>NW_028270164.1:16709679-17032400 GCF_037043375.1 Chiloscyllium plagiosum
ACATGACATCTTTCTAAACTAAAAGTCTTTTGCCTCTATGCAGTCTGTATGCCTCTATTTCCTGCATATTTGTGTATCTGTACTGGGGGAAAGTAATTCTTAATGCCAAATCGTTTAAACAAAATAGTCAGGAGAGGAGACCTTGAGCAATTAACTAGCGTTAATCATGGCCATGGGGAATCACATCTTTATTCGGAGAAGTCCAATGCAGTTCCAATGAAATACGGAATGTTACAAGCTATGCAATTTGTCAAGATGCCTCTTAAACATTATTATTGTATCCACTTCCACCACCTCATCTGGCTGTGCATTCCAGACCCTCACTATACCTCAGTGTAAAAAAGCAATCTCTCACATCTCCTTTATATGCTTCCCCTTTTACCTTAAACCTAATAATTGACATTTCTACCTGGAAAAAAGATTCAGACTATCCATTTTATCCATACCTCTATAATCCCACAAACCTCTATCAGGTCACCCCTCAGACTCCAACGTTCAAGGAAAACCTCCTCTGACTTAGGTTTGGACTTAGGTTCGTGAGGAAATTGTTCTCTGCGTACTGTGCCCAAGAAGATGTAATAGCGAGTATTGGCATATCATTGAGCAGAAGAAGATTGGGGTATCACAACCAGACTCCATCCTGCTCCCCATCCAGCACTCAACAAGAGTTACACAGCCTTGTTTAACCACACCAACAAAAGACATGTTTTAGCAACACACCCCATGATTATGTGTTGTTTGACCACAAACTTAGAGAAGAGCTTACTATATTATGTTATTCTGTATCTCATAATTTAGATCTTTATCAACTATGAATACAATACAGTATATGTATCTAATTTATTCTTTCAGATTGATAGCCTATAGAACAAAGACCTGAAGATGTCTGTGCTAGACACCAGGACATCAGAAAATAAGAAAGTTGCCAACAAGATGATTTTTGACTTTCAACAAAATGCACCATCAGACAATGACTCTGGCTGTGCCTTGGAAGAGTACGCATGGGTTCCCCCTGGACTCAAACCCGAGCAGGTCAGTAGAACATGCACAGCATTTACTCAGGGAAACAAGCTTCATCTGGTCTTGTTAATTCAAGTCAAATTTTGCTGAATTAAATTCAAATACTGTCATGACACAATTTTATTGAAGTAGAACAAACTGGTGCTTTCTGGTTTGATTTCGGCAAATAATTCATATTAAGCAACATCGAAATGGAGTAAGGAATAAATGCATAAAAGTGTAGTTACGGCTAATTCCTCGAGATTTCATTGGTGTGCTTTTACTATAGTTTGAAATTCCAATCATGTTCATTTTTACCTTAATAATTTGACTGTATAGGGTTATCTGTATTATGTTTATTAACCTATGAATACGGTGGCTCAGTGGTTAGCACTGCTGCCTCACATCACCAGGGTCCCAGGTTCGATTCCAGTCTCGGGCAACTGTCTGTGAGGAGTTTGCACATTCTCACTGTGTCTGCATGAGTTTCCTCTGGGTGCTGTGGTTTCCTCCCACCATCCAAAGATGTGCAGGTCAGGTGAATTGGCCATGCTAAATTGCCCATAGTGTTAGGTGCATTAGTCAGAGGGAAATGGGTCTTGGTGGTTTATTCTTCGGAGGGTCGGTGTGGACTGGTTGGGCTGAAGGGCCTGTTTCCACACTAATCTAAAACATGCAAACTAAGAACAAACAGCCCTTGAACCAGCAATGCTACTCAGTAAGATCATGGCTGATCTAATTTTAACCTCACAACCCCAAAAATCTTTCATCTCATCCATAATCAAGAATCTATCTACCTCTGCATTAAAAATAGTTAAAGATTTGACATTCGCTGCCTTTTGAGGAAAGGAGTTTCATAGATTCATAACCTTCCGAGAAAAAAAAAGCTGATTAAATATTACTGATAAGTAGCAAGTAACATTAACGCCATATCAATGACCATTATCAACAAGAAGGAGTTCAACACTTACCATTTTCCTTCAATGGCATTTCCATCAGCAAATATAATATATCCAGAGGATTTCTCTTCATCAGAAACTTCCCACATAAATGCTACAAAATCAGGTTAGAAATGGGACTTCTGCTCCAAGTAATTTTCCTCGTGATACCCATGGCCTGCTCTCCATTTACAGGAAAATCTGGAATAGTCAAATTCCAGGGGATGAGACTGAAAATGTATATTAAGCAGTGTGCATGGAGATAGCTGAGGAGGCCTCTATGTAACCAGATTTCCCTACAAACACACTCCACTTCATAAAACATCCAAAGCAAAAACACACAATATTTATTCTTAAAGTTAATCATACCTTATAACGAAGGGCTTTTGCCTGAAATGTCGATTTTCCTGCAAATTGGATGCAGCCTGACCTGCTATGCTTTTCCAGCACTACTCTTATCTTGATTCACACCTTATGATAACATGACCTTGAAAAAGGCATTGAAAAATGTCAGGAGTTAGCTTTGGAAATGCACAGTAATCTTCCTCTGACTATCTTTGGGCAAGCATGATACATGTTGTCGATGCAACCAAACATGTTTTCCGTGCTGCAGTGTGAAATCCCAGGGTTTCTCTTCAATCTTCGGTTTGGGAAACAAGAGGACAAGTAGCCAGGCATTTACCAGTTCATCTGAAAGTTCAGGGTCTTCAGCTTGGCTGATGAAGGCATTGTATCTCCAAATTGCATCGCCCATTAATTCTGTTGCTTAGCATATGGTGTGGCTGTGTGGTGTTTGGTGGCAAGACAGTCAACATAACACTCTTGAGGCCAGTGATGTTGGAGGGGCACGAGCAGTTGTTTCTAATGATGATAGTCTTCCTTTTCTTCCATTAGTATATTTTGCCCACTTTCCTGATCCTTGCCTCACAAGTGTTAGAGATGGTTTTGTTGACCTCATAATGCTTGAATCATTGCTTGACATTTGCAAAGGATCATGGTTTCCTGGATTTTCCTGTCACAAGAAGCAGCATCTTTTCAGTGCCATTCCTGTTGGCACAGACTCAAGCAATGGCATATATCTTGCTCCAATTTCCAAGATTATGCACTTCACCATTGAACACGAAGGAATGGTCTGGCAAATGACTGCAAAACAGGCCTGTTTCATCCATGTCAATAATGTTTCTTGCTGCATATGAATTCAGGATTTGGCTGAGACTATCTTGGAGCCAATCATCTGTTGTTGCTGCTGTAATTGCCACACCCTCACCACATAACTAACGTGCAGGAGATCTTCCCATGGATCAGTCTCGACTCTGTGGATGAACTCCATGTGGACCAGGCTCTTTGCCACTAGAGATGGGACATTCTCCACTCAAACTGCCTTGAACCACATTAGCAGAGCTGATTCAACAGCTGTATTCACCTTGATGTAGAGAATGCCTGCCTGTTGAACTGTTCCAAGTTGGTCTCTTTGTGGTTCAGAACAGATGATAAACTCAATGGCGGAATTTCCCAACCCCTTGCAATATTTGCTTTGTTCCAGAGCTTTCCATTTGCTGTGTCAACTTCACATTCTCTCCAATTGTAACATGACACTTGTAACCTTCTCACTGGTTCAGACATACATGCAGTGTTTGAACATTATTTACACACATAGGGCTCAGTATCAAACAATGTCTTGTGCACAGCTGCATGATGTTGGGCTCCTGTGTGGTTTAACTCTATTCTGATTGATCGGTACAGCCTTATAACAAGTTTACACAAGTTCAGCTCAGTAACCAGTGCTCAATTTCAGCTTATCCTAGGCATCGTTCTACTGGATTCACTACTCTGTTGGTGGGAATGGTTAATGACAGTGGCACACCCAGAGTTTCGTGTCATCCAGATTTGAATCATGGCAATTTCATTCTACAAGGCAAAAGTTAACATCCTGATGGAGTACTCTCCACTTACCTAGATCAGCGCAGGTTCAAAATATTCAACACTCTGCAGGGCAAAGTCCATATAACAGCTTAAATGTCTACCCCCTTCACCATTAGCAAAGTAGCTACAGCGTGTAGCATTGATAAGATGGAGTGCAGGAACAATGGCAAGTATTCTTTGTCAGCAACACCCAGATCCACATCCTTCACCATTTAAGAGGTGAAGGGCAGTAGATGTATGAGATCAGCAACACCTCCAGGTTGATCTACGACATCCTGACCTGGAGAAATATGACTGTTGCTTCCAGCACTGAGGGAGAATTTTCACCACATAGACTACAACCACCATCTGACCACCATCTTTTTGGTTTATTTTCTCTGAGCCAGCAAACTCTCCCAAACTTGTCCCCGACCCAGCACACTGCCAAACTGTATCACTGTCTCATTATAATTACACCGACACCAGACACTGTTCCTGTTAATATTCTTAAATCAAAGTGGTCTTACATCCGATATCAGAGCTGCTCATCCTTTGCAGCTGTGTTCATAAAAGGCTCAGTTCATCAGCACCGGCTCAAAACTCTGCAACTCTCTCCCATCAGCTTTGTGGGAACTCCTTCAGCACAGGGACTGTAGCTCCTCAAGAAGGAGAGCACCAACTTCTCATGGAAGCCCTAGATGGCCAATACTGTATATACTCAAATTCTTTAGAATGTTTCTCAAAGTTAAATTTATGGGGTCAACTATTACATGGATACTACTTTTGAGGGGCTACAATTCATGCTACAGTCCAAAATACTGTGTCATTAGCAGAAACACAACTGATCTCTAAAAGAATAATGAAGAAAAACACAACGAATTGTAGTAATATGACTGTATTCTATGAGTGCGACTGGGGAACTGAGCTCAGCTGAGCTGCACACAAAGGGAGGTTGTCACCTGATCTGACCTGATGAGTCTTAAACTTTCCTGCCAAATTGATGTGAATTGTACATCAAAGCACATAATAGTATGAGAAACCAATTCATTTCCCCATTGTAACATTTATGTACAGGATAATACCTTGACTCGTAAATGTTGCTCTGTTATCTGTGAAGAACTACGAGATATAAGAAAAATTTCAGATTTTTTGACAAAAATTGGGGGTCAACTTTTACATGAGAGCGATTTTTACTCAATTATATACAGTAAATGTCAGTCTCACCAGAGGCACTACTGACCAGGACTGAGTGGGGCACATTGAGTTTGTGGATAGAAGCCATTGGAGTCTAATCAGCGCTCTACAGTGAAGTTTACTAAGAAGCTCAATAACACACATTTGTTCCAATATAACAGAAACAACTACATTGTATAATTACTACAATATATCCCTGCGGTACTGGATGCAAACCAGAATAATGCTGCGGTTTTGTTTTATTCCAACCCAACAAAAGGATTAGTTGTTCCCTGTGTCCGTCATAATAAATACCAATAATCACAATTCAAAGGTACATTATAGATCAACCCCTTGAGACTTGTTTAATTTTACATAATGAAGGACCATCAAAAATCTGATTCAGAACCTGGGTGTCAGAGGAAAACAGAGAAGAGTGTTTTATATTACTTGTGGGTTCATGTTTCCCCTGTTTTTATCTCCCCTCAGCGATGAGCCGTTGTTTCCCTGGCCTCTTGCAAAATGATTTTTTTAATTTTAAAAGAATAATAGTGATGGCTTTAAATCCACAGGTGCATCAGTACTTTCGCTGTTTACCTGAAGAAAACATTCCATATGTCAACAGCATTGGAGAGAAATTCCGTATCAAACAGCTCCTGGAACAGCTCCCACCCCATGATAATGATGTAAGTATCTGTGTAACTCTATGCAAGTACAATTGAGTCATAAACTGTTAAGAATTAAGATTAACCGCATATACAAAACAAAATCCAAGTGATTATTGTTTGAAAAGAGCACAAGTAGAATATCAAAGAATTATCAAGACTTATTCGCCCATCAAGATCTATCCTATGATTCAGAGAACACCATTTATTGATACAAGTTGCTTAAGTCGCATCCAAAGTCAGCAAATCACTGTTGATAGATCTTGATTTTTTGCAACTTGTGCCGAACACACGACAGCAAGTCAGTAGCCTGGTTTATTTTTGTTCCCATTGATTTCGACGGCCTGTTGATTTGCTCTCGTCCATTTGACTATTGCAGTCAGTGTTTGCTCATCTGTGTAAAGAACCTGTGACCTTCACAGGCCACCAGTGTTGCATTCACATATCATTCTTGGGTCAGTGATCGTTTTCTTGTCTTCGAACCTGTGGTCATGGGTTCAAACCTCACACCAGTGACCTGAGCATACAATCCAGGCTGATACACAGCACTGGGAGAAAGTGAGGACTGCAGATGCTGGAGATCAGAGCTGAAAAATGTGTTGCTGGAAAAGCGCAGCAGGTCAGGCAGCATCCAAGGAGCAGGAGAATCGACGTTTCAGGCATAAGCCGTTCTTCAGGAATGAAGGGCTGAAGAAGGGCTTATGCCCAAAACGTCGATTCTCCTGCTCCTTGGATGCTGCCTGACCTGCTGCGCTTTTCCAACAACACATTTTTCAGCTCTGATACACAGCACCCCTTGCTACTGCACTGTACTGCTGGAGTTGATAACTTTTGCATGATGCATCAAACCAAGGTTAAAAATCACACAACACCAAGTTATAGTCCAACAGGTTTAATCCGAAGCACCAGCTATCGGAGCACTGCTCCTTCATCAGGTGGTTGTGGAGGACGCAATCGTAAGGCACAGAATTTATAGCAAAAGTTTACAGTGTGATGTAACTGAAATTATACATTGAAAAATACCTTGATTATCTGTTGAGTCTTTCATCAGTTCGAATACCATGATAGTTTCACTTCTTTCATGTGTAAATCACAAAACATTTTTTAAAAGTTGCATTCTCAGGTTAACTGTAACAATTAGTGTTAGGTAGACAATATGGTGAAGGTGTTAGCCCCCGTGTTCTCTGCCGTGATGTTTAGATTGATTCTAATCTAAAAAGTGAGATAACAGAGTTTTACATGAATTCATGCAGTTTTTGAGCAAAGTACAATGTAACTCTGCAAGTACAAATTCACCCCACAAGCATATATGTATATGTGTGCATGTGGATCTTTGTGTGTGTGTGTGTTGGGAGGGGGGAGGTGGGGAGGTTGTGAGTGTGAAAGAGAGTGTACATGTGTGTGTATGTGAATGTAGAGCGTCTTAAGTCTGTGAGGGGGTGCATGTGTGTGTGTGTCTGGGGTGGGAGGTTGTGAGTGTCTGTGAGAGAGAGTGTATATGTGTGTGCGTGAGTGTAGAATGGTCTAAGTCTCTGAGAGGATGCATGTGTGAGTGTAGGAGTGTGTGTGTCTGTAAGGGTGTGTGTGAGTGTCTGTGTTAGTGTCTGTGTATATGTGTGTCCATGTATATGTGTGTCCATGTGTATGTGTGTATGTGCGTGTATAGGAGTGCCTGTGTGTGTGTATGGTGCAATGGTGGTCACCTGGAGTGTAACATGCACCCAAGGTCCCAGTTGAGGCCCTCCCTATGGGTACCGAACTTAGCTATCAGCCTCTGCTCGGCTACTTTTCAGTGCTTCCTGTCCTGAAGTCCACCTTGGAGAATGGTCACCTGAAGGTCCGAGGTCAAATGTCCTGGACCACAGAAGTGTTCCCCAACTCGGAGGGAACACTCCTGTCTGTTGATTGTTGTGCGGTGCCCATTCATCCGTTGCCGTAGCCTTTGTTCGGATTCCAAATCAAACCAAAGGTTCTCTCTGGGGAACTTAAAAAAATTCCTTGACATATTGAGGAAGCATAGGGAGTAGTGATGTATGCTTCTCTCTCAACCAACATCTCTAAAAGACAAATTTATCCAGATTTTCTTTTACTGCTGAGGGATCTTGCTGAGTGCAAATGAGCAAACTTGTTCCCAGTATGATTACAGTGACAACACTTCAATATACTATATCGGTAGTAAACTGCTATGTGACATCCTAAGAATGTATTATATAAATGTGAAAAGTATTATATAAATGCGGGCTATTTCTTATCATACAGTCTTCCTATCAAAGCTGCCAGCTTTCCTAAGCTATTCCAATTTTGAGATATAAAAATAGACTGGAAGGACTGGGACCTTTCTCACTGGAATGCAGGAGGTTGAGGGATGACCTTATTGAGGTTTATAAAGTCATGAGGGGCATAGATGACATGAATGACAAGGGTCTTTTCCCTAGGGTGGGAGAGTTCAAAACTAAGGGATATATTATTAAAGTGAGATGAGAAAAATTTAGAAAGGACATGAAGGGGCAACGGTTTTACACAGAGAGTGGTTTGTGTGCGGAATGAATTGCCAGAGAAAGTTTGTGGATGCAAGTACATTTGCAGTATTTAAAAGACATTTGGATAAGTTCATAAAGAGGAAAGGTTTGGAGGGATATGCGCCAACAGCAGGCAAGTGCGACTAGTTTAGTTTGGGAACATGGTCGGTGTGGACTAATTGGACCAAAGGTCTGTTTCTGTATGATATTGTGCACAGTTCTGCTCTCCTTCCTATCAGAAAGATGTTGTGAAACTTAAAAGGGTTCAGAAAAGATTTACAAGGATGTTGCCAGGGTTGGAGGATTTGAGCTATAGGGAGAGGCTGAACAGGCTGGGGCTGTTTTCCCTGGAGTGTGGGAGGTTGAGGAGTGACCTTATAGAAGTTTATAAAATCATGAGGGGCATGGATAGGGTAAATAGACAAGGTCTTTTCACTGGGGTGAGTGAGTCCAGAAATAGAGGGCATAGGTTTAGGGTGAGAGGGGAAAGATATAAAAGGGACATGGGGGCAACCTTTTCACACAGAGGGTGGTACAAGTATTGAATGAGCTGCCAGAGGAAGTGGTGGAGGCTGGTACAATTACAACATTTAAAAGGCATCTGGATGGGTATATGAATAGGAAGGGTTTAGAGGGATATGGGCCAAGTGCTGGCAAATGGGACTAGATTAGGTTAGCATATCTGGTTGACATAGGCGAGTTGGACTGAAGGCTCTGTTTCCATGCTGTACATCTCTATGACTCTCTGACTCCAAGACTCTGTAACTACTCTCGGCAGCTCACTATTCCATTCTTTGACCAAAATTAAGTAAGAAAAGTCCTGATATCATAAATTAACACACACTAGTTGAAATTTGTCTGCCTTTGTCCTACCATCGCTGTTTAATTTAAAGTAGAACTCTAGCTCGATCATTTTCTAACACTCCCTTGTCTGCATAACTCCCTTGGGTCCCTTCTCCCTCATCTTGGCTTAAAACTGCAAGGAAGTTTAAATGAAACCAATAGTTTAATATATAAACATGTCAAAACTGTTTAATAAGCCTTTCGACGACCTGTGAGGCAAAGAGTAATATGACTTTGAAACAGAACAGTAAATTCTGGAAACACACAGCAGAACCTTCAACCTTAAAGAAAGAAAGTACAATTTTTGGCTCAAACATTTCCATCAAACTCCCAGCACTGGCAGAGTTGATGACTATTTCCAGCTTTCACAGATCTTTTTATTTTCCTTACTGTCACTCAGAACTTTGTTCAATTGTTTTCACTTGTGGAATAAAAATAATGAGTACTGTTTAAGATCCAAAGTTCCACTCCACAGAAAGCAGAGAACAGTCCTCTTTCTCCACGACTGATAAACCAAACAGGCAAAAATCTATCGTTGAAGCCAGCCATTTCTGAAATTATTAGATTCTTCATCTACTAGTTCTCATTTAAAAGGGAATTTCCACATTGCTCTCCAACACTGTCGAGTGTATAAAACATTTCAAATTAGTTTTCTACTAGCTTTCACAGTAACTGAAGTAAGGTAACAGTGAGCACAATGACGATGGACTTCCCCAACTTCAATCTTTACAGTCTCGAGGCGCATAGGGGTGTGGCCAGGGGAAGAGTGGGGGACTGAGGAGTTGTTGCTACTGAACAGTCTTAGAGTCATACAGAATGGAAACAGACCCAAAAGCAGAAATTGCTGGATAGGCTCAACATGACTGGCAGCATCGGTGGAGAGAAATCAAAGGTAATGTTTTGGGTTAAGTGACCCTGAAGAAAGGTCACTTGAACCAAAGGTTAACTCTGATTTCTGATTTACAGCATGCACAGTTTTTTTGGTTTTTGTTTGGAAACAGACCCTTTGGTCCAACCAGTCATAGAGTACTTCACAGAGTTATACAGCGCAGAAACAGACCCTTCAGTCAAACTTGTCCATACCGATCAGATATCCTAAATTAACCTAATCCAATTTCCCAGCATTTTGTCCATATCCCTCTCAATTGACCCTATTCATATATCCATCCAGATACCTTTTAAATGTTGTAATTGTACCAGCCTCTACCATTTCCTTTGGCAGCTCATTCCACACTTGCACCACCCTCTGTGTGAAAAAGGTGCCCCTTAGGTCCCTTTTATATCTTTTCCCTCTCACCCTAAACCTATGCCCTCTAGTTTTGGATTCCCCCAACCTTGGGAAAAGACCTTGTCCATTTATCCTATCCAGGCCCATCATGATTTTATAAACCTCTCTAAGGTCACCCCTCAGCCTCCGGCGCTCCAGGGAAAACATTCATCCTCTCCCTGTCGTTCAACCCTCCAACCCTGGCAACATCCTTGTAAATCTTTTCTGAACCCTTTCAAGTTTCACAACATTCTTCCTATAGGAGGGAGACCAGAATTGCACGCAATATTCTAAAAGTGGCCAAATCAATGTCCTGTACGGCCGCAACATGACCTCCCAACCCCTATACTCAATGTTCTGACCAATAAAGGAAAGCATACCAAACGCCTTCTTCACTGTCCTTCCTAATTGTGACACCACTTTTAAGGAACTATGAACCTGCACTCCAAGGTCGCTTTGTTCAGCAACACTCCCAAGGACTTACCATTAAGTGTATAAGTCCTGCCCTGATTTGCCTTAAAATGCAGCACTTCACGTTTGTCTAAATTAAACTCCATCTGCCAGTCCTCAGCCCATTGGCCCATCTGATTAAGATCCTATTATACTCTGAGGTAGCCTTCTTTGCTGTCCACGACACTTCCAATTTTAGTGTCATCTGTAAACCTATTAACTATACCTCCTATGTTCTCATCCAAATCATGTGGGAAATTATGTCTCACAAAATTGATTGAGTTTTTTGAAGAAGTAGTGAAGAAGGTTGATGAGGGCAGAGTAGTGGACATGATTTACATGGACTTCAGTAAGGCATTTGACAAGGTTCCTCATGGTAGACTAGTTAGCAAGGTTAGATCACATGGAATACAGGGAGAACTAGCCATTTGGATACAGAACTGGCTCGAAGGTATAAGACAGAGGGCAGTGGCAGAGGGTTGTTATTCAGCCTGGAGGCCTGTGATCAGTTGTGTGCCACAAGGATCAGTGCTGGGCCCCCTGCTTCCATGCTGACCATAATCTCAAACTAAACTAGACCCACTTGCTTTGTGGTTGGCCCATATCACTCCAAACATTTCTTATTCATGTACTTATCTAAATATCTTTTAAACATTATAAGTGTACCCACATCTATCACTTCCACCTATTGAGTTATGGTTGACATAACTTCTTAGGTCAAATGCCAGTACAATTTGGTCTGAGCTTTGGGTTTACTCATATAACATCCACCTCAAAGATAGGGTTCCTGTTTATACTAATGTCCTGATGTTTAACAACACTGTTTCCATTGCAGCAATATCACAGATATGTAGTGTGGGTTCTGTGTTTACTGATGTTATTGTAAATTACATACACTGACTGACTGAGCACACTGTACAGACTCCAATGCACTGACAGTGACTGAAGGTGAGACGGGTACTGTCTACTGGAAGATCACATGACGTGATTAAAGTTACACTGCCTATCTCATCTGGAATCTATGCAATAAAGCAAAACTAGTTATTACACAGTAGAAGGACACCTTTCAACTCATCCAATCCTTTCTGGTAAGTTTGCAGAGCAATAGAGTCACACACTTGACCTGGTTCAAACCCGCCCATTCCCGAAAATCCTTTTCTCTCATGTATTATTCTGATTCCCTTTCAAAATGAAGAATCATCAAACATTAGCTGCGATGATCACAATTAACCACAAGTATATTCTCTCAAAACTGATGTCCACAAACCGGACATTTTTTAGAATGCACCATGCGTCATTTATTGTGTGCAATTCTGGTTTGCCTGCTACAGGAAAGATATTGTGAAACTTGAAAGGGTTCAGAAAATGTTTACAAAGATGTTGCCAGGGTTGGTGGATTTGAGCTACAGGTAGAGGCTGAATAGGCTGGGGCTGTTTTCCCTGGAGCGCCGGAGGCTGAGGGGTGACCTTATACCTGGATGGGTATATGAATAAGAAGGGATATGGGCCAAATGCCGGCCAATGGGACTAGATTAGGATACGATATCTGGTCAGCATGGACAAGTTGGACCGAAGGGTCTGTTTCTGTGCTGTACATCTCTATGACTCTATGACTCTAAATCAACTTCCCATGTGCCTGGATAATTCAGCTGCCTGATGCTGACTTTATAATCTGATAGTCTGCAAGTGACCCCTTATAACCCCACATGACCCAATTGGTCTGAGCAGCCCACGTGTGGCTCAAAATCTGGCAAAATCCAAAATCTAGCATGGGCTCGGTCCCAAGGTTGTCCGATTTGAGAGATTGGATCTTAATGCGAATCAACCTTTAATAAACACTGCCCACCCGATCTGGTATGGAAGAGCATCGTCTAGTGTTGAACTAGTGTTGAACATGGAATAAGCTGCCAGAGGATGTGGTGGAGGCTGGTACAATTGCAACATTTAAGAGGCATTTGGATGGGTATATGAATAGGAAGGGTTTGGAGGGATATGGTCGGCATGGATGGGTTGGACCGAAGGGTCTGTTTCCATGCTGTACATTTAGATTAGATTAGATTACTTACAGTGTGGAAACAGACCCTTCGGCCCAACAAGTCCACACCGACCCGCCAAAGCGCAACCCACCCATACCCCTATATTTACCCCTTCACCTAACACTACGGGCAATTTAGCATGGCCAATTCACCTGACCTGCACATCTTTGGACTGTGAGAGGAAACCGGAGCACCCGGAGGAAACCCACGCAGACACGGGGAGAATGTGCAAACTCCACACAGTCAGTTACCTGAGGCAGGAATTGAACCCGGGTCTCTGGCGCTGTGAGGCAGCAGTGCTAACCACTGTGCCACCGTGCCGCCAAACTATGACTCTATGACTCTATGACTCTAAACCGTACAGAACAGGGGGACACTGGAGTGCATAGCCTCCAATTCCTGAAGGAAGCTGGTTAAATAAAGAAGGTGATTTAGAATGCCTTCCTTTATTAGCTGAGGCACAGAATGGAAGAGCTATGGATGTTCAGCTCCAACTACATAAGTTAGTAATAATGCCACAGCTACAAAGAGTTCTGGTCATGGTATTAAAGGAAGGACGTGATCATGCTAGTAAGGTTACAAAGGAGATTTACAAGAATGTTATCAGGATTGAAGAATTCTAACCAAGAGGACAGACTCCTTTCACTTAACAATAAAGGCACAGATTTAAACTAATTGGCAGAAGGATCAGAATGCAGTTGAGGAGAAATGCCACCCTCGGAGGGTGGTGGGTGGTTGGAATTCATTCCCTGTAAATGGTGACAGAGACTAAAACCCTCATTAAAAACGTACGTGGCTACAAACTTGAAATGGTGTAACCTGGAAGGCTACAGTACAGAAACTGCAAAACAGGAGTTGGGTTGCTAGCTCATGGTACAGTCACAATGGGCCGAATGGTCTCCGTTTGTGGCGGAAACTTCCATGTGCACCCTAAGACTCCAGGAGAAAGTGAGGACTGCAGATGCTGGAGAGTCAGAGTCAAAAATGGTGGTGTTGGAAAGCACAGCAGGTCAGGCAGCATCTGAGGAGCAGGGGAGTCGATGTTTTAGGCATAAACCCGTCATCACAATTTCCAGTGCCACCCTTTTCAACCCTAAGATTTGAGATGGAATCAAATTGAGCTTTGATTCTCAATTTATACCAAGTTAATTGATTTGGGGCAGTGTTGAGACATCCAACAATTGATTTCCTTTACCTGGATGTACGAAATTAATTAATCTTGCGTTCCTGATCCAGTGATCTTTGCAAGAAGAGCAGGAATCAAGTGAGCGATCCCAAAACCTGCTGAGAACATTTCCATGAAAATCCGATATCTGGATTAGTAAAAAAAGCTATTGCTTGGAAAAGATAAAGGAGGATGTCATGCACCCATTGCAGCACAAGTAAGAGAGGGGAGGGAGGAGGGATCACATGGAAATGTTGACTGGTCCTTGTAGTCATTTTTAGTCTACAAACTGGATATTGGCACTATAGTTCATAAAGGGTTAATTTCTGTTCCCATGAGAAACAATGGCAAATGTAAAGCATCAATTGGAACATTGTAAACTATTACAACAGTTCATTTGTTAACTGTAAAGGGAGTAATAAAGAGTATTTGGTTTCATGAACAAACCTCCTAAGGTAAGATTACCATGAGGAAACTAAATGAAAGCTTATATGGCTGGCTTCTAAAATATAACAGACCCTTATTATTGCAATTACTCACATACTTAAATTGGTTTGTATAATGTAGTAGCAGTTTAAAAACCCTCTTTAAATGCATAAAGGACAATTATCAATACATTTTAGTTAAGGTATTCCATTCATGGTCTTGTGTTATGAAGAGTGCAGGGAGAAAATATCCAGAAGCCATTTACTGAAAAAAGGGCCCCACACCAAAATTAAAATAATATTTGCTTAATTGTTAAATGGAACTGAACAATACAACTGTTTCAGTTACACTTTCCTTCTCAAACTGGGGCCCATTTTGTAATCCAGCACATACTAAAATGTTAACGGTCTCTTTGACAGCATGAAGTGAAATGTGTTTGGGTAAAGCCAACCAAGTTCAAAATCAGTGCAGCGTGCCAATAATTCAACATTATTTGAGAGAAGCCACAAATGAGTGTTTAAGTTAAGCATGGGTTTACTCTGGGAAGCCCTCCTGGCTTTTCAAAATAATGTGAATAAAACAATTCGAGATACAGAGTTCAACAGTACATCTTACGCTTTCCTCTTACCAACTCCATCTGTCTCCCTGGCAACTGTCAGACATTAAACTAGTTTGCTAAAAATGTTGGTGTCACATTTGACCCCATGATCAGTTTCTAACATTATATTCGTGGGCTTACTAAGACTGCCCGTTTTCACCTCGGTAACGTTGCTCAACCTATCCCCTTCCCCAGTTCACCTGCTACTGAGGTCCTCATTATCTCTGGAATTGCCTCTACCTTCCTGGCTGATCTCCACACCCTACCCTCCTTGAGGAGATCCAAAACTCTTGTCTAAACTTGAGCCAAGACCCTGCCAGTCCTGCTCTTGCTGACCCACATCAAATCCCAAACAAGCAAAAGTCTTAGTTTCAAAATTCTCATCCTTGCTTTCCAATCCCTCCATGGCCTCTCCCCTCCCCATCTCTAGAGTGTCTTATGGCCCCATAGCCTTCTGAGATACCTGTTCTCCTCTAATTCTGACCTCTTAAGTATCCTCTATTTTAATAATTGAAACTTTAGCAGCCAAGTTTGTGCTTACCTCTCTACAACTCTCCTCTTTCCACCTCACTTTCCTCCTTAGTATCTATCACATGACCAAGCTTTTGTTATCTTACAATAGATCTCCTTTTACGACTTGCTGTCATATTTTACTTTCTCGTTCTCTTGTCAAATGTCTTGAGATATCATTTTTATTCAGAATGCAATGCCATAAAAATTGCTGTTCTTCCTTCTTTTTCTCTCTGCTCTTGTTTGTTTGTGTGGCTGGAAGAACTGAGACCAGATTCTCTAATGCTTGGTACAGGACACTAGATGGGCAAACATGAAAGATAGTTCATAGGATCCCTACAGTGTAGAAGGAGCCCATCAAGTCTACGCCAACCCTCTGAAGAACATCCCACCCAGAACCAAAGCCCTACCCTACCCCTGTATTGCCCATGGCTAATCCACATAGCCTGCACATCCCTGGACACTATAGCATGGCCAATCCACTGAACCTGCACATCTTTGGATCGTGCGAGGAAACCAGAGCACCTGGTGGAAACCTATGCAAGTGCAGGGAGAATGTGCAACTCCACACAGACAGTTACCCGAGGCTGGAATCGAACCCAGGTGCCTGGTGCTGTGAGGCAACAGTGCTAACCACTGAGCCACCATGCCACCCATGGTGATCATGGGCGCCTTTTGATCTCCCTCTGCAAATAGTATCAAATCATTTAAAATGGTGCAGCTCCGATCCACACCTGGACATATCCAATCACTTTGGATACTTCTAATCAATCTGTGCAGAGATGTTTTGATCCTCCTCTGGAGCAGATGGGACTTGAATCCAGGTCTCCTGGATCAGAGGTAGTGACCATACTGCTATGCCACAAGACCACATCCCATTACTTTAAGCTCTCCAAATGCACAGCCAATCATCGATGGCTGTGTCTTCAGCTGCCAAGGGCCTAAAGTTCTAGAATTTCCTCCATAATTCATCAAAGCATTTTAAAGTTGTAACACCAATAATTCTCTCCATAACTTATAGAAGCATTTAAAGGTTTACATCACTATGGGTTAACTCTGTCGCTGTCATTCTCTATACATCTAATTCATGTGATTAGTACATTAGTTAAATTGTACTTTACCATGTCGGTCAAAGAAGAAATTTTGGCTACAACGCTGTCGGAACTCTGTGTTCTTGATCAAACAGAACTAAGGGATCTTTAATATCAATATCATCCATTGGAAGCTGCAAAGAAAAGCCTTGGCCAAAAGATATCAGCCTGAGCACAAAGTATCAGCCTAGACCAGGGATCAGCAAGTTTAATAACAAGAAAACCCAATTATTTCTAAAAATACAGTATTTTATGAGGAACAATATTGTGACTCTTATGTCAATAAAAACAAAAAACAAGTTCATAGACACATTAATGAATTTCTAAGCAATACCTTTTAACCAGTCCTCATAAATGTACTTGTATTAACATCAATGCAAAAGGACATTTGATTATCAACATTTTAAAGACTTTTACAAAAAGGTTGCTAATTGAATGATACTTTCTCATAAAGACATTCTCAATAAACATATAAAATCCTGAAATAAGTAATTTAATCACCATCAACATCTGCGAGTGACTCACATGATCAGCTGGTGAGAGATATGAAAGCCATTAAAACAACATTTTTTAAGGCACTAAATTTTCAAGCAACTTAGTTTCTTTGCAATAAAGGCACTCAGCAAGTGATCACTTCTGCTCAAGAAAATTGGAATACAATGGGAAGGCAGTGTTGCATCCGATCTAACAGAGCCGTGGGCAGAAACCATCTGGGGCAATGTGTTCAGTTCTGAACTGCATCTCAGGGAGATTATTGTCCTTGGAATGTGTCCAGCACAAATTCACCAAAATGATACTGGGGTTAAAGGATGCAATGACAAAATAAAAGCAAATTACTGCAGATGCTGGAATCTGAAACCAAAAGAGAAAATGCTGGAAAATCTCAGTAGGTCTGGCAGCATCTGTAAGGAGTGAAAAGAGCTGACGTTTCGAGTCAAACTGACCCTTTGTCAAAGCTTGAAGTGTACTTGAAGTATTTAAAACGAGAAGGAATCAATTGAGACAAAGCAAAGAAATTGTTTCCCCAGGTCAGGGAATCCAGAACAAAGAAACACAGATCCCCATATTTGTTTCCAGTTCCAGTGCACAACATTAAAAAAAGCAGCTCCTCCAACCTTTGCTTTATAAATAACAGCCCTCACCCCTCTGTTTTGGTCCATGAAAGATGGCTGGGGGAGAATTGGCAACTAAGGCAAAAGTAGTGGTGGCTGCCAGATTCCACGATGGGCTGAGGGGACTCCATCACTGTGATAAATGTTTAAAAATAAGTAATAAAACATAAAACGTCTCTCCTGCTCTGACCACCTCACTCTTCATCTTGCTCCATCCAGGCCATCCTATGCATTCCCTCGTGACCTCTTATACTCTTATGCCAATCTTTGCCCCTAAACCCATATGTTATGGCCCCTGATTCTCCCTATATCACCCAATGCCCATTCACCCATCCCTGGCCCCACATATCCCCCATATCAATCTCTTCCCAAATGGCCCCTCATACTGCCATGCTTCCATCATCCCCATGGTCTTTTATGGTTCCTATGCCAAGTCATAATCTCTACCATCACCCTTTTCTCATCCATGTATGCCAATTCACCTGTTATCCAGAATGTGGATTAATAAGGAGGCATATTGACAGTAAATAAAATTATCATTCTATTCCAGATAGAGAACTGGCTTGAAGGTAGAAGACAGAAGCTGGTGGTGGAAGGTTGCTTTTCAGACTGGAGGCCTGTGACCAGTAGTGTTTAACAAGGATTAGTGCTGGGTCCACTGCTTTTTATCATTTATATTAATGATTTGGATGTGAACATAGATGGTATAGTTAGTAAGTTTGCAGATGACACCTAAATTGGAGATGTTGTGGACAGCAAAGATGATTACCTCAGAGTACAACGGGATCTTGATTAGATGGGCCAATGGGCTGAGGACTGGCAGATGGTGTTTAATTTAGATAAATGTGAGGTAGTGCATTTGGAAAAGCAATTCAGAGAAGGTCTAATACACTTACTGTAACATCCTGGGGAGAGTTGCTGAACAAAGAGACCTTAGAGTGCAGGTTAATAGTTTCTTGAAAGTGGAATCATAGGTAGGTAGGATAGTGAAGAAGGCGTTTGGTATGCTTTCCTTTATTGGACAGAGCTTTGAGAATAGGAGTTGGGAGATCTTGTTCATTGGCTAGGCCACTTTTGGAATATTGCATACAGTTCTGGTCTCCTTCCTATCAGAAAAATGTTGTAAAACTTGAAAGGGTTCAGAAAAGATTTACAAGGATGTTGCCAAGGTTGGAAGATTTGAGCTACAGGGAGAGGCTGAATAGTCTGGGGCTGTTTTCCCTGGAGCATTGGATGCTGAAGCGTGACATTATAGAAGTTTATAAAATCAAGAGGGGCATGGATAGGGTGAACAGACATGCTCTTTTCCCTGGCATGGGCGAGTCCAGAACTAGAGTGTATACATTTAGGGTGAGGGGGAAAAATTTAAAAGAGACTCAAGGGGCAACGTTTTCATGCAGAGAGTGGTGCATGTATGGAATGAGCTGCCAGAGGAAGTAGTGGAGGCTGTTACAATTACAACATTCAAAAGGCATCTGGATGGGTATATGAATAGGAGGGGTTTAGAAGGATATGGGCCCAGTGCTGGCAAATGGGACGAGATTAGATTAGGATATCTGGTCGACATTGGATGAATTGGACTGAAGGGTCTGTTTCCATGCTGTACATCTCCATGACTCCATGACTCTATAGATAATCCCACTATTGGAACAAAACATATTTACCTTGCTGCAAATAAACTCCAAAATATTGAAATTGTTTTAACTAATCCCTTATGTAAACCAACATTTCACTCAAGTGCTTAATATTTTATATTAACCTATGTTTCATGTAAAGGACAAAATTACCAGAACAGGTCATGAATCCCAAGAGTTGTCCCCATTCCTGCCATTTAAATGACCAACAACCTCCACTGAATTCACGTGTTGGTCTGTTCTCAGTACATTTTTGTTGGATTGTTACAGCAACCATTGGGGGACCAATGGTACCCTTGTGGATATGGTCCCACAGCATCTTGTATCCTTTGGGGTTGGCAGGGGTTTAAGTGTGGTTAATTGTAAGGGAGGTTGTTTAAGTGGTGCATTAACCCCTTTGGAACAGTCCAGCTTATCAACACTTGCCGACAGGAGTTAATGTGTCTGGAGTTATCAACAAGCATCGACCATTATTGACCTGAAAGTCTGATTTGATCGCCAAGAAGTGTTGATCTGTTAAGAAATGTCAACAGGTATCAAAATGTGTTTTATGTATTAGAATGCTTTTATCAATAGTGCAAGCTGTAATATAGAAATCTAAGTCATAGGACTTTTGTTTTCCTGGCAATAATCAATGAAGTGTAATAGTAGGTGAAGAACAAGTAGGTTGATGAATGGATGTAGGCACTAAGTTGGCATAGGAATACAAAGGGCTATGGGTAAAAGTCATTAAGTGGCATCAGTTAGACATGAGGATTTTGTGAGAATGAGGGAGGTATGAGGTGGGGACGACATGAATAAGGAATTAGAAAAAGAAAATGCTAACTATTTCAAACTACTTGTATATAAAAAAAAATAGAATTTGGGGCATAACAGATTTTTGGGGGTGACACGATGCCTCAGTGGTTAGTACTGTTGCCTCACAGCACCAGGGACCCAGGTTCGATTCCACCTTCGGGCGACTGTCTGGGTGGTGTTCTCACGTTCTCCCCGTGTCTGTGTGGATTTCCTCCGGGTGCTCAGGTTTCCTCCCACAGTCCAAAAATGTGCAGTTTAGGCTCATTGGCCATGCGAAATTGTCCTGTAGTGTCCAGGGATGTCCAGGCTACGTGAATTAGCCATTGTAAATGCAGGGTAATGGGGATATGGTGGGATGTTCTTCAGACAGGAGAAAGTGAGGACTGCAGATGCTGGAGATCAGAGCTGAAAATGTGTTGCTGGAAAAGCGCAGCAGGTCAGGCAGCATCCAAGGAACAGGAGAATCGATGTTTCGGGCATAAGCCCTTCTTCAGGAATGAGGAAAGTGTGTCCAGCAGACTCCCTCCACCCTACCTTTTATCTTAGCCTGCTGGACACACTTTCCTCATTCCTGAAGAAGGGCTTATGCCCGAAACGTCGATTCTCCTGTTCCTTGGATGCTGCCTGACCTGCTGTTCTTCAGACAGTCAGTGCAGAGTCGACGGGCTGAATGGCCTCTTTCTGCACTGCAGGGATTCTAAACCATGATTTTCTCAGTGGGATGCATTTTAATAAAAAATCTTCTACTGCTTATTGAAGTGTGTGTTGATATAAGCACATCTAAACCTCACCTGTCAACCCCAATGGGCCCACGAGGGTACCATTGGTCTCCCAAGGGACACTGTGACAATCCAAAAATAATGTACTGAGATCAGACCAACTCCTGAATTCAGTGGAGGCTGTCGGTCATTTAAATGGCAGGAATGGGGACAACTCTTGGAATTCGTGACCTGTTCTGGTAGTTTTGCCTCTCAAACTAGAGCTTAAAGCCAATAACTTTTGTCAACATATATTATGGATAGTGACTTCTTGGATTTTAAATATGACATGCAATTCAATGGTACAAACATTGCCAATTTACTAAAACTTGGCCATTGCTTTTAGTCGATAAATTGTGTGCTGTGGTTTATTTTGAGACCTTCTTAACTTGCTGTACTTTATATTTATTCACAGGACGTGGATATCACTGGCCAGGCCAGCATTATTTTCCCATCTCTAATTGCCCAGAGGGCAGTTAAGAATCAACCACATTGTTGTGAGTCTGGAATCACATGTAGGCCAGAATTAGTGAGGAGGGCAGTTTCCTTTCATAAAGCATTTAAAAACAAGATGGTTTTCCTGTTGATCAACAGTGATTTCTCAATCATTTCAGATTTGCTTTAATATTGAGTCCTGCCAGAATGGGATTCAAATCCAGGTCTGCAGAGCATAAACTGGATTTGTAGTTTAGCAATAATGCCACAAGGCCATCACCTTCCCAGAATGCATTTGGTTTGCACCCTGTGATTCACAAAACATATAACAATAAAGTTAACTCTGTCCTTTTTGTTTCACAGGAGAAATACTGCCAATCGCTGAGTGAAGAGGAGAAGAGGGAGTTGCGTGTCTTCAGCGGTCAGAGGAAGAGGGAAGCACTGGGACGTGGAATTGTTCAGGTGTTTCCTTTAACTGCCACTGGAGCACTCTGTGAAAAGGTGAGCTAAAAGCAAAAATGGGAATCCAACTGAGTAAATGGACTTGAACTCAGAAAATATTAGTCAGATTTTTCTTTGTAATTTTTTCATGGGATATGGGTGTCACTGACAATTATTGCATATCCTTGAGAAGGTAGTGGTCAGCTGTAGTCTTGAGCTACTGCAGTTCATGTGGTAAGGATGCCCACAGTGCTATTAGGGAGGAAGATCCAGTAACAGGATGGAATGTGACTTGGAGAGCAACTTGCGGGTGGTGATGCTCCCAAGCATTTGCTGCCCTTGTCCTTCGAAGTGGTAGATGTTGCAGGTTTGAAAAGACTATCAAAAGAGTGTTTATGAGTCTCTGCAGTGCAATCTACCAACTGTACACACTGCTGCCACTGAGCATTAATGATGAAAGAGTGAATGTTTAAGGTGATGGTTGATGGCCCAGTCAGTGAGCTTTATTTTTCCTGGATGATGCCAAGCCACTTGTGTGTTATTGTAGCTGCATTCATCCAGACAAGTGACTACTAACTTGTGCCTTGCAGATGGTGGCAAGGCTGTTACTTACCACAGAATTTCCAGCTATTTTAGCCAGGACACCTACATGACTGGCCTAGTTCAGATTCTCGGTAACCCTGTGGATGTTCAGTAAAGGGCAGAAGAGTGTTTACTCACAAAAGGCACAGACATTTCTTCCTAAAGCTGCTTCACTCACACTGTCAGTGGACTAACTCCATTTCACTCTTAGTAGGATCCTTACATTGACACCCAACAGGCAACATTAGACCATCTCCTATGATCCCCTAGTACTACGGCAATATTCCTGTTCTCTTGGACACACGGGGATAGGGTGGTGCCAGTAAACCAAAAGTGCTGGTGTACCCACTGAAGTTTGTGGTCATTATAGGAATTGTAAACAGAAAATATCTTGATGTATAGTACAACTTGCATAAGGCTTACAGCCTCTTCACCTTTGATTCTTTTCACTATAAACAGCAAGGGGAAAGCACTTCAGTCATCAGCTGGTCCTTTTACAATCAGTTCAGACTGACCTCAGTGAGATTTCCGGCGGCAATAGCAATTTGCAAAGACAGTTTTGATAACTCCAGTTGGTAAGGAACTGGAGAACATGAATTTTACTGTGTTTTGAGCAGGCCAGTTATCTCTCTAATTCCTGTCTCCAGCTTACCATGTCTATCTCCAAACTTCAGGGATATTAGTTTCACTGATCAATTTAGTTATTGTCTGATCAAATAGTGTCAATTGAAGTGTTGAAAAATGTACTCAAATATGCAGACTTTGAAGGACATCAGGTTATAGGGAAGTTATAACAAGCCAGAGGCTGCTGTTTTGACCAGGGAATGAGAGAATGGTTGGGGGAGTGGTGGGGGGTGCGTGATGGTGACGGGGATCAAGGCCAGTCCTATGAACAAATGGTTTTAGAACAGTACAGTACGGGAAGAGGTCCTTTTACCGTAATTCTATGCCAAACATGGCACCAAATTAAACTAATCCCTTCGGCCTGCCCTTGGCCCAAATCCCTCCCTTCCTTGCATGTTCATGTGCTTCTCTAAAAGTCCCTTAAACCCTTCCACCACCCCTGGCAGTGCGTTCCAGACTCCTACCCTACTCTATGTAAAAAAAAAACTTGCCCCTCACATCCCCTTTGAACTTTCCCCCTCTCACCTTAAATGCATGCCTCTAGCATTAGACATTTCAATTCTGGGAAAATGATTTTGACTTTCAACCCTACCTATAATAAAGGGGCTTTAATTTGCACAGCCCTTTCACAATTTTATGCCTGTCAGCTTCTGTAAATGCAATAAATTTATTTGCATATCTGACTTCAGCCCTACTAAAGTATCCATCAATAGATGACCTCTCGCCATCTGTGACCTGGCAAAATTTAGGACCTTGTTGTGTCAGGAATGGACCTTTCAAATACAGTGACTATGTCATTGAGCATGTTCAGAAACATATCTTCAAGTAACTTTAATCGATAGAGATTGATGTCCCTTTACAATACATTACAATAATGGACATATTGACGTCCTATATTTTCTTTTATTGATTGGCAGAATCAGAATTTACCACCTGTTCCTTATTGCTCTTATCTGAATGACATGCGAGATCACTTCAGAGGAAAGTTAACAAACAACTACATTGCAATGAGTTTAGAGTCACACACAGACCAGACCATGTAAGGTTGATAGATTGCCCTCTCGAAAGGACTTTAGTGAACTCAAAATGGTTTTTAATGATCAAATAATAACTTTGATGCCTGTATAAAAATCATATTGCTATTGCGACAAATACAGGATGTGGGGTGAAATGCTGAGGTAGTCAGAGACCCCAACACAATATAACTCAACAGCTGAGATAGAAATAAGATGGTCACAAGGTCTTAATGGCACTGTTTAAATCTGTGGATCATTTAGAATCATAGAATCCTTCCGCAAGGAAGGCAGTCATTCAGCCCATCATGACTGATATGTCTTTTTGAAACAGATTTCCAATTCAGTGCACTCCTGTCCCCACAGCTTAGTTAATCTCTGCCCTTTTGAGTATACTTACTACATAATATGTTACATTTGACTACTCAGGGTCACAGATGATGGACTGGTGTAGCTAATTTTACAAAGATTGTCAATTCCAGGGACTGGTGAGGGAATCCCTCTACATATGCCCTCAACATTCCCTTTGCAAGGAAATTATGACTCTTCAGCTGATGACCCTTCTCTCCATCATAAGGTCAGCAGTTTACTGATGATTGCACAATGCTTAGCACCATTCATGACTCTGAAGATACTGAAGAAATCCATGTCCAAATGCAGCAAAACCAGGACAATATTCAGGCTTGGGCTGACAAGTAGATGTAACATGCACATCACACAATTGGCAGGTACTGACCATTTTCATCAAACAAGAATCTAACCATTTGCATTACCGTAGCTGAGAACTACTTCCCCCAACCCCCCCACTTCCCGGTCACCATCCTGGGATTACCATTGACCAGCCGAAAAAATACCGTGGCTACCAGAGCAGGTCAGAGGCTAGGAATACTGCAGCGAGTAATTCACCTCCTGACTCCCCAAAATCCAAATATCTACAAGGCACACATTAGGGGTGTGATGGAATACTCCCACTTACCTGGATGGGTGCAGCTCCAACAACATGCAAGAATCTTGACATCATCAAGGATATTTGACCTCCCTTAATTGGCATCACATCCACAAGCATCCATCCCTCCACCATGAACACTCTGAAGCAGCAGTGTGAACCTTGTATGAGATGTACTGCAGAAATTCACCAAGGTTTCTTTGAGAACACCTTTCCCAACCCAGGGCAACTTCTATGCAGAAGGACAAGGGCTGCAGATACACAGGAACACCACTGGCAAGTTCCCCTCCAAGTCACTCATGATGCTGATCTGGAAATATATCGCCATTCCTTCAGTGTTGTTGGGTTAAAACCCTGGAATTCACTTCCTCAGGACATTGTGGGTCCAGCCTACTGACAACACATGGACTGCAATGGTTCAAGGAGGCAGCTCACCACCACCTTCTCAAAGGCAACTAAGGACAGGCAGTAAATGCTGATGTAGCCTGATGTGCGTGCGTACTCTGAACAATTTTTTTAAAATCTGTGGCAAAGCCATACAGGAGTTGACATTTCAAAGGAACATAATTTGAAACTAAGGGTCAGTTTGAATCTGAAATTGACTGCATATGTATAATTGGCAAAAAATATAGACAGTGAAAAAAAATGATTGTATATTTTAAGCGTCATGTACACATGAAGGGCTTTTGCCCGAAACGTGGATTTTCCTGCTCCTTGGATGCTGCCTGACCTACTGTGCTTTTCCAGCACCACTCTAATCAAGTCATGTGCACATTGTCAATCTGAGGCCTAGTAAAAACTGGTCACAAAACTGATCCAAATGAAGCAGCTTCCCACCTCCTGCAACTTGTATTTAAGTCGTGCCTTTGAAGTCAGAAAACATCACAAAGTGCTTCACAAGAATATTGCAATACTAAGTTTGACACCAAGCCACAGGCAACCTTGAGACTGTTGGAAGCTCGGTCAAAGACATCGGTTTGTAAAGAGAGCTTAATGGAAGAGATAAAAGTACAGAGGAATACAGAGGAAATAGGGACAGGGGTAGAACATTTTGCCTGTCAAGCCTGCTCCACTATTTAAGCAGGCCATGTGTGATTATTTACTTTTATGCCATGTTTTCACCAGTATCCCAATATCTCTTGAGTAAAGGCTTGGGGAAAGAAGTTCAGAGCTTAGCGCCAAGGCATGGCCATGGATCAAATAAAACCAGGGTGCACAACAAACCACAGTTGGATCAGTACAGAAATCGAGGAGGGGTGTAGGGTCGTAGATGGCTACAAAGACAGAGATTGAAAACATGATTGGGAATATTAATATTGTAGAATCGAGCCTTGTGTACACCCTGACAATCTGCTCATGTGCTTTCAGTGTGGGGGGAAGATAAACGGAGGGGATGTTGCTGTCTTTGCTCAGAGAGCTGGGAACCGCACCTGCTGGCACCCGTACTGCTTCGGATGCATCACCTGTCAGGAGCTGCTGGTGGACCTCATTTACTTTTACCAGGATGGGAAGATATACTGCGGCCGGCACCATGCCGACCTCTTTAAACCACGCTGTGCATCATGTGACCAGGTGAGTGGTTTTCAACATTCCTCAGCTGCCTCAATTGTTTTTCCAACTTCTAATCTTATTATAATGACAATGTCTAACCTGCCTCTGGTCACCATGATGTTTGAGGTGCTGGTGTTGGACTGGAGTGGACAAAGTCAGAAGCTATAGAAAATTTGCATGATCCAACCAGCAGCAGCCACAATTCATCAATCACATTGTAGCCAATTTGCCTTGATAAAACACATGTTACAGCAGAAATACCTATAAACCTGCTGGACTATAACCTGGTATTAATGCTTTCAAGTGGGGAACTAACTGTATTCTGTGAACCTAACAAAATATGGTTACTTCTCCACTCTAAAGTATTAATACTAAAGTATTAAAGGCAGCACTGTGGCTCACAGCACCAGGGTCCCAGGTTTGATTCCAGCCTCAGGTGACTGTCTGTGTGGAGTTTGCACATTTCCCCATGTTTCTGCATGGATTTCCTCTGGATGTTCCGGTTTCCTCCCACAGTCCAAAGATGTGCAGGCCAGGTGAATTGGTCGTGCTAAATTGCCCATAGTGTTAGGTGCATTAGTCAGAGGGAAATGGGTCTGGGTGGGTTTCCCTTTGAAGGGTTGGTGTGGACTGGTTGGAACGAAGGGCCTGTCTCCACACTGTAGGGAATCTAATCATGAATACCAGGTACAGTCCAACAGGTTCACAGGTATTTCTGGCAAAGCGCGTGTTTTGTCAACACGAATTGGCTAAAACGTGATTGACGAATTCTGAGCACTGTTCGGATAATGCGACCTTTCTATTGAACAGGCATAGCGATTTTCTATAGCTGTCTTCTATAGCACAACTTTGTATAGTGCGAGGGTGCACAGGAACGCAACTATTATGTTATATCAGAAATTACACAAGCTTTCGGAGCATAGGCCCTTCGATTTCAAATAAACCTGTTGGACTATAAATTTGTATGATGTGACTTCTGGCTTTGCCTCTGGTCAGTTGTCTCACTCACAGTAGAGCAACTACTTACACACACTATGATGAACTGACCTTTGCGAATCACACATCAGTCAATCAAAGGCAACAAACACTCCCTTCACCAATCAAACCATTTCACCTGCTGTCCCATTGAGGCTGATCACACTTAAACTTCCCATTCGTCCTCACACTCCAGTGTTAGGATTACAATTCAGACATAAATGTTCACAAAAACAGAAATTGGAAAAACTCAGCATGTCCAACAGCATCTGTGAAGAGAAATCAGAGTTAACATTGTGGGTCCAGTGACCCCCTCCTCACAACTGAAGAAGGTTCTTTCGGTTTTCTGACATAAATGGCGTTGTTTTCTCGCAGCCAGCTTTCCCTGGCCTTTTCTCCCAGTCACGGACATTTTCCACAAGAATTATCCAAAATTATATTGGCTTTGGGAAGAAAGTGAGATAGAGTAAGACACAATGCTACACGACAGTGGCTTCCACAGTGTTAAGATGCCAAGAGAAGGGAATGTATGTACAGGTCATTCTGTAATAACGCACATTTCGTCAATGCAAATTCGCTGTAATGCGATTGACAAATTAAGGATGCTGTGAACTTTTAAAACGTATGCTGGCTGTAATGCGATGACAGCGCCAACATTTTAAGCATGATTTTTGTATAATGTGGGGTTACACAAGAAGACAACCATCGCGTTAAAGAAGAACCAACTGTATTTGTTTCGTATAACTGAGTGTTACTCAAATCATGGCTGATCTTATTTGTCCACATTTCCTCCTCTCCCCGATAACCTTTCACCCCCTCAGTTATCAAATACCTATCAACGTGACTGTAGTGTTTGTAACGAGGTCAGCCAGGTCGGCCTCATAGAATATGAGTTTCCTGATTGGGCCAATCAGGGAGCCCTGGCTGACAGATAAGAGCAGGAGTGTCAGACATCCTGGCACTCTGAGAGCTGACTCTGAGGGAGCTGGGTCAGTGTCAAGGACTCTCCACACATAAATAAAGGCTGACTTGATGACGGGATACTGACCTCAGTAGAGTTATTTCTACCTTACACAATAAGCCTTTCAAACAAGAAAAGGTTATTTACTGGGGTCTCCTGTGGTCAGGATTCTAACCTCCATGGGTTTTTATTGGTTGCTTGTAACTCTGTCTGGGTGATAAAAACAGTAAGCAAGTCCTAAACTAGGATACAACACTTCCATTTCAATTAGACTCCCACTGCTCTGGCCCAAGAGAGAACTTCCCAACCCTGAGTTGTGGAAGAAAAGATGGTGGGATGGTGACTTGAATGATATCACCATGGGCGAAGGAGTGATGGGAATACGGCACACATTTCTTCGCCATGTTATTCCTCTGCATCCTGCCACCCCTACCAAAGAGTGTAAATCTGGGATGTAGAGGCTTCGCTAGTGTCTGACAGTAACAATGAGTTTCTATGACATTTCAGTTGATCTTTGCTGAAGAGTGCACAGAGGCAGAAGGCAGATATTGGCATATGGACCACTTCAGCTGTACTGAATGTGAAGTAATTCTCGGAGGACAGAAATACATCATGAAGGAAGGGCAACCATATTGCTGTGGCTGTTTTGAGACACTTTACGCAGAATACTGTGAAACCTGCAGAGAGATAATTAGTGAGTATCTAAAATAAAAGAAAAATTCAAAATGGGCAAGAGAGATAATTAAAGAATATAATAAAAGAAAATTCCCATCTGTCTTAACTCAGAAGTTAGGCTGGAATTTTAATGCACTGTTGAGATAATGTCTTCCTTCCAATTAAAACTTCAATCTTTCTCTGCATTACTTTTAATGTTAAAGGTGTTATTTTTATTTGAATGCTGAGTGCTAATGCTAATGCTATAATTACAGATCTATTGCTGAGACCATGTCCATTTATATATTTACACCAATGTACAAGAATCCTAAGGTTTTACACATTGGAGCAGACACCATATTGGGACACAGGGGGCGAATTAACAGTAGCATAGGCTATTGTTAATCCAAAAGTTTTTTAAAACTTCCAATTTTTTCACCTTTTTAAAAGTAATCTGAACAGAGACAATGAGACAATCGTTAGGTAGGATTCAACCTAGTCATAGAATCATAGAATCATACAGTGCAGACGAGGCCCTTTGGCTCATCTACTCTGCACTGACACATGAGAAACACCTGACCTTTTTTTCAATATTTTTATTGAAAAAATGTTTCTTTGCAAAATTATAAAATTACAAAATATGAAAACATAATATTATATCAACAAAAACAACAGCAATAAACAGTAAACCAACTACTATACTACTCTACAAAAGAATTCACAACTACCCTCATTACACATCAATAAATACATAAGTAAATAAATAACATCGCTCAGCATAACAAGATCTCAGCTCTCAACCTTCGAGAGCATCAATTATTAAACCCACATTTGCTCAAAATTCTTCCTCGCTGGATATGGAGCTTATTAAACCAAACCACCATGGCTAGGTAATAGCCCTAATTAAAATGGCGGACAGATCTACTTCCAAATAATTCAAAAAGGACTGCCATGTCTTATAAAAATTGTCCGTTTTCTGGTGCACCATATTTGTAAGAAAGTCCAAAGGAATGTGTTCCATAACTAACTTATGCCATCCTGACAGACCCAGGGGTGCTCAGACACCCAGCACATCAGAATGTTCTTCCTCACACAAAAAGTGAGGATGCTAAAAAGCTCTCTCCCATGTACATCTAAGGGAGATAAATTCGGCAAACCCAGAAGAATAGAAACCAGGTCCACCTTGATTTTGGTCCCCAAGACCCTCTCCATTATTCCTGCCACAGCGCTCCAGTATGTACAGAGCCTACGTAAGGACCACAAACAATGAGTGAGGGCATCTGTATTTATTTTACATTTGGGGCACATTGAAGACCCACCCTGCTTAAAGTTTGCAAGATGATCTGGGGCCAGATGAGCCCTATGAAGAATCTTTAACTGCATTGCATGGGTCCTACTACTCACAGATGTCCTACCAAGTATCTGGAGTGATCTCCACCCCTAGAGCGCTTTCCCAGACCTCCGATAATCGCTCTATGTCACCCGAGGAACCTCCCCCCAACAAATGATAGAGTGTACTCACTGAAAGAATGCTTTTAGCCTGAAGCACCCTCTTTTCTGTATCAGATCTATAACGCTCAGTCAGAATCGTAGTCTCTTTTTGGATAAAATCTCTGATCTGAAAAAAGCAGAAGAGGTCCCCGCTCGATAATCCATACTTTTGAGTTATTTGATCAAATGACATTAATGTTTCATCTTCAAACAGGTCACCCCAACAAGACAGTCTCCTATCCACACAGGACTTCAACACAGGATCCATTGCCCCTGGCATACCAACTGTCCGAGTATGGAAAGATGTTTTAGACATATTACCCTTCACCTGTCTCATTGCCCCCCATGCTTTGACAGTGTTAATAACTATTGGATTGCGACAATGTTCCGCAACTATCCTCATTTTGTCCAGAAGCAATAGATTAATAAGAGAACACTTTGCCTGGAAGGCCTCAATGTCCAACCATATCGACGCCAAGTCCTCACAGGCCCAATCACTCACAAAAGATAAAATAGAGCTCAATTGATATCTTCTGACATCCAGGAGATTGACTCCTCCCAAACCTTGGGGCATTTGCAGTTTTGTAAGCTTGATAAGAGGCTGCTTATGGCACCAAATAAAAGAACTAAACCAATCATTTAATTTCTGAAAAGTTTGTCTAGGAAAAAGCGAGGAAAGCATCTGCAGAGGGTATAATAAGCGAGGAAGAACATTCATTTTAATAACAGCAACTCGACCTAGCCATGATATTGGCAGGGCCCCCCGTCTTTGAAGGTCTTGTTTAATCTTGTAAAACAAACAAACAAAATTAATCTTGGATAGCTGATCAAAACTAGGGTTAACAGAGAGTCCCAAATAAAGATAGCCTCCCTGTGCCTTCTTAAAGGGGATCCCACCTTCAACATCGGTATTCCCCTTATACCATTAGTGAAAACTGCCACCAGAGGATCAATGTAAAGGACCCTTACCCATTTAGTAAACACTTCACCCAGGCCAAGCCGCTCAGGATATAAAAAAGGTATGGCCATTACACCCGGTCAAATGCCTTCTCTGCGTCCAAGGAAACCACCAACCCTTGAATTGATTGTTGCTGGCACACTTCAATCATGTTAAGCAGTCTCCTAACATTATTAGAAGATCTGCGACCCTTAATAAAGCCCACCTGATCCTCCTTAACAATAGAAGGCAACAACCTTTCCAACCTCAATGCCAGGGTCTTCGATAAAATTTTTAAATAAGAATTTAAAAGTGAGATGGGTCTGTAAGAAGCACGGTCTTCTGGGGTCTTCCCTTGCTTGAGGATAACAGAGATATTAACCTCCCTCTAGGATGGCGGGAGGCAATCCCGACTATATGAGTAATTGTACATGTTTAGCATCGGCCCTGACAAAATGTTTACAAATTCTTTATAAAACTTACTGGGTAAACCATCAGGGGTGGGCGCCTTTCCACTTTGAAGTTGCCTCACCACCTCCTGTATCTCTTGGGCTGTTAACGGAGCACTAAGGAGAGGCGCCTGTTCAGCTGACACACCAGGAAGATCCAAACTCCTAAAAAAAGACTCAATCTTATCCCGTCTGTCCTCATAGCATTCAGACTGGTAAAGTTCAGAGTAAAACCTCCAAAACGCCTCATTGATCTTTTCAGCATCGAAAATAAGAGTCCCATTCCCTTCCCTAATAGAAGCAATAGACTGGGAGGCATTCTTCTTCCTGACCAAGTATGCCAAGTATTACCCAGCCTATCACCATGCTCAAACCTACTGAGCTCTGACAACCTTCACCTGGTCCACCTCGGCATCCCAGCCAAGAAATTGTGGCAACCAGTCTTCAAAAGCATTTGCTGGCCGCCACCTTCTACTCCCTCCGGTGGGCCAATGAGCTGGATATTCTTTCTCCTACTTCTATTTTCCAGGTTGTCAACTTGCTCAGTCAGAGCCAGAATCTGTTTCTCAAGGGCGTAGATCCGCCCCACCAAGGACTCGACCTCGGTCTCCGACGCCATGGTCCATCGCTCAACCTTTTCAATTTGCTTCCCGAGCCCTTTCAACTCCTTCCCATGCTTTTGCAACATGGTTGAGATGGGGTTCAGTTGATTACGAGTCTCTTTCCTCATCTCCTGGATCAGCTGTCGGATTGCTCCAAGTTCCTCCACAATGTTCTGCTGTGCAGACATTTCTTCCACAGCTGTCGAGGGAGCTGCAGCTGCTTCCCCAGTGACAGTCTCAGGCCCGCTCACTGTTTTCGAATGTCCTGAGTGTTGAGACTTGGCCGTTTGCTTCCCCTTAGTCATTTTCGCACGCTCAAAAAAAGGATTTAAATGGTTGCTTTACCATTAAACAATAATGTTTTCCAAAAAAAAACTAAGGTGAGGGGTAAAAAAATATTACGACTTGGTGTTGGGTTGCAGAGCTCAGCAAGGCTGATCTATTCAGATCGCCGCCATCTTGAATCCCCCAACACCTGACATTTAACCTAATCCCATTTACCAGCACTTGCCCCATAATAGGATGTTATGACAAGCCAAGATCTAATCTAGGTATTTTTTAAAGGATGTGAGGCAATTCGCCTCCACCACCCCTGCCAGGTAACACATTCCAGACCGTCACCACGCTCTGAGTAAAAAAGGTTTTCCTCACATCCCTCCCTAAACCTCCTGACCCTCACCTTGAATCTGTGTCCCCTCGTGACTGACCCTCCATGTCCCCTCATGACTGACCCTTCATCTCAGGTGACCAGCTGCTCCTTATCCACTCTCTCCATGTCCCTCATCATCTTGAACATCTCAATCAGATCAGCCTTCTCTGCTCCAATGCAAACAACTAAAGCCTATCCAACCTTTCCTCATAACGTAACATTTTCCATCCCAGGCAGCATCCTGGTGAATCTCCTCTGCACCCCCTCCAGCGCAATCACATGTAATATGGCGCCCAGAACCGCACACAGTACTCCAGCTATGAACACACCAAGGTTCTATACATCTAAACACGACTTCCCTGCTTCTGTAATCTATGCCTTGATTGATAAAGATGGGTTTCCCATCTGCCTTTTTCAACATCCTACTAACATGCCCTTCCATCTTCAAAGATCTATGGATAAACACGCCAAGGTTCCTTTGTTCCACAGAACTACCTAATACAAGTTTTTTGTAATTAATATAGGTAACTTCAACCAGTAACCAGTTATTGAAGGTTATGTAATGTGCCCACATTTTTCTGATTTGCATGTTCTCATCCTTGAGATATGAAATCTTTCAGCATCTTGTGGAAGCCATACAATCAATGTTGTACCATTCAATCAACAGGTATTGACTATGGGCAAATAACATTCAGTGGTCAACACTGGCATGCAACCAACTCTTGCTTTTCATGTACTCAATGCAAGAAGCCCCTCTTAGGCTGCAGTTTCACCTCCCGGCACGGGCAAGTCTTCTGCTCTATCATGTGCAGCCAGTTGGAAGAACCTACAGGATCAGATTCCTCAGACTCTGCTTTTCAGTCAACACAGTCCCAAGAATCAAATTGTATTTTCAGTCTTGGAGAAGACCCCGTAGCCAACAACGCTTCACCCCTGCAGAATCGGCACTGCAACCAAACCACTGAAACACTGCCAAGGGACAATGTAGACTGCATCCTTCAACGTGTCAACATTCTCAGCATCAAAGACCGAGCGACAGACAGCAAGGATCATCCTACGTCCGAGTTCAAGAAGCAATGCAAGAGTTCCATTAAAATTCCACACTGGCAGGGAGAGGTGTTGGAAACAGACACGGAGCCTCAAAACGAGGTAAAGATGCCAGAGGTGTGGGCATCAGAGAATGACAATCTCACAAAAGACAAAGGCTGTAAGATAGAAATTTTGACCTACAGCCAAGAACCTAGCAAACGAAGTGATCATTCTGCTCCGTTATGTAATTTTAATTGGCTAAAAGGTGGACTTGAAAATGCCATGAAAGTCATTGACAACACGTCTCTAACTAGTAATGGGCATGAGTTTCAGCCTGTGGAAGACCAAAGGATGAAGAAAACAGTGGCTACAGAGACTTTGGTTCTTGATCAAAGCTTGGCTTTCAAACATAGACTGGACATGTGCTGCATTGACCAGGAAGAGCAACCAGGGGATGTATTGGACAGTCCCACCAAATCCTCTTGGAACAAACAGAATCAATGGCTGGGTACTCAAATTGGTTCAGACCATCCTGCTCAGGATCAGCAAGCATTACCTCAGGGAGACCAGGTGACAGAACAGAGAACTGGGAGAAGCCGACAAGATTCCTTGGCAATGATTCAGGCTGCAGGTAATAAAACTAATGCACAAATGGCAAAAGATCTCACACTATGAATGGCTTCCATTCCTATTCTCTCCTTTATTTCTGCCCCTCTGAAGCCCGCTCATGGAGAGGAGCTGAGTGAATTGATGAAAAGCAGAAGAGCCATTACAATCAGGAGATCAGAAGCTTGATTCCCCAAGATAAAAACTCCTGCATAATACCCTGGGGAACTAAAATAAAACAAAGTGAGTGCTTGAAAATTTGAGCAGGTCTAGCAGCATCTGTGGAGAGAGAAACTGAGTGAACATTTTGAGCCAAATATGATGCATTTTCAAAACCTGAAGGTGTTCTGAAGAACAATCAAAATGCTATCTTGATATCCTTCTCTGCAGATGCTCCAGACCTGCTGAGTTCAGTCCTGTCTGGTTTATAGGTGCTTATTAGCCAGGAGAAAATGAGGACTGCAGATGCTTGAGATTAGAGTCGAGAGTGTGGCGCTGGAAAAGCACTGCAGGTCAGGCAGCATCTGAAGAGCAGGATAATCGACATTTCGGGCAAAAGCACTTTATCACCTGATCAGCTTTTAGGATGCTGCCTGACCTGTTGTGCTTATCCAGCACCACACTCTCGAAGCTTATTAGCTACGATGCTGTTGGACGTGTGAGTTGTGTCACAGCAGCTTTTTGGATAATATGTACATAAATTCCCACTGATCTTTAGTAAAAGGTAGCCATGTGCAGATAGGTTTGAGCCTATCTATGATAAGGACTTTGTTCAACTCTTACTTGACAGGAATGTAGTGTAGGAGGTAAAAACAATGACTGCAGTAAAAGCAGAAGAGCCATTACAATCAGGAGATCAGAAGCTTGATTCCCCAAGATAAAAACTCCTGCATAATACCCTGGGGAACTAAAATAAAACAAAGTGAGTGCTTGAAAATTTGAGCAGGTCTAGCAGCATCTGTGGAGAGAGAAACTGAGTGAACATTTTGAGGGAATGTAGTGTATACTGGGTACAACTTGGGTATATGTAGTTCAGCCACCCATCACAACTTTAAAATTAATGAACAAGGATTAAATGTAATAGCCCCACAGATCTCCAGGGTCTGAGGGATATAAATTGATTTGGAGTAAGTGGGATTTCCACTCAGAATAGCAATTAAAAACTCTGCTGTTCATCATTTATACAAATTTAAATATGAATATAAGAGGTATGATCGGTAATTTTGCAGATGACACCAAAATTGGTGGTGTCGTGGACATTGAAGAAGGTTATCTCAAAGTACAACGGGATTTTGATCAGATAGGCCAATGTGCCGAGGAATGGAAGATGGAGTTTAATTTAGATATTGCTTGTTGGTCAGGCAAATCAGGGCAGGACTTATACAGTTAATGGTGGGGTCCTGGGAAGTGTTGCTGAACAAAGAGTTCCGGGGCGCAGATTCATAGTACCTTGAAAGTGGAGTCACAGGTAGACAGGGGGATGAAGAAGGCATTTATTGGTCAGAGCATTGAGTATAGGAGTTGGGCTGTCATGTTCCAGCTGTACAGGACGTTGGTGAGACCATTTTAGAACACTACATACAATTCTTTTTGCCATTCTATAGGAAAGATATTGTGAAACTTAAAAGGGTGAAGAAAAGATTTACAAGGATGTTGTCAGGATTGGAGGGTTTGAGCTATAGGGAGAGGATGAATATGCAAGGGCTATTTTCCCTGGAGTATCAGAGGCTGAGGGGTGACCTTATAAAGGTTTATAAAATCATAAGGAGCGTAGATAGGGTGAATAGCCAAAGTCAATTTCTTAGGGTGGGAGAGTAGAAGGCATAGATTTAAGGTGAGAGGGGGGAAAGATTTAAAAGGGATTTCAAACAGAGGGCGGTGCATGTATGGATCAAGCTACCAGAGGAAGTGGTGGATGTGGGTACAATTACCACATTTGAAAGGAATCTGTATGGGTAAATGAATAGGAAGGGTTTGGTGAGATAGGGGCCAAATGCTGGCAAATGGGACCTATCAGATTGGGATGTCAGATTGGCACAGACAAGTTGGACAGAAAGGTCTGTTTCCGTGGCTATATGACGCTATAGTCCTTTGAAATTGGAGCATCCATCCCATCCCAAACATGACTATTTCCAAATGTCAGCAGGAGGTGTGGCTAGCAGAATCCAATGCCTGAATTCCTGGCCTTCATAGCAAGAGTATTAGAATAGGGATGTCTTGCTGCAATTGTACATGCTGGGCCCAATCAAATGAGTCAAGCTTCCCCAGTAACAGCATGATGCCAGAAATGTTTACCCCAACTCAGATCACCGTTGTGAGCGAATTTCTTTAGCAATGTGCTTTCCTCTTGTTGCCACAGAAACAAAGAGACTAAAACCACAAGTGATACTCAAAGTGTGGTTTTCTGATGGTAGACACCCTTGCCAGTCCAACGGAGCTTGGGGAACACTACTTGAGTAAATGCAGTTGCATAGCCTCATTCAGGACATATCCTGAACAGACTGACTTTAGGGTCTACAGCAAAGCCCCAGAACAAAGCCAAGCCTCAGCCAAATGGTTAAAATTTTCTTTTAGATCCAGGCCGGCAATGCCATTGTATTGCTGCTGATATGTGAACACAAAATGACAAAAGAGTCCCACATAGACTGGTATCCAGGAGCATGCACACCCTGAAAAGTTCACCAACATCTGGTTTGGAACAGTTAAATTGCTTAGCAACATCCAAATCAGAGCCAATAAATGATCACCTGGTTCAAATGGAGGTCGATATCAGGTGTAGCTATTTCAATGATCACAGAACCAGCCTTGAACAAAATTCACTCTGGATTCCAATCCCTAAGTTTGTGCAAGACCTCAGCTAGACTGAGAACTTATACAGGGGAACCATTACAGATTAAGGGTATAACTCCAGTTCCAGTCTCCTTTGCAAAGCAGCCGGTTCAGTTACCAATGATTGTAGTAAGAAGAGGCTCAGGCCCAAGCCTGAGGGGAAGTTGGTTGAGAAAGATTCATCCAGATTGGCTCAACATTTTTCGATTAGAAAATGGCTGCCTGAATGAAGTCCTAATTAAATACCTGGAAAACATTCAGGAAGGTTGAGGGAATATCAACGGAGACAAGGCCACCGTGCATGTTGACCAGGAAGCAATTCCACAATTCTGCAAGGCCTACCCAGTACTATTTGTCTTATGGGCAAAACTAGAGGCAGAAATCAGGAGGCTGGAAAGCAATCGTCAAACCTGTCCATCACTCCCCCCTCTGACCTATCACCTACTCCCTCATCTTCATCCACCTATCACTTTCTCAGCTACCTTTCCCCAAATTCCACCCCCTCCCATTTATCTCTCAGCCCCAACCCACAAGCCTCATTCCTGAGGAAGGGCTTATGCCCAAAACGTTGATTCTCCTGCTCCTCAGATGCTGACTGACCTGCTGTGTTTTTCCAGCATTACACTCTTTAATCATCAAACCAGTCCAATTTGCGGAATGGGCAGCACCAGCCATACTGATTTTGAAGTCCAAGGGTTTGGTTAGCCTTTGTGGAGATTTTAAATAAACAGTAAACCGCTTTTTGCAGCTGGATAAATACCCAATCCCTCACATAGAGAATTAGATTAGATTCTGAAACAAGTCCACACCAACCCTCCGAAGAATAACCCACCCAGACCTATTCCCCAACATTTACCCCTGACTAATGCACCTAACACTATGGGCAATTTAGCCTGGCCAATTCACCTGATCTGCACATCTTTTGAGGATTTATACTCAAAGCTGGCTGGGGGCACTGTCCTTCCCAAAGCTGGACATGAACCATGCGTACTTGAAATTGCGGTTAGATGAGGATTCCTAGAAGTGGCCTACCATTAATACCCATAAGGGTTTGTACCAATATATGAGACTGCCATTTGGGATATCGTCAGCCTGTGCAATTTTGCAGCAGACGATGGAGAATATTTTACAAGGTCCATCCCAGATCACCGTTTATCTAGATGATGCACCAATAAAGAAGAGGAAGACCAATAAAGAAGGACTGAGAGAATCTGGACATAGTCCTTAAATATCTCTTCCAGGCAGAGCTTACTCTTAGCCTTAGAAGGGAACAACGTGTGTTCCAGACACTCCAAGTGACCTACCTGTGCTGCAGAGTTGACAAGACTGGGTTGGATGATAAAATGAGCACAATCAAAGGTGCCCCACCTCCCACGTGTGTACTGAAGCTTAAGACTTCCTTTGGGCTGGTGAATTATTATGGAAAGTTCATACATAACCTGGCCCCCATTGTGGCACCTTTGCATCAACTCTTAAAAAAGGGTCAGCCTTGGAAATGGTCATGTAGTTAAGCCATAGCTTTAAAGGAAGTGAAGAAACAGCTATCATTGTCTAAGGTGTTGGCATTCTATGGTGCCAAGCAAGATCTGGTTTTAACATGCAATGCCCCCTGCCATCCAGCATACTGGTACTATTAGCTCCTAGATAGCCCGATGGAGAGGAACACCCAGTTGCATATACAACCAGGACTTTGGCTAATGCAGAGTGTAAAAATGCCCAGATAGAGAAGGAAGGTCATATTTGGTGTCAAAAAGTTCCACAATACCTTGACAGACACACATTTGTAATAATAATGGACAACAAACCCCTGCTGAGTCTACTGGAAGATGGAAAGGTAGTGCCGTCCATAGCTTCAAGCTGAATTGAGCGGTGGGCTCTAACACTAACTGCATATAATCACAAGTTGGAACACCAGCAGGGACGCGAAGTAGGAAATGCATTGAGTCACCTTCTGTTGGCAGATACGCCACTGCTGATTCCATCATTGGAAGAGTCTGTTATGATTTTAAATTTTCTGGACACACTTCCAGAACACCTGGCTATCTCAGACTTTGGGTGCAGAAAGGTCAGGTCCTGGTAAAACTGAAACAGCTAGTGGTGATGAGGGAAACCAAAGGTCCATCACAACCAGAACTGAAACCTTTTTGGACCTGGGAAGACCAGATCACAATAGAGGATGGCATAATATTATGGAATCAAGAGTGATTTTCCAAAGCAAAGGTCACTACCAGATACTGGCTGAACTTCACCACTATCAATCGGGGTTTTCCAAAATGAAGATGTTGGTGAGAAGTTATGTCTGGTGGCCAGGATTAGATGCAGACAGAGCTGTGTTGATGGGGCAGAGCCCAGAGTGCCAACAAGGACAAAATATTGCCAGCAGCTCCTCCACATTCGTAGGAAAGGCCAGGTAAACCCTGGACTACTTTACACATCAATAATGCAGGTCCATTCATGGACTCAATGTTCTTAGTCATTGTGGATGCCCACTCATGGACTTCCATTGAGCTCATTCATCAAATATGGGATCGATGATAGAAAAACTTCATGCATCTTTTGCAATACACAGACTCCTAGAGGTGTTGGTCGCATATAGTGAGCCATCGTGTACCAGCAGGGAATTTGAGTATTTCCTAAAGTCATATGGTATTCAACAAAAAGAGACGGCTCCAATATCATCTATCGTCCAATGGTCTGGCAGAAAGAGCAGTCCAAACTTTGAAGAAGCAGCCTTCAGCTTCACTCAATTCAAAACTGTCCTGTTTCTTACTTGATTATAGGAGCATCACTCATGCAACTACAGGGATAGCTCCAGCAGAGTCTCTGATGGAGACATGACTCCACACCAGGTTAAATCTGATCTTCCTGCACCTGGGGGTGGGGGATGGGTGCAACGGCATCAGGAACGACAATGCCAGTCGCAAGGTTCCACTAAGTGAGACAGTTAATTTACTTCAGTGGATAAAGTTTGGTGTGGGAACCACAGGTATGGCCCTGTATGGGTAAGAAGCATGGTCAATGCGAGATCAGGTCCAGTGATGTATATTGTTCAGGTAGGTGCAACAGTCCTGAACAAGCACATGGACCATACGGAGGCTGCAAACTTGCAAACAGGGTGGAAGCAAAATGTGCCCAGATACTTAACAGCCTTTCTACTGATCTAGAACTAATGGGTCCTCCATCTCTGTCAAGCATTGAAGATACCTCGGATTCTGAGATGGGCACCACTGCTGTGATGCCATCACTGCCTGAAGAAGAGAAAGAATTTCTTCTGAGACACTCCGGGCACAAGAGGCAAGGTCCTGTGCATTACACACCGTCCGTATCAGAGGCAGAGTTAGAGGAATATGACTCGGTGCTAAAACACCCCAGGAGGAGCTACAAAAAAAAGGCCAATGTCCTCAGACTCTGAGAGAGAGGGATGTAGTGATTGTAATGAGGTCAGCCAGGTAGACCTCATAGAATATGAGTTCCCTGATTGAGGTTGTTAACCTGGTCCAATCAGGGAGCCCTGGCTGACAGATTATAAACAGAAGAGCCAGAGTTTCTGTTCACTCTGAGATCTGGCTCTGAGGGAGCTGGATCAGTGTCAAGGCCCCTCCGTGTGTAAATAAAGGGTGACTGGATGACAGGATTCGGGCCTGTGTGGAGTTATTTCAGTGCCCAGTTGGGATCAGTCCCGGGCACCTTTGAAAGTGCGAGAAGATGCAGGGAGCCAATCAACAACTTCATAAAAAAGCTTTTGACACCAGCTTTATTTATTGAGCAGGGTCAGCAATAGAGGCCAAAGTAGATTCCCATTTTGATGCATTTGTACCAACTCCAAGATGCTGAGGATTTGCAGGACCAATGTGTTAATGCTTCACTCTCCCACTTGCACTCTGTGCTTTGCTGATGAGGGAGTGGGAGGATCTTTATGTCCACCCAGCTGACGTCCTAGCCCAGGATCATGGGTGGGGAGGGGAGGAGAACCAGATTGAGAGCAAAAACGTCTCCCCATGAATCGTAGTGACCTACTGCAGTCTGTCCAATTGTTTAGGATGAGGCCCCATGAGTTGAATTGTCAATGGCTAGTGGCTTTTTTCCATCTTGCTTTCTTTTAATTCACGCAAGCATGTTGCAGTCTGGAGTGAGGGATGCGATGGGAAAAACATTTTATGCTTCTACTATCACATTGCTGACCAGGAATCACTCTATCCATTCCTGCCTGCCATCAGCTTGCATTGGAAGGATTTGCAGGTTTATCATCAACCTGTTTGACTCGGTTCTGAACACACCTTCTTCAGCCATTAGGTCCTGCAGTGGGAGTTGAACCAGAGCTCCTGGTTCACACCACCCACTGCACCACATGGCCACCACCCGGACTGTACATAAACCACATCATATCCAGTTCACATTCGGAGGCATAATCTTTTCTCTAACAGATAATAGCAATGTTATCATTATTGTCCAAATATGGAAACTGTTTAGGTAAACCCTGGTCTTGGTTATATCACCTCTCTGTAGATCCCCTCATTCTCATGACATTCTCATTAAACCCCCTGATTAACTAGAGGACATAGGCATGCAGTGAGAGGGGAAAGATTGAAAAGGAAACTAAGGGACAACTTTTTCACACAAAGGGTGTGGTGGGGGGGGGGGGGGGGGGGGGGCGGTGGGGGCAGTGAGTATGGAATAGGTTGCCAAAGGGGGCTGGTACAAATACAACATTTAAAAGGCATCTGGGTGGGTATATGAACAGGGAGGGTTGAGCGGGATATGGGCATGGTGCTGGCAAATGGGACTAGATTTGGTTGGGATATCTGGTCTGATTCCAAGACTGTACATTTCTAAGACTCTATAAACCATTGCTTACTGAGCTTATTTGTTATTCCAAATTTGATCTAAATCCAAATTTTGGAAGGAAGAGTAATGTATAAATGAAAGAGCAGAATAATTATGATATAGAGGATAAAGAGAAAAGGCATTCCTCTGGTCGAGCACACCAGTTATTAAGTTGCAAACCAGGATCCATTACCTCCCTTTGTGTGGATCCAAAGAATATTCCACCTCCTAGCTCCAAAATAACAAGATAATAAATCATACAAGATTGAACTCCTGTGGACAATCACCTTCTGAAAAACATTCATAAGGATGTGAAAGGGGAAAGATCTTCCAATTACACAGTGCCTTTCATGCCCTCAACGTATCCAGTATACTGTAAAACATTATGGCAATTAATTGTCATAAGGAGTTAATTTGCACTATGAGTACTATCAGATGAGATAGTAAACTACGATCCAAATGGTCAGATAATCTATGGAACCCATTGCCACAAGAAGGCAAATTCATTGAGTGTATTAAATACAGAGATAGGCTCTTGATTAGTAAGGGGATTAAGAGTTACAGGACAAATGCAGGAAAATCAGGTTAAGAAACATATCAACCATGTTCAAATGGTGAAGCAAACTCAATGGGCCAAATGGCTTAATTTTGCCCCCATATCTTATGGTCTTATGGTATCCTTGGATGAGCATAACAGATCCCAGGTACTATACTCACCGCTTGATGTTTATGAAATGGATCTGGTGGTACATTTCTCGGGGATTCTTATAACTTGCTAACAATCATCAGAAATTCACATGGTTTGTCTGAGCATGGTGCCAATCTTTCATGAAAATTATGGGAACATTTTGAGAGTATCTCCATGGATAGTTCAGATTATCTGTATTTGCCCACGCCATCACAACACTTCAAAAAGTAACTAACTGGTTGCAAAGAGTGCTATACAAATGTAAGTTTTTTTTAGGTTATCCAAATCTTTTCCATATTTTAGTTTTTATTTTAAACAAAATTAAATCTGACATCAAACCAATTCACAAGTGTGGTATATTGTGGTTGTAACCTTTGTAGCAATCAGTTCCTTATAATGATCAGAATTTGCTTTCCTGCTTGTTTATAATGATCAATGCCATTCATTTATGTGGAAGGATGTTAATGTGTTGGAAGTGGCTCAGAGGAGGTTTACTAGATCAATACCTGGAATGAGTGGGTTGGTTTATGAGGAAAGGTTGGCTAGGCTGGGTTTAGGGGGAGGTTAGAACAAGGGGTGGCTTGACTGAAATATTTAAGGTCCTAGAAGCTGTTGCCAAGGTCACCACATTTCCTCTTGTGATTGGGTCCAGAAAAAGTGAGCACTATTTAAAAATTAAGGGTCGCACTTTCAAGCTAGAGATAAAGAGATTTTTTTCTCTGAAGGTGAACTTGGGAACTCTCTACTTCAGATGAAAGCCGTGGAGTTGGGGTTATTGAATATCTTAAAGGTGGAAGTAGATAGATTTTTGTTTAGATAAGATAATCAGGTTGAGTGGGTGTATTTGATGCGAATATGGAATTTGAAACACAATCAGATCGGCCATGAGCTTGCCAAATGGTGGAGTGGATTTGAGGGCTTAAATGACCTTTTCCTGCTTCTACTTCATATGTTTGAATTAGAATTAGAACTCCTACCAGTGTGGAAACAGGCCGTTCAGCCCAACAAGTCCACCCAGACCCATTCCCTTACCTGATATTTACCCCTGACTAATAACCTATACTATGGGCAATTTAGAATTCACCTAACCCCTCCACCCACCTTAACTCAGTTCCAACCTTCCAGCTTAGCACTGTCCTCATGACCTGTCCTACTTGCCAATCTCCCTTCCCACCTATCTACTCCACCCTTCTCTCTGACATATCACCTCCATCCCCACCCCCATTCACCTATTGTACTCTTTGCTACCTTCTCCCCAGCCCCATCCCCATTTATGTCTCCACCCTGGAGGCTTCCTGCCTCTATTCCTGATGAAGGGCTTTTGCCCGGAACGTCGATTTTCCTGCTCCTCGGATGCTGCCCGACCTGCTGCGCTTTTCTAGCACCACTCTGATGTAAACTCTGGTTTCCAGCATCGGCAGTCCTCACTTTTGCCTAATTCACCTAACCTGCACATCTTTGGACTGTGGGAGGAAACCGGAGCACCCGGAGGAAACCCACACAGAGAATGTGCAAACTCCAATCGCCTGAGGCTGAAATCAAACCTGGTCCCTGGCACTGTGAGGCCACAGTGCTAACCACTGAGCCACCGTACCATCTCGGCAGGAATAGGTCCCTATTGTTGAAAGGTGTTTATCTCAGTTGCATTTTTGTTCCTCTTCCACAAATCACAAATCAGTAATGATAAAGTTTTAAACTCTTAAGAGCTGTTAATTGTTGGTCAATTGTCAATGGAGCCCAATGATAAATGAAAACTGCTTTTAAAGGTTTTTGTTCTTTGGACTCTGCTACTACATTTCTCTATTCACTAGCCAGCTTTACCTTTGTCTGAAAATCCGACATAGAGGCACACAACACTAACTGAAGTCATAAACCGATTCCCCAAGACGGAGCTGAAAAATCTGAATTAAATAGCAACTAATGACACATCCATCTGACAGAAAAATATTCCCCTCATCTCTATCCTAAAAGGACGACTGCTAATTTTAAAACAGTGATCCCTAGTTTTGGACTCACCCACAGAAGTAAACATCCTTTCTAAACCCACATTGTCAAAACCATTCAGGATCACCCCTCACTCACTCTTCTAAATTCTACTGAAAACAAACCCAGTCTGTCCTTTTTTTTTACCAAGACCACAAGAAACTACAGCGAGTCATGAACACGTGTGAATAATACATGTTTTATTATTCAAGAACAGTTTCTTCCCTGCTCGTATTAGAGTTTTGAACAGACTTCTCAAATGTTAATTCTGATCTGTTTCTTTGCACCTTTTCTGCAGCTGCAACACTATGTTCTGTACTCTGTGCTGTTACCCTAATGCACTTTGTATGGTACAATCTGCCTGTACAGCACACAAAACAACTTTGCACTGTATCTCGGTACATGTGACAACAATAAATCAAGCTCAAACTCATGGGACAATCCACTCATTCCAGATATCAATCTAGTAAGCCTCCTCTGAACCATCTCCAATGGATTTAGATCCTTTGTTGAAACTTTAATGCTGAGTTTATCCAAAATGCATGTAGTTAGCAAGTTTTAAAAGTACAGATTGCAAATAATTGTGCATGTTGAAATCCTATTCTTTCAGAACATTGAGCTGAGTGTACTAACCGTTTCCATATTGGAATGTTCCTTATCCTCCCAAGATAATTCTCACCCCAATCTTAGGCTCGTAGTATCAATCCTTCAACTGCATATAAACAGCCTGGATGAAAGTACTTTCTACATGTGCCTTTCCCTCCATTTCAGAATGCTGTCTTTTTAAAAAATATTTATTCATGGGATGTGAGTATCACTGGCTAGACCAGAATTTATGAGGCAGTTATGAGTCAACCACATTACTGTGTCCAGAGTCACATGTAGGCTAGGCTAGATAAAGATAGCAGATTTCCTTCACCAAAGGGCACCAGAGAAACAGATGGGCTTTTATGACAATCAACAGCATTTACATGATCACCAATCAACCAGCTGTTTATCCAGATGTTTACTGAATTCAAATTTCACCATCTGCCAGGGTGGGATTTGAACTCAGGTCCCCAGAACGTTAACCCAGTGTTCTATTAACCCAATGGCATCACCACTACACCACCACCTTTTATTAAATGGTATACAAATGCACCACTTTCTCTTAGTAATCTGTAAACTGAAATAGGAGACTTTGTTTTAATGACCTAATGACTTGAATTTCTTCCTCAAGGGGCTTCCAATGAAGACAAGTACAAGTGGCAAAAACCACTCAGGCCTGACCAAGAATACAACAACAAGGCAGAAAAGGAATTTGAAATGCAGAGCAACTTTGGAATTCTTAAATCTTTCCCTCATAAAAGAAGCAGCGACTCCCTCCATTCTTTGAACTCCCAGCAACCAGAGGGCATGGTACAAAAGTCAAAGTGGAAGCAAGAGTCCGTGTCTCCAGTGAGGAGAACTGCAGCCCAAATCAGACCCCAGCAAATCACATTTTGTGATACCGCATTTCTGAAGCCCAAGGCAAGGTCCAGGTGTCACCAGACACCCATGAGTGAGCAAACACGAAGGAAGGTTTACAGGCATAAAGGCAACCACCGGAGCCACCATCATCAATCCAGAAGAGTTCAGAGATCGTGTTCAGATGAGGCTCTTCACACGATCACCGAGAGATCCCTGGAGAGTGCGAATAACAATACTTTCTTGGAGCATTACAACCAGCTCGTACAGACAGCCATATGCCAGAAGCCCCAAGCTAAGATTTCTCAAAACCAACAAGCCTTTTATAGGGAAGGAGATAATGGTATTCAGAACATCGCCTTGAATAATTTCCTTGGCTTGTGCTGTGAAGATGATGATGGCTGCTGCTCCACGTGCTCCTCCTCTTCCTCCGATTCCGAAGAGGAGGGCTATTTTCTTGGACAGCCAATCCCACAGCCCAAAACGAGCAATGGTTGCCGTTTGCGGCAGGAGCCTTGTCAATCAAATGTTGTGCCTGACATCAGGCTGGCACAGAGTGCCAAGTCGCAGAGGAAGAGAGAGCACAAGAACAAAAACTGCACTGTTTCATAGGCAACCTCTTCAAAGTCATCCAAAACAAGTCTGTGTATTTAAACCCACACTGAATTAGACATTCCAGAATGGAAGATGGATTTGAAGAGATTGTTTCTCCTGGTGACTTAAGGAAGCTTTGTTTTGATGGCAATTTCTCCCTACCCCGCCCCTGTGTATACTGGGTAAAATTCCATTGCTGGACTAGATTCCCATTGCCAATAGGGAACCATGCTCAACCGGTCAGTGTGTAAGTCTGGACAATGACTTTAGCATACTCTTCTGATCATGAGATCATGACAGTGAACATACACACATATAGAGTGTAGCATTAAACACAGAAGATAGAAACAGAATGTTGGCTGATGCACTGCATCTTGGTCCTGCACAGCCAGCAATAATGATACTATTGGACTACCATCCAAACCGGAAACAGCTAAATCAGTGCAGGAGGAATTGAATCTGGGACTCCCTGCTCTGGACGCTAATTTTAACCCCATCATTGGTTCTTCAATCCCATTAATCAACTCTTTGACTTAATTACAAAATCATTTTCCATCATCTTTAGAAGGCAGTATTCTCCATCTACATCCGGTCCATTAAAACTCAGTTAAGGCCACGTTGCCTATGTAATCAGCCTTACTGTTACTCTTTGGGCAAGGATACCAGGTTCATCTTAGATTAGATTCCCTAAAGTGTGGAAACAGGCCCTTCAGCCCAACCAGACCACACCGACCCTCTGAAGAGTAATCCACCCAGACTCATTTCCCTCTGACTAATGTACCTAATACTATGGGCAATTTTGATTGGCTAATTCACCTGACCTGCACATCTTTGGACTGTGGGAGGAAACCCACAGGGGAGAACATGCAAGTTCCACTCAGACAGTTGCCCAAGGCTGGAATCAAACCTGTGACCCTGGTACTGTGAAGCAGCAGTGCTAACCACTGACCCACTGTGCCGTCATTTGTTCATTTGTGGTGGCCCGCAACAGTCCAACAGCTTGCCAGCATTGCCTGCCAAGGTGATGTACCAGGGTATTAATGTATTAGTTGAAGCAAAACTCTGCAGATGCTGGAAATCTGAAGTATCAAGAAACAAATGAGGAAAGAGGATAAATTTCAAATTTCACATCAGGTCAAACTCTCTCTGCGAATGCTAAGTGTCTCCAGGAGTTTCTGTTCATTGATCCTGATTTTATCCAAATGACACCTTTCTTCAGGTAAACAGTCATTCCAGAAGCTGCACCATTTAAAACAAATAAAACTGCTTCAGATCTGTGAGCCCAACTCCGCAGTGAGCATGGGAGATCTGCTCCTTTAATATCATCCAAGGAGTGGCTGTAAATGTGTACAGCCTCTGAGCCATGTGCTCATATCATAACAAACCATCATTGTTGGATCTGCATCTATCCTGAAGATGACAGTGCTGAAAACTCTGTAAATAAAAGTATCATACTTTACAGATTTACTTATAAAAATCATTTTATATTCACATGTTCTAAACAGCATATGCATATTTAATTACTATGGATGTTATTTATGCTCATTAGCTGCACGTATAAGCTGAATAGAAAGTTTTAATATTTCAAGTGTCACATACTTAATTACAGAAGAAACTGTAAGAATTTGTTGTAACCTGATGTCAGAATGACAATAAAATTGTTGCAAAAAGATTGCTGCAAAGCATCAAAAGGGACCGCGTTAGTTTGGGCTCTGATAACGGCTTATTCTGCGAGTGGTCAAGTTCCTGGAGCAATCGTGAGAAGAGTACAAAAGGCTGAGAAGGAAAATCCCTCATTGTTGATAGCCATGGGGCAGTTGTGGGGTTACACATCAAATGGTGCCTTCAGGAAGTGGGAGAACAACTCATTTGGAGGAGAAGTGTAACAAGATGGGGGTAAAGGTAGGAAGTCATACGAAAATAACAACCATACAGCTGGAGACAACACATTGCTTGGAAACCACGTCGTTAAACTGAAGCATAAATCTAGGCGGGACGGGTGAAATTTCCGTCTCATTGTGGTACCAATGCTGTGCATTTTTGAACCAGTTGAGAACAATTAGAGTCTCCACAGTTTTGCATCACACTTATTATTGTGGATAATACTTTAGAAAAGAAAATGCTCTCTGTGGTTGGAGTTGGGAAGACATTCATTCGCGATTGCTGAATAATGAATTATAAACCAAAGGGAGGGCCAAACAGATGGTCTGTGGCCCACTGCAACAAAAGCAGGGGGGAAAAAAAAGTTGGATGGGGGGGAGGGGGGTAGAAAGGGGAAGAACGCACATAAATAGTTTGATGATAATTTAACAGACACACAGTGTTCAAAAACATAGCTTTATTCTTTTGCAACAATAATAATGGCAGCGATGAGTTTAAAACCTTTGTTTCTGTCCAAAGACTCACTGGAAAATGCGAACATTTCAAACTAACCATGGGCAGGAATCATTCCTCGAACTGTAGTTTACATTTGTCCAAGGATCACAAGCATTCTGTCCTGTTGTTTGGAGCCTAGCTATGTGCTAGTTTTTTTTTGCAAACTATTTTTAAAAAAATATACAAACTGAACAATGGAAATGTTGCCTTTTGTAAAAAGAAAGACAACTGAGACATCAGTCATCATAACGTCTATTTCTTTTCATCATAATGCTTTCAAATTGACAGCCAAGGAGATCTTACTCCTGCCTCTGCTATGATTTGCCATTTACAAGTTTCCAACAGCCCCATTAATGGCTGCATCTAAAACGTACAAAACCTTTCCCCAACATTTAATTTACTTAATGAATTCCTGAATAATATGGAACAAAGATGCTCCAGACTTTCAGCCCTGGTTGCTGTGCAGTCACATCTTTGGTGGGACAGGAACGGAGGAGCTGCAAAATGATGGCTGCGCCCCTGTGTTAGGATCAGTGAACGAAAGGTTTGCAGGCAATGCTCTTTCTAGGGCGGCCGTGGATACAGACTCCCCCACAGGGTCATGCACGAATTGTCCCTTACAAGAAAAGGCTCATGCGTGACCCCCCCCCCCCCCCCCCGCAAGAACATTTAAGACGACCATGTGTTGAAATTAACCAACCACATACAACAACAAAAAGAAATTAAAGAGAATACCGTTTGCAGCTTTTACTTGCTCGCAATCTGTGGTGATGTCGGGCAAGGGCAGTATCAGGCTCTGTTATAATGACCTCTAAGGAGAAACAGCCAGATGGCTTCCTGGAGGGGGTGGGGGGGGGGGGGGATGGGATATGAAATACCAGAGACCAAAGGAATTATCAAACTGGAGATCCAATGGGAGGAGAAATTCATTGGTATAATGCAGACTTATACTAAGCTGTCAAGTACATGCATGTCCCTTAGGCATCTCCTTCTCAGAATGCTAGCAGTCAGTAACCTCCCCCTCCTGAGAAATTGCCACTTGTCTCTGGAGGTGTTATACGACCAAATCTCTCTTCCCTCCCTCACCCAGAACAAAAATGAAGGAGAATAAATATTGGCAGTGGAAAGTGCCAGGAGAAATCTAATGAAAGGTATAATGTTTCCACTCCAAAACATGGCTTTAAAGTAACACTCATTTTGGATTCTTCACTGAATTTGCAGCGTCGTACTTTGCAATACTTCTCTTCAGTTCTTCCAGACAGCGTTCACCAACCAGCTGCAGACTCTTCCTGAGCGCTAACTGGACCTGCTTCTCGATTGTAGGATCTTGGTTGACCAGTTGTTTTGCCACCATGGCAAAGGTCTCACAGTCCAATCTGTATGCCTGCAGTCAAAAAGAACACCAAGTCAAGCATTGAGCAGTTCCAGGATCCTGTGTTAACACTGGTTAAGCTGCATAATTACAAATATTGCTTGCCAGGTTATCTGATCTCAACAGGGTGAATAATAGGAAGGTAATAACATGAACACTGTAAGGTGGTGGCAATGTCACTGGATCTGCAATGCAGGGACCCAGTCGATTCTCTGGAATCATGTGTCCTCATCCCATCATTGCAGCTGGTCGCACGCATATTGAAAGCTAATCTCAGTAAGGGTGACCAATAAACCATCGTTGACTGTCATAAAAAACCCAGCTGGTTTATTAGTGCCCTTAATCTGCTGTCTTTACCTGGTGTGACCTATACATGATTCCAGACCCACATCAATGTGGTTGTTACATAACTGCTCTCTGAAATGGCCAAACAAGCCACATGATTCAACAGTGGGTAACAAATTCTGGCCTTTTCTGTGACAGCCACATCATGTCAAAGAGTAAAGAGAAACTGACCTGCCCTGACTGAGGCAAGGGTAACTATTGCTCTTGATTACAGTCACTCCAGTCAAAGCAAACAGATCTGGACAACAACAGTAAATTCTAACCTTTGTTCTTCACACGAACCATCTTTTTAACAAACACCAACGATAGAATCCCAACTATTTCTTAGTCCAGAGTATTCCAAATGATTTTCGCAAACACATTACTGTTGATTCTGATATAATGTGATTGTTCTGTTCTTGTGCAATCTCACTTTATAAGAAAACCGTGTAATAGCTGCAACATTTAAACTGATGGGGCTGAAATCGTGTTATAGCCAATACAAGCACGGAAAGACTGCATTCTACAAATAACAGTCTAAATTCTTAAATCGCATTAAAGCCCATTCACAGAACCGATTGTATAGCATGATCTGAAATTTCCCAACTGAAGTCTGGTATATTAGAGGGTGAGATACTTAATCACTGCACATCTATGGACAGCAAACTAGTTGTGACCAAAGAGGCCCCTTTGTTGATTCATTTCCAGCATCATGTTGGCCAGTAAACCTCAATGTGAGGTGGGCAATAATGAGGTAATTGCAAATGAACTGTCTCCAGACCTACATGATCATTCCATGGCATACAAAAGTGAATCTGGATCACCACTTTATACACAGAGGAGGGATTTGTTTTCAAACCGGTAACGGTAAACCTAAGAGCAAATGCCACTGACGAACAGGCTGCTAAGGATGGTGGAATGGTAAGATCTGGAAGTGATTTCAGCCCGTCGCTGTGGTATTCAGCCACCAGGTTTTCTAGTGAATAAAGGATTTCTTGGTACAACAATCAAAACTTCTGGAAAAGTAAAGCAAGTGTCTGTTCAGCATCTGAGGACAGAAACAAATTTAGCGTTTCGGATCAATCAGAACAGTTCCAATACAAGGTCATTGACCTGGAATATTTAACTGGGATTTTCCCACAAATGCTGCGTTACCTGCTGTGGTTTTCCAGCTTATTTTCTGTCCTTATTTCAGATTTCCAGCATCTGTAGAATTTTGACTTTTTGTTTTGAGTGGAGACTGTTAGTGTAATTTGGCATCAAACAATGCAACAATAAGTCCAGTGTCTCTCGCCCCTTCCACGTTTTATCCTCTTGTACAATTAGGTGGACCCATCTCACAGAAACCATACAAGTAGGCCTTCATAAGTTTTAAATGTAGTGAAAGTTTGTACTTGAGATTTTAGTACAGGCAACCCTCTCAGCTCTGTCAATCGACAACTAAGATGCAAATTTCCTTTTCCTCTACTCAATCCACCAATAAGCCACAAACAACTTCAAAGCAGAATTCTCTGCTGCAGTTAATTTCCATTTGCTACAGCAGTTCAATGGATCTGAATCCTGGATTGAAATGGCTCAAACCCATTCCACAAACCGTTCTTAATGACATAAGCAAGAATCATCATTCACTTGGACTGGACACAAACTCTGCTGTGATCTGTGAAAGTTAGTCAATTTAAACCTATATGTCATATGGCCACTCATCAAAAGGGAGGCAATAGCGAGTGGAACAGGGTTTTTAAAACAGAGATATGACAGACAAACCTTTCTTGGTGCCCATGCACACTCAAGCTAACCATGTACCCCATATTATCTCACCACCTACAAAGCACAAGTCAGGTGTGTGGTGGAATACTTTTCACTTGACTAAATGAATTGAGCTCCAACAAAACTCAGCGACATGACCCAAGACAAGGCAACCTGCTTGATTAGTATCCCATCGATTACCTTCAATGTTCACACCCTCCACCATTGGCACACAGTGGCAACATTGTGTTCCATCTACAAGATGCATTGCGGCAACTCATCAAGGCTCCTCTCACAGCACTTTCCAAACCCACACATCCAGAAGCACAAAGGGAACACCACCAGCCAGATGTTCTCCTCCAAGCGACATGTCATTCTAACTTGGAATAGATCATTGTTCCTCCACTGTCACTAGGACAGAAAGCCAGGAACTCTGTTCCTAACTGCACTACGGGTGGAGCTACCCCAATCAAACTGCAACTGTGTTCAAGAAGATGCAGGTCCTGTGAACTGATTTTTAAAGAAGACCATTTATTCTCTCTGGGCAGGTGATTTATTTGCGATCATATCTCCATTATTTTAATAACTCAAGCACATTTCCAGGTGACACTGTACTATAATGGGTTTGGGAGGTTAGGATGGAGCAAAACAGAATAGATTTTATATATATTTATAATATATATATTATATACATATATACCTTCATCAATTTGTCCCTTTTTGCCAAAATTAAAGCAGAGCGAGGGTCTTTATGGGTCTCGTTCTTTGGCCGACCCTTTTCTGTGGTGGTATCTGATCTGGAGACCTCCTTGCCAGCCTGCAAATTTAAAAATATTACATCTGATTACCCCATATTCTCCTAAAGCTCATAACGGGAAACAATCTGCCAGACCCATCTTTTTAATACGAGGCTTTGATGTAACAGATGGAGAATCAGTGGAGGAAGCTACACTGTGGTTATTAATATTAAATCCACATGAAGTCAACTGGCCATAAGCACATCTACCTCTGTGCGGAGAGAAGGAGAAAGAGCACAGGGGACAGAGAAGGAGGGTGAAGAAGGAAAAAAAGCGGGATCCAACATAGAGCAATATGAGGCAATGTGGCTCTGTTTCTGCAGCTAGCATTTGAGAATATCTGAATCCAGTCCCTGCAACAATATATCAAGCGGTGCACAAAGTCACTGTGGAATGTTACTCTCCCTTAACATTCAAAGGTACAACTCATTTAATTCATGTCCAAAGGATAAAACAGTGCTGGGTATTGAGCCCAACGTGGGTTCATAGCATAGGCCCAGGGCTGGCCAACAATCTCTTCACAATCTGGCCTTTCAGTGTGGGTCACAAATTGCAAAAGCAAGGTCTGAGCCAGCTATCAGTGTGGGACTAACTCAGTGAGTTCCAAAGTGCAGCCTCACTGAACTGAAACATAGATCAGAGATCAAGCTGAAACACTGCGGTCCCAACTCTCTGGCCAATGCTCCTTGGTCGACCCTGACGTCAATTTCAAGGGATAATCCTCTATCGAAATCCAGGAAACATTTTCCAACTGCACTGTGGGAGTACCTACAACACATGCACTGCAGCTGTTCAAGGAGACGGTTTCTCACCACATAGGGAAATAGGTAATTAATGCTGGCCTAGCCAGCAACACCTACATCCCACGGATTAATTTTAAAAATCACACTCGGAGAATATACCAAATGGCTGTGGAACTCACTGAGTATCTTTGGAGGAAAGATAAGATCAGGAAAGAAAATGGAAGAAGAGAAACTCTTCTGATGTGGCAATATTCATAATCTAGTTTATATAATTCCAAAGAAATGACAATTCATTTACAGTACGTAAAATTCATTTTGAATGACCTACCTTACTAACTTTGCAGCCAGTTGCCGAGGTGCTGTGAGATTTAAGATCTCTGGTAGTGTGCTGGCTGCCCTCTTTGGTAGGTACAACATTCTTACAAGAATGTTTCTTCTGGTGGCGTTGCTGGGGGGGAGAGAGAGGAAGGGAAGAGAACAAAATAGCATCAGATTCCATTCCCAAACAAACATGATTCACAAAGAGTGGATTTCGCCCCCTTTCAGTCACCTCACTTTTGGTGAAAATTGTGATTCAGACCACGCCTCGTCTCATCTGCTCAGCTCCACTCACCCTCTCCCAAGTGGTCACTGCCAGGTGGGAACGTGAACAAGTTGCATCAAAGTCTGGTCCCATTCTCACAAGATCTAAACAGGTGGAATTTTCTGGCAGGGTTCACTAAAAAGATAAAGTCACAATAGTGGGACCAGACCATAGGACTCCTCGTTCATCAGACAGAGAGACAGCTAGGGGAGGGGGGGGGGTGGTATTTTAACCGGAGGATCACCCCACCTCAGGCAAGGGGAGAGGTTGAGAAGGAGAGTCCTTCATGGTAACCTCAGCTGGTCTAGGAATTGAACCCAAACTGTTAGCATTACCCTACATTACAAAGCAGCTGTCAAGCCAGCTGAGCTAACTGACTTGCCTGTAACCAAGACCACTGCATAGCAACCAGGTGAGCAGAGTGCTCCTCAGGTTTCACTCTTCACCAAAACGTGAGGGAACCTTTAACATCGTATATCCCATGCTCAGCTGTTGGTCATATTCAGGTCAGGATTGGTACGTTCCTTGTGATGAATGGAATCAATGGATATGAGACAACATTGGAAGGTGTAGCCAAGGTAAGATCCCACGGGATCTTACTGACAGATGGAGCAGGCTATCTGATTCAAAGGCCTGCTCCAGTTCCTAATTAGTTTTTCTATTTCCTCCACTAGCTCAGGGACATCATGTTCAACTAAAGCATCAGACCCATGCTCCAAACACTTGGTAGACATCCCCTGATCAGAGATGAATCAGGCAAAAGAACCTGCTTTTGTGTATTAACTTCCACAACTGCAAAGGATTTTTAAAAATTCATTCATGGGATGAGGGTGTTACTGGCTAGGCCAGCATTTATTGCCCATCCCTAATTGCTCAGAAGGCAGTTTAGAGTCAACCAAATGGCTTTTCTTCTGAAGCTAATGTCACAAGTCAGGAAACATGGTAGTCAATTTGTGCACAGCAAGCTCCCACAAGCAGCAATGTGATAGTGACTGCATTGTGTACAGTTCTGGTCGCCTCACCACATGTGAAGGCTTTAGACAGGGTACAGAAAAGGTTTACCAGGATGTTGCCTTGTTTGGACAGTATTAGCTTTGAGCAGAGTGGACAAACCTAGCTTGTTTTCACTTGAATGTCAAATGATGAGGGAGCAATCTGATAAAAGTTTTCAAATTTGAGAGGCATGGATAGTTGGAGAATTTTTTGACAGAGTAGAAATGTCAATAACTAGGGGATGTAGGTTGAAGGTAAAAGGGGGCAAGTTTAAGGGAGATATGTGAGGCATGTTTTTTGCACGAGGGTGGTAAGTGCCTGGAATGTGCTGCCAGAAGATATGGTGGAGGCAGATAGTACAACAACGTTTTGAGGCATCTTGACAGATACATGAATAGGCAGAGAACAGAGGCCTACAGACCACATAGAGGGAAAAGGTTTTCGATTGGAAAGGCATCATGTGCAGATCTTGGTGTTCCTGTGCTGTACTGTTCTTTGACTGTTGATGAATGGATAAACATTGGGCCTGTCCTGCTCTCTCAGGACATCGGAGAGAATTCTGGCGCTCTGATTCAAAAGGATACCCAAGGGATTTTTTACGACTATCAGATGACCCAGGCAGGGTCATAATTCAGCGCCTCATTCAAAGCACAGTGCCCGAGACTAGACAGCACTTGGGGTATCAGTGGTACAATTCACGCTCAAATGTCCGGAATGAGATTCAATACCACAACGTGCTGATTCCGAGGCAAGAGTGCTTCCATGGAGCTGACACCTGGTGGATCTAAACTGGGGCACTCCTAAGCTCTGTGTCTCAAGAACAGGTGACTCATTCTGTTTATCCATTAGGTTCCAGGAAATGCTTATATCTTTACTTTAAAGTTTAGATAGTGGTTTTTAAAATATATTAAATATATTAAATTCTCAACCCTAAAGATCTTAAATTTTATGAGTAAGATTTTACTAATAATAGAATCTGGCCATGTAAAGTGAAAATTTAACTCAAGCAATTAAAGATTTAGCAAGTTTTGAGAAGATTTGTAACTCAGGTTGAGGTTCTGGTAGCTTCCAGTTCAGTAAGCAAACCTACATCCAATTAAAGATTTCTCAGATTTGTTCCCTCCCTGCTGTTCTTTATAATCTCCAAGGATCAGTTTTCCTTGGAATGGTAGAATTGTGAATCTATACAGTGAAATGAACATCAGAGAAAGTGATAGATGCGCAGGTACAATTACAACATTTGAATAGATAAATGAATAGGAAAAGTTCAAAGGGATATGGGCCAAATGCAGGGAAATGGGACTAATTTGGTTTGAGACACTGGTCGGTGTGAATGAGTTGGACTCTGCTGTATGACTCTATACTAAATCAATAAGTGTGATAGGATACAAGGGTGCTATATTTCTGGCATTAATGTCATTTCGCTAATGATATCATTCACTTTATTGAAATATCGAGAACAATGGATGCTGAGGAGAGAATGCCAAATCTGCAAAGCAATGGAGAAGTTGGCCATGGAGCAGGACAACACAACCTCAGTGCGTTAGGAAGATCAGCAGAAAGCATGTGTCAAATTACAACCTATCAACTCTCTTCACAACCCACTTTGTAACACATGGAGGATTGAGCAGAACTTTGACGTTGGAAAACAGAGGCAGCCACACACTGGGAGATGACCATCTAGGACAAAGGGAACCAAGGAAACCAAATCTTTCACAGCTTCAGGACATTGCAAAGAGCTTTTGGAGGGTAGATACAGTTGGAATGAGGGCAACGCATCAGCCAACTTTGTGTGCAGCAACTCAACGATGACAGCATCTGCTTTCCCTTCCAAGATTGAGGGATAAACATTGACGAATATTTTTGGAAAACTGATCGACACTTCTTTGACCAGTGCTGTGGGATTGTTGATAGTCTTTGACAGAACCTCAGTTTAGCATCTCAAAAGATGGACCTCCAACAGTTTGGCATCGATTCCTTTTCAATTAACCCTCGACCTTGCCACTCAGAGACAGGAGTGCTACCAATTGGAAGGATTACCACACTCACGGCTGGAGTGGGTAGATTGTCTTATAAAGAAAGGTTAGGCGAAAGTGAGAACTGCAGATGCTGGAGATTAGAGTCGAGAGTGTGGTGCTGGGAAAGCACAGCAGGTCAGGCAACATCCTCAGATGCTGCCTGACCTGCTGTGCTTTTCCAGCACCACACTTTCGATTTATAAAGAAAGGTTGTCAAGTCAGAATTGAATCGACTAGAATTTAGAAGAGTAGGAAGGGGCTTGCTTGAAACAGACAAGAGCCTGAGGTCTGATCAGGATGGATGGGAAAATGATATATCCTGTTGTGGGAGAATGGAGAACCGGGGGTCACTGAATAAAACAAGGGGCTGCCCACTTAAGACAGGGATGGGGAGAATTTGTTTCTCTGACAGAGCTGCACGCCTTTGGAATTCTCTCCCTAGAAAGGTGGTGAAAGCAGTGTTTGAACGTTTGTAAGGCAGAGGTAGATGGATGCTTGATAAGCAAGGGGATAAAAGGTTATCAGATCGATTAAGAGCCCATTGAATGGCGCAGCAGGCTCAAAGGGCTGAGTGACCTACTCCTGGTCTAAATTCGCATGTTTGCAACCACTATACAATATATTTCCTTCTGCAACAGAGACCAATCAAAGGGGGGAATGGCCTGAAACTGGGGATAGGGCCATTCAGAGACATTGTCAGGAGGCACTTCTGCAAATAGTAGTGGAAATCTGAAACATTGGCCAAAACGTTTAGTCAAATTGAGAATTTCAGCACTGCAATCAATATATTTTTGTTAGGCTTCTTCAGGTTGGTGGATATAGTTAAGATACAAGCCAGCCATGATGCAAATAAATGGCAGTAACAAGCGTGAGGGGCTGAATTGAGAGTGTGATGCTGGAAAAACACAGCAGGTCTTTTCTGAAGAGCAGGAGAATCGATGAAGGGCTTTTGACCTGCTGTGCTTTTCCAGCACCACACTCTCGACTCTAATCTCCAGCATCTGCAGTCCTCACTTTCACCTTGAGGGGCTGAATGTACTCTTGCCTATTGGCCATATTTCTCAAAATCAAGTTGGTCTTAATGAGGTGATATGGCATCTTATAAACCTTTTGACAGTGATTTCTCTTTTAAGTAGAGGGTGGATTGCTCTGATAAATGTTTATAGAGTTACATCATAGACCTCTGTGCAGAGCTATGCCTGAACCTTTATGATCCAGGGTGTGTTTGAAGTGTAAACGTTCTGAACTCACATCACACACCAGCGGACCTGATTTAAGACTCACTTTGGCTCCAGGTGTCCCTGAACCAAACCTCCAGAGGAATGGAATGCACCTTTAAACCCAACTATTTCTTTTAACTTCCCAGACTAATTTCTCTTAAACATTTCAAACTAAACAGATGGTACAAACACACAGTAGCGAATGGGATGAGAATCAACAAAAATTAACACTTTAGCAACTGGTCATCCGCACTTTGAAAGCTATAAACGCATCTCCCATGGCCACTAAGACAACGACAATAGAATTTCAGGCATTTGCAGTGTCCATTATGTTCCTGGCCCAAGGATTACCCGGTGCTAAGGGGTTGACTTCACAAATTGTGCATGTGACATGTTTCTGCCCTTCCTGATGTGTTGGAAAGGAACCCTGCAAGAACAGCAGTTTTCCCTTGATAACTGGCAGCGTTTCATGGCCTGGAGAGCTCTGTAAGTGTGACAAGATTCAGAGGGGGCCTGACTGTACTTAGAATGAGACCCTGATCATGGGCCAAAACTGGGCAAAGGTATGGGGGGAGTGGTTGCCATACACAGAAATGTTTGAAAACCACCATCCCATACACCCCCCAGCCATCCCACTTATCCAACTCTCTGGACTAACAATCCGTAAATTGCCCAACACACCATCAATCTTTCCCCAAAACCCCACCTAGAGTTGATCTGCCAAACATTCAATCAAAAGTGCAGATAATTAGTAGATTGCTTCTGATTCCTTTAATGCAAAATACAACAAACTTTGTTTTAACTGGCATCTTGTGAACTGCCACTCTCGATAAACTGGGAAAAATGATATACCTCAAATAACAGGAGTTTACTGTGTTATCGTGATCTTCGCGATGTCCAAATAGGCAGCAGAAGGTGCAAGTGAGAAGGGTCTCTGCCAGTGATTTTATTTAAGGTAAAGTTGCATTATTGTTTAAGTGGTTTATGCTGTAAGTAAAGATATGCGAATACACCCCGCATTACATTTCCTTTACTTAGAATCAGGGAATCCCTACAGTGTAGAAGCAGGCCATTTGTTGATTGAGTCCACACTGACCCTCTGAAGACCATCCCACCCAGATCCATGCTTCCCTACCGTAACCCCGTAACCCTGCATTCCCCATGGCCAATCCACCTAAACTGCAGATCTTTGGACTGTGGGAGGAAACCTACCAGCCACAGGGAGAATGTGCAAACTCCAAACTTCCCTCTGAATGCACCAATTGTAAACCATGTATGACTGGAAAAAGAGTTGCAAGCTGACATGCCAAAGCAGAGGGCCATCAGAGGTTAGCTTCCCCGATAGTGTGGAAACAGGCTCCTTCGGCCCAACTAGTCCACACTGAGACCTTCCAAAGAGTAACCCACCCAGACCCATTTCCCTTTGAACTATGGGCAATTTAGCATAGCCAATTCACCTGACCTGCACATCTTTGTATTGTGGGAGGAAACTGGAGCACCCGGAGGAAACCCACGCAGATGTGGGGAGAATGTTCAAACTCCACACGGACAGTCGCCCAAGGTGGGAATCAAACCTTGGGACCCTGGTGCTGTGAGGCAGCAGAGCTAACCACTGAGCCACCGTGCCGCCCCTCTACTCACTTGCTTATTGCAATTCCATGTGACAGATTTCCTCAATGTTGGGAATGCTGGGTATACTTGCAGGGGGTACAGGATGGAGGGGAAAACTGCAGCTGAATGAGCCACAGGGGGAGAAAATAGATTCTTCTAACCCATGCACTTCAAGCTATAATTATTACTGTTCCTCAGTTTAATGGCATCACTCGACCAAACACATAATTGGGTCGAAAACTGTGGTGCTGGAAAAGCGCAACAGGTGAGCCAGCATCCGAGCAGGACAATTGATGTTTCGAAACATCGACTCTCCTGCTCCTCGGATGCTGCCTGACATGCTTTTTGACTCTGATCTTCAGCATCTGCAGTCCTCACTTTCTCCCAAATACATACTTGGTTTAAATAAAGAAAAGTTAGATATCTGAATTATCGCATCCCAATTGACTTCCACCCGTCAACATTTTTGGAATTACCAATCCCGCAACAGGTTTGTTTTTTCAAATTTTAATAGGAACTCACTAGTGGTCACTATCAGAATGAGGAGAAAGTGAGGACTGCAGATGCTGGAGATCAGAGCTTAAAAATGTGTTACTGGAAAAACGCAGCAGGTCAGGCAGCATCAAAGGAACAGGAGAATCGACGTTTACTTTGACGCTGCCTGACCTGCTGCGCTTTTCCAGCAACACATTTTTAAGCACTATCAGAATGAGCCCAATGAGGGCAAAATATCAGCTCTTCACTATCCTGCTAATCTATCTCAACAACTAAGCTCAGCGAGTACTCTTATTCCTTCAGGTTAAGTTCACCATAAACTCTATCCCGCCCCACACACCCAGATACACCAGAACAACATTCTTTGTTCTTCAGATGTGGCATTATTGTCAAGGTCAAAGTTATTATTCATCTCTCATTGCCCTGATACTTCAGAGGACATTATAGTCAACCACAATGCCCCGGTCAATCCAAGCTCCCTTTCCTGCAGGACACCAGCGAACCAGCTGGATTTTAAAACATTCCACCAACCTTCCTGGTCATTTATCTTCTGCCAACATTGGTTTAACAACAGTACTTACATCAATTTCAAAACTTGCTTGTAAATTCAAAATCTCAGGACAGCAATGCCCTGTATCATAACAGTGACTAATTCAGAACTATTTCACTGCAAAGAATTTGGGACATCTCAACATCAAATAAGCATGTTTTATAAGTCTAATAGTTTATTTTTCCTCCATAACTATTACACTCTGTACCCATCAGACTTAACTGCATCTAAACTTAAACAAACAAAATAGAAATTGCTAGAGAAACCCAGCAGGTCTGTCAGCATTTGGGGAGAGAAAACAGAGCCTACATTTTGAGTCCTGTAACCCTTTGTCACTCTTTGTTATAGTTTAGTGCATTTTTGTCACTCTTTGTTATAGTTTAGTGCATTTAAACCTAGTTACATTTATATAGCACTTTTCAGGGTCACCAAACATTTCAAAGTGCTTTGCAGCCAAGGAAACAGCTTTGAAGTGCAGTGAATATTGTTATGTAACACACAGCACACCTCCAAAATTATCAGGATAACATCTCCAAATACAACACTTTACTGAAATAAAAGCAACCAATTGTCGATCCTGGAAATTTGAAACAAGACATAAAGTGAGAAACAGAGTAAACTTTTCAAGTTCAGTATGGCTCTCCCTTTCTCCACCAATGCTGTCAGATCTGCAGAGTTCCTTCGACTGTTTCTATTTTAATACCATGCCTAATTCCGTACACAACTCTGAAATCAACTGAGCTGGCTCCATGCAAAAGTGGAGAGAACTGAATTACCTTATAAAATAGTCAGTGCCCACCCAAATTTATTCTCTACCTTAACAATGATGCCATGCATTAAACTAACATGCTGTTGTAAAATCCAGCCAGAAGTTAACAGATATTAGCTGTTACACACCCCCAGCCAACAACACTGGAGTTTGGTTTGAATGACAAATAATGAAGAGTATCTCAGGGAATACAATAGCCATCTTAATAGAACTGCTCAACACATTTTATAACCGCTGATGGCAGAAAGAGAGATACATGAATTAAATAGCGATTATGTGCAACCTGTGCTTTCTGCTAATTCTACTCCCATGCTGAACAGAGGAACTCCTACTCAATCTCTGTTCAGATGGAGGCGGGGGGGAAACCACATAGGCGTTAATATCCTCCACTTTGTTTAAAAGGTTTCTCCTTAACAGTCGTTACTAATGTGAGGGAAAGGATAGATTAACATTAAATCAGAAATGTCAGACACTTCAGTCAAAACACCATTTGTAAAATGTAAAGATGCTCAGGCAAAAACTGCTCCTAACGCTTGCTTCAGTCATTTGTTTCTGGCAAGGACAATGAACAGTCAGGCCCTGCCAGCTTGTGTTCACTTCCTATACTTACAATGTCTTTAGGAGTAGCAGCATTCAGTGACAACTGATCTCCTTTAAACTTGTTGTTTGTCTTCTCCTTCGTCTTGATTGTCTTGTCCGTGTACCGTTGTGGTACCTCTCGAAATATATCGTCCTGAAAGGGAGGGGGAGACAGGAAAAACACATCAAGCTCAGTACTGAATAACAAAACCAACAGCTTCTTTTCAACTGTCATCACAATAAAAAAGAATTATGCAGGTACAGAAATCAGGGAAGAGGACCATGATATATTGAACAAAGAGAGGGAGGGGATATTGGCGGTGTCAGCAGGCTTAGGATTTGAGAAGGCCTCAAGGCCGGATCCATCCCAGGCTGCTGTGGGAAGCAAGTGAGAACATTGCTGTAGCCGTGACATTAATTTTCAAATCCTCTCTGGAAACAAGAGGGGTGCCAGAGGACTGCTGGACAGCTAACATGATACCAATATGCAAGAAGGGCGTAGAGATAAACCAGGAAATTACAGATCAGTGAGTGACATAAATGGTAAAGAAACTACCAGAAACAATTCTGAAGGGGCTGAATTGATCTTCAGTTGGACAGGCAAGGATTCATTAAGGATAGTCAGTTTTGTCAGGTGGAGATCATACCTAACAAATGTGATTGAATTTTTCAAGGCAGTGACTAGGTGGAAGGGTGAGGGTAGTGCAGTTGATACAGTCTACATGGGCTTCAGTCAGGCTTGTGACAAAAATCTTGCACGGGAGATTGGTCACGAAGTTAAGTGCTCATAGAATCCAGGACAATTTGACAAATAGATCTAAAATTGGATTAGTGTCAAACGGTGATGGCTGAAGGATGTTTTTGTGGCTGGAAGCCTTTGTCCAGTGATGTACCTCAGGGTCAGTGCTGGATCCCTTGCTGTTCATTGGGTACATTAATGATCTAGATATGAACGTTGGAGGTAGTATCAGTAGGTTTGCAGATGACACAACACATGGTGGCGTAGTAAATAGCGAGGAAGAAAACAGACTGCAGGATGATAGAGCCGGGCGGGTCAGATGGGCTGAACAGTGGCAAATGGAATTTAATCCTGAAAAGTGTGAGGTGATGCATTTTGGGAGGAGTAATAAGGGCAAGGATGTATACACTGAATGTTAGAACCGTGGGACGTACAGAGGATCAAAGGGACCTTGGTGTGCATGCCCATAGTTATTTGAAGAGACCAGGACAGGTGGATAAGGTGTTTAAGAAGACATCTAGGATACTTGGTTATATTGGTGGAGGTACAGAATACAAGGAGGTTATGCTGGAGAGATGTTAGTTCAGCCACAGCTGGAGGACCATGTACAGTTCTGATCACTACACGTTAAGAAGGATTGCACTAGAAATAATGCAGAGGAAGTTCACCAGAATGTTGTTGGGCTGGACCCGATTTAACAATGAAGAGACAAGATAGACTGCGGTTGTTTTCCTGAGAGCGGAGAGGCTGAGGAGGAACTAATTGACGCATATAAAATGGTAAAGGGTGCAGATAGAAAGAACATTTTCCCCTTAGTAAAGGGGTCAACAACTAGGGTCATAGATTTAAGATAATAGTGAGCTTGATGCTTCGAGGGGATTTAAGGAAGAGTTTTTTTACCCAGAGGAATGTCATTGTCTGAAAGGGTGTTACAAGCAGGAACTATCATGATATGTAAGGCACGTTGAGATGAGGACTTGAAGTGCTACAACATACAAGACAACAGGCTAGGTGCTGGGAAATGGGACTCGAGTAAGTAAAGCAGCATCCGAGGAGCTGAGAATCGACATTTCGGGCAAAAGCTCTTCATCAGGAATGAGGCTTGAGAGCCAAGTGGGTGGAGAGATAAATGGGAGGGGTCTGGGGGGAAGGTAGCTGAGAGTACAATGGATAGATGGAGGTGGAGGTAAAGGTGATAGGTCGAAGAGCAGGGTGGAGTGGATAGGTGGGAAGGAAGATGGACGGGTAGGACAGATCGTGAGGGTGGTACCGAGTTGGAAGGATGGAACTGGGATAAAGTGGGGGGAGGGGAAATGAGGAACCTGGTGAAATCCACATTGATGCTGTGGGGTTGGAGGGTCCCGAGGTGGAAGATGAGGCTCTTCTTCCAAGCATTGGGTGGTTAGGGTGTGGCGATGGAGGAGGCCCTGGACCTACATGTCCTTGATAAAGTGGGAGGAGGAGTTGAAGGTTTTGGCCAAGGGGCAGTAGGGTTGGTTGATGCGAATGGCCCGGAGATGTTCTCTCAAGCACTCTGCAAGTAGGTGTCCTGTCTCCACAATGTAGAGGATACTGCATCGAGAGCAATGGATACAGTAAATGACATGTGTGGAAGTGTAGGTGAAACTTTGATGGATGTGGAAGGCTCCTTTGGGACCTTGGATGGAAGTGAGGGGGGAGGTGTGGGCACAGGTTTTGCAGTTCCTGTGGTGGCAGGGGAAGGTTCCGGGCGGAGAGGGTGGGTTGTTGGGAGTCGTGGACCTGATAAGAGAGTCGCAGAGGGAATGGTTTTTATGGAAAGCCGATAGGGGGGGGGGGGGGGGGGGGGGAGGGAAATATATATCTGGTGATGGGGTCCGTTTGTAGGTGGTGGAAATGGCGGAGGATGAGTCCATGTATACGGAGGTTGGTGGGGTGGAAGGTGAGGAGCGGGGGGTTCTGTCCTGGTTGCAGTTGGAGGGGCGGGGTTCGAGAGGATGAGATGCGCTGGAGGATATCATCAATCACGAGGGAGGGGAAAGTGTGGTCTTTGAAGAAGGAGGCCATCTGGTGTGTTCTGGGAGCAGATACGGTGGAGGTGGAGGAAATGGGAATAAGGGATAGCATTTTTACAGGAGGCAGGGTGGGAGGAAGTGAGGTTCAGCTCCGCCGCATCTGCACCCAGGATGACCAGTTCTATCACAGAACACTCCAGATGGCCTCCTTCTTCAAAGATTACAATTTCCCCTCCCACATGGTCAATGATGCCCTCCAGTGCATCTCATCCACATCCCGCACCTCCACCCTCAAACCCCACCTCTCCAACTGCAACAAGGACAGAACCCCACCCATCCTCACCTTCCACCCCACCAATCTCCCTATACATCGCATCATCCTCCGCCATTTCCGCCACTACAAATGGACCCCACCAGAGATACCTTTCCCTCTCCACCCCTATCTGCTTTCTGCAAAGACCATTTCCTCCACAACTCTCTTGTCAGGTCCACGACCCTTCCCCCCCCCCCACCAACACCCCACCAATCCACCCTCCCCTCCCAGCACCTTCCCCTGCCACTACAGAAATTGCAAAACCTGTGCTCACACCTTCCCCCTCACCTCCATCCAAGGCCCCAAAGGTGTCTTCCACATCCATCAGAGTTTTACCTGCACATCCACACGTCATTTACTGTATCCATTGCTCCCGATGCACTCTCCTCGACACTGGGGGGCAGGATGCCTACTTGCAGAGCACTTCAGAGAACATCACCGGGACACATGCACGAAGCAACCCCTCAATGCATCAATGTGGACTTCACCAGTTTCCTCATTTTCCCTCCCCCACTTTATCCCAGTTCCAACTTTCCAACTCGGCACTGCCCTCATGACCTGTCCATTTTCCTTCCCACCCTCCCCTCCAACCTATCATCTTTACCCTCACCCCATCTACCTATCGTACTCTCAGCTACTTTACACCCAGACGCACCCCCCCCTTCCCATTTATATCTCCACCTCCAAGCTCTCAGCCTCATTCCTTATGAAGGGCTCTTGCCTGAAACGCCGATTCTCCTGCTCCTCGGATGCTACCTGACCTGCTGTGCTTTTGCAGTGCCACACTCTCAACTTTGATCTCCAGCATCTGCAGTCCTCACTTTCACCCACTGGAGTATGTAAGTTGACCACCACAAACATGGTGGGCCGAAGGGTCTCATTTCATTCGGTAAAACTCTATGACTCTTGTCAGGAGGGGATGAAGGACACGGTCAATAAATCAGAGAAGGTCAATTTCCCTTCCCCCAAACTCAGCAGCCATTCAGCCAAGAGCTAGCAAGGAACAGCAAGAAAAATGGGCCACTGAAATACAGCATTCCTAACAGGGGAGTATGGACAATCTGCAGTCTGAAGAACACTAGCCAGCTTTCAAAGGGTTGGGGGGGAGGAAGCACAAAGGAATTAGGTGCCAATTTTAGATGCAACCTTGTAATAATAAACCTTTTAAAATCCAGCCCAAACACTACTGCACTGTGTAATTTATGTGGAATGATGCATTCCAAAGTAAATCGGTGGAGATGAAGATGATTTAATTACTGCCAAAGCAAAAAAAAAAGCATCACAAATATCCATCTTTATTAAATGGGGACTGAAGGGAATAGGCTGAGTGCAGCCATTAGTCAATCAGCAGCTGAGATTTCATGCAGATTTAGGACTGTCCTGATACATGAAAGTCAGACACCGATAACCCCCTGTGTACACATCATACCTACATCAAACCAACCAGGTTTTAAAACTGGAGACATTTTTTATCCAAAGCAATTATATTTTAGAATCCCTACAGTATGGAAGCAGGTCATTCGGTCCACTGAGTCCACACTGACCCACCAAAGCCCATCCCACCCAGGCTCACCCCTCCTGCACAACCCCCCACCCAAACAACAACAGCCTTTACCCTGTTCCTAAACCCTGTATTTCCCATGGCTAACCCACCCAGCCTGCACATCCCCAGACACTATGGAGCAATTTACCATGGTCAATCCACCTCACCTGACCTGCACACCTTTGCTCTCTGTGGGAGGCAACTGGAGCACCCGGAGGAAACCCACACAGACACAGGGAGAATGTACAAACTCCACACAGAGGGCTGGAATCGGACCCAGGTCCCTGGCACTGTGAGGCAGCAGTGCTTACCACTGAGCCGCCCTGTCACCAACTTGAATTGAGCTCCAGAATGTGGCACCAACTTACGTCACTGAGCTCATCGTCTGAAGAGGCACCTTGATGTGCTGCCTTCACGCCCCAGTGATCCTGGCTTTGCTCATCTACTCCTGTGCTCCCCTGGATTGCCTTCCCCGGAATGGTGCAGGTCGGTTTCTAAGAATGATAAAAAGAATCAGAACTGCAGAGTGGCGACATGCTTAAGAACCCCTTCAGAACCGGAACACAAAAACGATCAAGCCTGGCACTTCGGTACAGGACTGAGGGCATGCTGCACTGTGGGGAGTGCCTTCTTTCAGATGAGAATGTCAGGTGGATGCTACAGATTCTTGTTGAAGGTGAGCAGCACCTGTTATCCCCAGTGTAGGGGCCATTAATTATCCCTCGATCAATATCACAAAGGGAGATAATTGGGTCATTTTCATATCGTTGTGAGAGCTTGCTCTCTGCAAATTAGGCTGATATGTTTCAAACAAATACTTGACTGGCTGAAAAGTGCTTTCGGATGCCAGGTGGTCATGACAGGTGCTATAAAAATGCAGCTCTGTCTTCCTAATCCTTTCATCTTGGGGTTGAGGGGTCAGTGCTGCCCTGTCTAATAACTCCACATTACAAACAGCTGACTCAGGATGTACTTGGGGAGGGATTAGCTGTGGTTGACTATTTCTGCTCTGAGCTCTGGGAACTGAGGTTCACAACAGTCCTCACAGTCACCAGTGGACAGGGTGCACACAGCACAACCTGGAGACTGTAGTAAGCCGCCTTCCTCATGGTGTACTGTTAAAACACTGATGCACGGGGATCAGGAAATAATTACATTAAATGTTTCTATACTGCTTCTCCAGAGTGAGTGCATCTACATTAAGGAAAAATGGCTCGATCTGTTAAAGCTCCTGACTGAAGAACACTCCATGTGGAGGCGGGAGAGATTGCAGAGTGGGATGTTAACGATTAGCCGTGAAGACCCGCAGATAGAGAAGAGCCCAAATGATTTTCTGTTCTCGGGCCCATGGAGAGTGGCAGGTGGTGAGTTAGATGGAGAACACGAGGGACTCCCTGAGAGGAGGAAGACTTGATGAGGCGATCAATCTGCTTCAGACAGCGAAGATCAAGAAGCTGGGATCCCATTAATTTGCAAAGAATGTAAATGGACAAATAAAATAATCAAACAGATCTTGACAGAGACAGCCAGCAGAGCCATTGTACAGGCCACAACATGGAACAGAATCTAGACACTTTTGCCGGTTCCTGCTTAAAATAGAAATCGGCGACAGAAAACGGACGGAAAACGCGGGCTTTATCTGCCCCGAATATGTGGGGAGACTGGAGAAGTCTTCCACATTGAAGCTGGAATCACAAAGAGTGCTACATGTCTACACAGTGGAGATCCTACCCACACGCACACTCACGGACTGAGGCAGCATGTCTTGATGGTCACTCGTGAAAACAATGAATTCTCAGCATGGAGAAAATTAGGAGATCAACTCCCTCAGTGCCACTCGGATGTCTGACTGCCTAAGGTTAGAATGAAATGGTCTGCACACTCAGACTGTAGCTACCCACAGCTACCATAGTCCCACAGGGGACACGGGAACCTTCTCCTTTTGCCAGAGTAACTTCCCACCCACTTTGGGAGCCATTTACACCTCCATTGGGTCCTCCTTTTGCTCCTGTATCTCACCATCATCAATCCTTTATGTTCATTTGTTGGGACAAGACATGAGATCGCGTCCTGATCAGAGTGGTGCTGGAAAAGCACAGCAGGTCAGGAAGCATCCAAGGAGCAGGAAAATCGACATTTCAGGCAAAAGCCCTTCATCAGGAATCATGATAAAGAGCTTTTGCCCAAAACATCAATTTTCCTGCTCCTCGGATGCTGCCTGACCTGCTGTTCTTTTCCAGCACCGTTCTAATCTAGACTCTGATCTCCAGCATCTGCAGTCCTCACTTTCACCTGTAAGATAGCATCCCTGCCAATGGACATCATCTTTTCCTCAATGCTTCCTCCAGTCTGCGAGGATGCGTAGTTATACAGTAATCGGGAACGTGTGTGCAGGAAACACACCAGCTCTGCGCTGAAGTGATTGTAACGAGGTCAACCAGGTGGCGCTCATAGAATATAAGTTTCCTTGTCCAATTGGGGAGCCCTGGCTGACAGATATAAACAGGAGTGTCAGAGGCTCTATTCACTCTGAGAGCTGGCTCTGAGGGAGCTGTATCAGTGTCAAGGACTCTCCACATGTAAATAAAAGGTGATTTGGTGACGGGATACTGGCCTCTGTGGAGTTATTCATATGCAAGCAACAATCCTTTTAGGATGTAGATTGCAAGGCTGGGTACAATATAGAACATGGAACAATACAGCAGAGGAACAGGCCCTTCGGCCCACAATGTCTGTACTGACCATGATGCCATTCTAAACTAACCCCATCTCCCAACATATTCCATGCACCCACCACCCTCTGTGGAAAAGAATTTCCTCGTACATCTCCTTTAAACTGTTCCCCTCTCACTTTAAAACTATTGCCCCCTAGTACTGATATTTCCATCCTGACTATTCACCCAACCAGGCCTCTCTTAACTTTATATATTTCTGTTTCTATGGAAATATCAGATGGAGCACTGCTCCCTACCCTCCCTCTGTGATCGCTGTACTCAAAGAGTTGTAAATCTCCCAAACGCTTCCAGTTCTGAGGAAAGGTCATTGTATGAAAAGCTAACACAGTCCACAGATGCTGATTGGCTTGTTGAGCATCATTAGCCATTTCTGTTTCAATTTCATTGGTCCTGTAACTGCAGTAATAAATGGTCATAAAGTCCCTACAGTGCAGAAGCAGACCATTTGGCTTATCGAGTCCACACCAACCCTCTAAAGAGCACCCCATCCAGATCCAGCCCCTTACTGCATTCCTGCTTTTCCATGGCCAATTCACCTAACCTGCACATCTTTGAACTGTGGGAGGAAACTGGAGCACCGAGGATACCCAAGCAGATACAGGGAGAATGCGCAAACTTCACACAGTTGCCCAAGAGTGGAATCAAACCTGGGTCCCTGGTGCTGTGAGGCACCAGTGCTAACCACTGAGCCACCGTGCCATCTCATACATCAGGGTAGACACTTCTCTGGAACTGACTCTTTGTCAGACTATAGAAGGTCACCTTTCTCAGTTGTCTTTCCAATCTTTCAGGTTTTAGCCAATCTCCTCTTGAGTAAACCCAGTGTTGGTAAAGTCCACTCATTTGCAGAGGTGTCTTCAGAACTTGTAATTTCCTCAGTCCAAATGTACTTCAATTCCGACACCATCCCGCTTCCCCAAGCACTGTGCTCTATATAAAACACGGAAGTATTCCCAGGCATCTGCCCTCACCCTAACATTGCATCAACAATGGCCTAAATGACAGAAACTGCTGGAGAAACTCAGCAGGTCTGATAGCATCTGTGGAGAGAAAGCAGTTATCATGTTCTGAAAAAAGGGTCCTTGGACCTGAAACATTAACTATGCTTTCTTTCTCCAGCAATTTCTGTTGCTGTTTCAGGTTTCCAGCATCCACGGCTCTTTGTTTTATTTTGGCCTAATTGACGGAATCAGAAAGGCTAGAAACTGAGGATTGTTCAGCCCATAGCAGAGACGTTAACGGGAAATCCAACTTACTTAGCTAAAACCAAGAAGGGCTTGATAACAGTGAGCAGAAACTTCTTCCTCTATTAACGTTCCATCCTCAGTCCATAGAGATTTAAAATAATTTGCAGAAGAACCAAGATAAATGTTGTTGCAAAGGGGATTTATATCTGAATCCATGGACAAAAGTCTGGTTATAATAAGTATCCCAAAATCTATCAGCTTCTTTCTTGAACATGCTCAATGACTAACATGATTTTCAAAGGCAGTGGGGCATGCACTTGTAAGGGGTTACTTTACTGGGCCATGGGATATCCATTGGATGTCATGTACAATAATTGTCTTGTATAAATTCAACATCATCTCCTTGCTCTTACGTTCTATGCCTCTATTAATAAAGCAAAGAACACCGTATACTTTATTCATTGCTCTCTCCATCTGTCCTGCCCCTTCAATAATTGGTGCACGTACATCTCCAGGTCCTCCTGCTCCTGCACCCCCTTTAGAATTGTACTATCTTTCAATTCTTCTGACCAAAATGCTTCACCTGACACTTCCCTGCATTGAATCTCATCTGCCACCATTTCACCAGTACAATGTCCCTTTGGAGTTCTATGCCCTTTACTTATACCCTATACCCTTCCAAAGTCAGTGTCACCTGCAAACTTTGAAACTGTCCCCCGCACATCAAGTTCCATATTATTAATATAGCCTCAGGAAAGGCAGAGGTCCCAGTACCAACCTCCCCTGGGGAACCCAACTACAAACACTCCTCCAGTGCAACGAATATCCATTAATCATTATTCTATGCTTCCGGTCACTCACCCAATTTTGTGTCCACATCGTTACTGTTCCTTTTATTCCATGACCTATGACTTTTCTTACAGATCTGTTGCCTGGTGCTATATCAAACCCCTTCTGGAAATCCATGTATACCACATCAACAACATTACTCTCAGCAAGCCTGTTATGTCTTCAAAAAACTCCCAACAAGTTAGTTCAACACAATGTCTCCCTTCAAAATCCATGACTTTACCTGAACAACCCACCTATTTTTCCGATGCGTCTAGTAGCTCGATCTGAAATGAGTGCGTCGAGGAGCTTCCTCACCACCAAAGTTAAACTGACTGGTCTGTAATGGCTTACAAATTTTCCTGAACAAGGTCGCAATTCTCCAGACATCCGGCACCTCCCCAGAGTCTACGGAAGACTGAAAGATTCTCACCAGTGCTCCCTCAATTTCGACCCTCATGGAATCCCTACAGTATGGGAGAAGTCAGTTGGCCCATCGGATCCACACCAACCCTCCAAGGCCCACCCCACTACCCTATCCCTGTAATCCTACATTCCCCTTGGACAATCCACCTCACCTGCACATTTTGGTCTGTGGGAGAAAACCGGAGCACCCGAAGGAAACCAACGCAGACACGGGGAGAACGTGTAAACCCCACACAGACAGTCACCCGAGGGCAGAATCGAACTCGGGTCCCTGGTGCTGTGAGGTGGCTTCCTTCAAAGTCCTTAGATGCATCTCATCCACTCCCGGTGCCTTGTCATGTTTTATATCCAAGATTTCTCCTTTATTAATTTTGAATCCTTCTAGTGACACAAAGAGAATGGTCTCCAAACAAAACTTTGGGCAATGCATTTTTATTGACTATATTGAAAGAGCCATTTAATTGTGGATTAGTCTTAATGGTTTCAGTATAATCAATGCATCATATCAATTAGAGGCACAGACTTGTAGGAACATGGAGATAGAAAAGGGTCATTGATCCCCTCTAATCTCTTCCTCCGTTCAGCTGATCCAAACTCCATATTCCTTCATGCCTGTGGCCAGCAATAAAAAAAAATCCCCGTCAATCTCAGGCTTAAAATTATGACATGAGCTAGCTGCATCATTGGCGGCTGTGTCTTCAGCTCTGGGCTCCCCTCACAACTGGAGACTCAGCGTTTTGAACAGATTGTTGAATTAAATGTGGCCCAGCATCATACTTTAGCTTTACAATGCTCCTGTGAATCAGTGTGTCACGTGAAAGGTGCTATCAAGATATAAGTTGTTGTAGTATGCACTGCTGCTGTGGGAGTGGTTCATACTTTCACTGTCCCTTGCAGAGTCCACTCAGAATGGCCTGATCTCGGGGTTCCCCATCGTCTGGGCTGTCCCACCAATGGATGAAACTTTTCTCTACTTTTTGGAGTTCTCAAAATCATGAGAGGTCTGAACACAGCAGATAGAGAGAAAGTGTTTCCACTTGTAAAAGGATTATCAGTGGGCACAGTTTTCAAGTGCTTCGCAAAAGAGGTAAATGCAAGTAGTTAGTGTCCTGCAGCACTGTCTGGAAGCCTGTTGGAGGCTGGCTTGATTAAGGTGTTCAAGAGGGTGATTATTTAAATACAAACAAAGATGCAGGGTTGCAGTGAAAAGACTGGGGATACTAGATATACCTGCTCAGAGAGCCAGTGTGGACATGCTGGGCTGAATGGCCTCCTTCTACACTGTATCAATGCTGTGATTCTGTGACTTTTGTTTCAAAATCCTCAATTAAATTGTGCCAAATCCTTCCAATACATGACCACCAGCAAGAGAGGAGTTAGTTAGTTTAATAGAAGATAATTGGTTAACAAATTTGCTAACCAATTGATGAGTCATGAGTTTAAACATTTGCTAAAATACCACAGCGAAGAAATGAAATCCATTTGAGTGAATACAAGTTACACTCGGTTCTGATATAACGCAATAGTTCCGTTCTCATGTGATCCCAGGTTAAAAAAAAAATCGCATAATAGCCGCTCCATTTAAACTAATGGGGCCGGAATCGCATTATAGCCAATACAGGGAAGGAAAGTTTGCGTTTTACAAATAACGGTCTAAATTCTTCAATTGCGTTAAAGCCAATCCGGGTTGAAGAAACAGCAGAACCAACTGTACTTATCAGCATTACACGAGGAGGCCATTGAGCCCATTACTCCTGTGATAGCCCTACTGCCTGGAAGGGTGGTTGAAACAGAAGTTGAAAGGGGAAAACATTGCAGGGCTGTGAGGGAAGAGCAGGAGTGAGAGTTAATGGGACAGATCTTTTTAACAGCTAGCACAGCATTTATGGACCCAATGGCTTCCTAACGCAATTTCCTCCCTTTTCTCCTTCCTACCAACTTTTCAAACAGTATGTCATAATGCACTGTATTGCTTGATATAAAACAAAAATCACCCCATCACACCTCTACTTCTCTTTCCAATCACTTTTAAATCCATTACTGCTGGTTAGAAACCCTCTGAATTAACCAAATATTTAACCACTTTCCTTTTAAAGTTTTCATCAATCACTCCAACCGAGCACATCAGAGTTTAACAACCTACTGCATTTCATAAAAACTACATCCTCCCTAACCTCTCCATTAAAAGGGAAAGGGTCGATCACCTGGAGCGGAAAAATATTTTTCCAAACGTGCTGGATGTTGTTGTGACGCCACTCTGAATGTGGACATTTTAACCACTCTTCCTTCCTGCATCAATCTCTGCAATGCCTCTGACAGGGACTAAGACCCGGCTGTCACTAAACCACAGAGCCATTCAGCCCATCGAGTCCCTGCTTGCTCTCTATAAAGCTGTCCTCCCAGTTTTATGCCTGTCAGCCTGCCTGATTTATTTACCTCACAGTCGAAAGGCGTGGCGCTGGAAAAGCACAACAGGTCAGGCAGCATCCGAGGAGCAGGAGAATCGATGTTTCGGGCTTAAGCCCTTCATCAGATAAGGGCCCAAAATGTTGAATCTTCTGCCCCTCGGATGCTGCCTGACCTGCTGTGCTTTTCCAGCACCACACTTTTCGACTCTGATCTCCTGCATCTGCAGTCCTCACTTATTTACCTCAGATGCCAATTCAAATTCTGTTGGTGATGATGCAGAACACTCTTTCATGGAGACTCGCAGCACTGCTCCATCTGGATAACTCACTTGCTCTGAGGGCTCAGGAACTCTGTCTCATAGGCAATAGAGTCATTAGACCGCATTATGGTGCAGTATTCCTTTTGGGAAGGCAGGAAGGGCAGATGAAGACATTGAAAAACAAAACCAAACGGCTGTTGGAAACCCACTTCCACCCACAAAATGCAAAGAACAACAGAGCACAGAAAAGGTCCTTCGGCCCACCAAGCCTGTGCCGATTCCTGGTCTTTATTTAGACCTGCTACCAACTGCCCGTGTGCAGTATCTATCCCTCTGTTCGCCTCCAGTTCATGGTCTATCAAGATATGCCTCAAATGTTGCTATGTGCCTGCTTCCCCAATCTCCACTGGCAGTGCGTTCCAGGCACCCACCACCCTCTGTGTGAAACATTCTCCCCTCACTTCTCCCTTACACTTTCCCCTTCTTGCCTTGAACCTGTGCCCTCTTGCATTTGACCCTGGGAAAAGGCCTCTGACTATCCACCCCATCTCCACCTCTCATAATTGTGTAGGTCTCTATTGCGTCGCCCCTCAGCCTCCAACTTTCCTGTGAAAACAATCTGAGTTCCTATTAACAGACAGAGAGGCAACTCCAGCCACTGATTTAATGCCTGCTGTGTATCTGACCATGGTAAGAGGCATTTCAACCAAAAGCACTCCTGGACTCATCCGAGAGATGCAGGTAAACACAGACACAGCAGATAATCCTAAACTAGTCAATGCTTTTCTAAAAGAAAGAATTTTCCATTGGGTCCAAAACACAGAAGGAGCCATTTAGCTCTAATGCTCTATGTTGGTGATGATACTCCACACAGAACTCCTCCCAACCCCATCCTCGAAACCTTCTACTTCCTGACCCACTAAATCTTAGACATGCAGAGAACACTATATTTGTTTTTTAGAAAGAACCAAGCTGTCATCATGTCAAGAGAAAACAGACCAGGAGCAATGGGACCCAGATGGGTGGCGTTCCTCAGACTGTTCTACTTAGTCAGCCCAGTTGGCAGGATGGCTGGTTTACAATGCAACGTAATGGTGTGGGTTCAATTCCCATCACCTGCTGAGGTTACCGTTAAGGACACTCCTTCTTAACCTCACCTGAGGTTAAACCACCAGCTGTCTCACTCCAATGAGAGAGCAGCCTATGGTCAGGCCAGAGCATGGATACTTTACTATATGCTAGAAGTTAAGATTGTCTGTTGATCTACCAGCAGCCACTTACGGCAAAGAAGTCAATTCCACAGAAACCTGGACCAGGCTTCTCTGCTGTCTCAGGTGTGACATCCGTTGACATCTCTTGGGCTGGCTTCTTTGGAGCGTCTGGTTTTACAGCCTAAACAGAGCAGGGACAGGTAAAGATTAAGATTCACCCTCAGTGAGGAGATTTAAAGACTGAGGTTTCAGTAACATCTTGATTTGATAATAAGGGGTCCCCACAAGAATTGTTTCTCTGCTCCAAGCCATGGAAAGCGGCCAATTCCACCCAGTTCAGCGTCAACTTGGCAAAACATTTCTGGCAATGCTTGAGCTCCAGCTCCCCCTGGTGCCTGGACAGGTTAAGGCAGCCGGGTCTGGGGAAATGGAAATTCTCCCAGCTCTAATCTACACCCTAACCCCATATCCCCTGCCCTACCGCCTGGTCTGGGAGGGGCAAGTAGGGGCAGGAGCAATATGAGCTGTGCAGTTGCCCTCAGTGTCCAGTCCTAGTTTTACTGAACAGGGAAGTGAGGCACAGGTATCTGCTGCTATCCCCAACTGAGTCACCCTGACTACAAATGGCCATTCACAGAACAAGAGCACAGAATGAGGGCATTCAGCCAATCGCAGTTGTACCAGATCCTTGAAAGGCCAATCCAATTACTGCTCTTCCTCTGCTCTTTCCCCACAGACCTCCATTCCCTTCTCGAGTATATCGCCAATTCCTCTTTTGCACGTTACATTCAAGTTTGCTTTCACAAAATCTTTGGGTAGCAAACTCCAGACACTAACAAATCACACTCTTCTTCCCTCTGGCTCCTTCACCTGTGGCTCAAGGCTCCCTGCCTGCAGAAACCGTTTCCCCTTCTTTTATCGAAAGCCCTCAATAATGTGGAAAACCTTTTGTTAAATCACTCAACGTTCCTGCTCGGGAAACAACTTCAGGCTCTCTCACCTCTTCACATGACTGAAGGCCCTTATCCCTCCTATCAAGGTGGGGGGTGGGGGTGGGGGGGGGGGGACCGAAACTGCTCAGCTGCAGTCGCCTCCACACCTGCCCCCATCACATTGCTAACCAACTCACAGAGTCACAGAGATGTACAGCACAGAAACAGAGCCTTCAGTCCAACTCGTCCATGCCAACCAGATATCCTAACCTAATCTAGTCCCATGCCAGCACTTGGCCCATAACCCTTCCTATTCATATACCCATCCAGATGCCTTTTAAATGTTATAATTGTACCAGCCTCCACTGCTTCCTCTGGCAGCTCATTCAATATTCGTACTACCCTGTGCATGAGAAAGTTGCCCCTGAGGTCCATTTTGTATCTTTCCCCTCTCACCCTTAACCTATGCCCTCTCATTCTGGATTCCCCCACCCCAGGGAAAACAGCTTGTCTATTTATCCTATCCATGCCCCTCATGATTTTATAAACCTCTATAAGGTCAAGCCTCAGCCTCCGACGCTGCAGGGAAGACAGCCCCAGCCTGTTCAGCCTCTCTGTTTTGCTCAAACCCCCCAATCCTGGCAATATCCTTGTCAATCTTTTCTGAACCCTTTCAAGGTTCACAACATCCTTCCTATGGGACAGAGACCAGAATTGCACACAATATTCCAAAAGTGGCCAAACCAATGTCCTGCACAGCCGCAACATGACCTCCCAACTCTTGTACTCAATACTCTGACCAATAAAGGAAAGCATACCAAATGCCTTCTTCACTATCCTATCTACCTGCGACTCTACCTTCAAGGAACTATAACTTTCAAGTTAACCTCCCAAGTGGCTGCTGCCCATGAAGACGACATGAGGGGCAACGCTCTGCTAATCTCCAGGTCTGATGAGGAGTCTTAAGCAGTAGATTTTTGAGGTTGGAGGGGGAGGGTGGTGATTCAAATCTAGTAAGGGCTGAATAAAAAAGGTTTTAACTGAAGCCACAGACTGTGTCAGACATGAAAATGGTCGGTGATGCATTAACTGGTGTTAAATGCCTGGACTCTAGAGGCTCGGTTAATGATTGATGAGTCAGCATCAGTTCCCTGGAGGTTCGGGTGCAGTATGTTCTGTGACTGAAAGGTGTGGATAGCAGCTCGATTGGAAATATTTATAGGCCTGGCAGTCATTGAAATGACAGTGTGATCTGTGGCAAGGAGCACTTTGAAATGATAGCTGTTTAACACGCTTCAACCCTTGGGAACAAGCTTTTAAAATCTCAACTTTCATTTTATAGATTCATTCAGCACAGAAGAGGCTCTTCGGCCCATCAAGTCTGCACTGTCATAACCACCACTAAGAGTGCACTAATCCCAATTTCCTGCACTTGTCCCATATCCTTGAATGTGATGATAATTGAAGAGTGCTCGTCCAAATATTTCTGAAACCTTCTAAGGTTTCCAGCCTCCACTACCTTCCCAGGCAGTGCATTCCAGATTCCCACCACCCTCTGAGTGAAAATATTTTTTTCTCAAAACCCCTCTGAATCTCCTGCTCCTTACCCTAAAACTATGCCCCCTCATGATTGACCCCTCAACCAAGGAGAACAGCAGCTCTCTACTCATCCTGTCCATATCTCCCATTATATTACACACCTCAATTATGTCCCCCTTGGTCTTCTCTGCTCACTAGAAAACACTACAAGTCTGTCTAGTCTCTCCATGTCACTCAATTTCTACCTCACTGGCTTTAAAGTGGATCAGTTTTTGCACTTGCACTGAAAACAGTAGGAGGGGAACGTTGGAGGCAATTGGCAAAAGCAAATGGAGATTGACATTTAACAGAATTGGGACCTGCCAACATTATCAGTTCAAAACTTGAACTGACTATTCACCTGCACTATTTTGTTCCTTTTTACAGGGGGCTCAGAAGACCGAGACTCAGTCGGTTTACTCTTCATGATGGGCGGATTCTTCAAAGGATCGTGCCGTGGGACAAGAAAGCTTCCCGACGAGCGACCAACTCCGTCCACCTGGAAGAGAAGCAAGCATGAGGGTACAGGGCTCATTACTGTCTTACATGTTGAAAACTGCATCAAAACTTTTTGTAAAAGCCCAGGAGCTGGGTTTGAATTCATCCAAGGAAGAGGCTTTCATTAAGTCAGAGTCACTAACATCGCCATGAGGCTCTTCAGCCCATCGGCTCTCTGGGGAGCAGACAATTCCAATCCTCCCACTCCACCCTATAGCTTTTTTCCTTCAAGCGGTCATTCAACCATCCTCACAGTGGGGTAATGACCTGAAACTGATTGCCTACAAAGGCTAGCAATGAGGATAGGAGGGTGATGCAGATCGGGATGGTGCCAATCCTGTCCAAAAGTAGGACAATGTTACTTAAAGGATGACAAATATTTGGAATAATCTTCCAGACAATGTCTAATACCCAGGCCATTGACAATGTAGTCGGATTAGAGTCTGGGTGAATTAGGCTGCAAGGGATGAGCTTCCCTGACTCTAGATTAGAGTGGTGCTAGAAAAGCACAGCAGTTCAGGCAGCATCCGAGGAGCAGGAAAATCGACGTTTCGGGCAAAAGCCCTTCATCAGGAATAGAGGCAGGGTGCCTGCAGGGAGAGTGGAGAGATAAATGAGAGGAGGGTTGGGGTGGGGAGAAAGTAGCATAGAGTACAGTAGGTGAAAGGGGGTGAGGATGGAGATGATAGGTCAGAGAGGAGGGTGGGGGAAGGTAGCAAAGAGTACAATGGGTGAATGTGGGTGGGGATGAAGGTGATAGGCCAGAGAGGAGGGTGGAGTGGATAGGTGGAAAGGAAGATAGGCAGGTAGGACAAGTCATGGGCACAGTGCTGAGCTGGAAGTTTGGAGCTGGGGTGAGGTGGGGGAAGGGGAAATGAGGAAACTGGTGAAGTCCACATTGATGCCCTGGGGTTGAAGTGTGCCGAGGCGGAAGATGAGGCGTTCTTCCTCCAGGCGCGGGTGGTGAGGGAGCGGCGATGAAGGAGGCCCAGGACCTCCATGTCCTCAGATGAGTGGGAGGGGGAGTTGAAATGTTGAGCCACAGGGCAGTGTGGTTGATTGGTGCCGGTGTCCCAGAGATGTTCCCTAAAGCGCTCTGCTAGGAGGCGCCCGGTCTCCCCAATGTAGAGGAGACCGCATCGTGAGCAATGGATACAATAAATGATATTGGTGGCTGAGCAGGTGAGACACATTGTCCCTGAGACATATTGTCCTCTCTCATCCACCACTGCTCCAGTGTAAACTCACAGCAAAAAGTCACATTCGTTCAAAACCTACCATGAATCTACTGCACCCCTGAGGACGGTGAGCCATTCCTCTCCTGAAATGATGTCCACGTTCAAAGATGAGACAACACAGAGGGAGGCCACTCATCCCACCATGAATGAGCCAGCCTCCTCCAGCCCAATTCTCTGTTATCATACGAATGAATACCCGGCATCTAGCTCCAGAAGGCAGACACAGTGACAGGAATCCCTCACCCCAGGCATGCTGAAGGTCAGATCATTTACAGCATGCAAAATTACACACAGCAAGATCCCACAAACAGCAAACATAGGAGACAGCCTGGGGGTAACTGCACTGCCAGCCACAGTTGAAAAGCCTCAAAAATCGATTCTTCTTTTCGCAACAGAACAGCTTTCCCAACACCAAATCACCGTGACTTCCTTTTTTTGGTTTCTGACTAATAACCACCAGGAGTAATCACCCTGTAGCCAATTAGAAGTTCACATGCAAAGCCCATTCAGTATCAGCAGTCCCGCACAGACAAGGATGGACTCTCTACTACTCTCAGGGTGAGTCTGTAGGTGGCTGTACAAACCGATGCAGCTAGCGCAGGCTCTATTACACTTGGGGCCAGAGGTGCTCATGGGAAGGGATGGGTGGGGTTTTGGCGTGGCAGCACGCTCCTTTCACCCAGCTGCCACCTTTCTCCTGACAGCAAGTCTCGAGATCCTCAGCACCTTCCCAGATGCTCCTCCTCCACTTTGGATGGTCTTGGGCCAGTGATTCCCATGTGTCTGCCAGCAAAAGTATCCCTGAAGCATTTCCACTGAGGGCTCGCCTGTTGTTTCAGAGCTGGGAGCACAGCACCTGCCCGGGGAGTGTCGTGTCGGTCATGTGGACCACGTGCCAGCCGATCAAGGGTTAGCCGTGCCTCGGTATTGGCCTGGTTGAGGAAGTCAAGCAAACCACACAGGACTGAGTAACCATGAATTACAGTTAAAGTCAAGTGACTACTGGTAGCTCATTAAGCAAGCATTTACTGCCCAACCCTAGTTGATCTGAGAGCAGAGTCAACCACATGGCTGTGGGTCTTAAGTCACTTGTAGGCCAGACCAGGGTAAGAATGATCAGTTCCAACGGGGGACAGTAATCTTATGATCACTCTTTCAATTCAAGTGGACTCTTAACTTCAGATTTTTAAAAATTGGATTCAAAAGTCCACCATCTGCCATGGCAGGATTTGAAACCAGAACATTTACCTGGTCTCTAGATTAATAGCCTAGCAATGATACCACTAGGCCATCACTTCCACTTATGGCATTAATGGCTGCATAAGGAAGGGTGAAAGCAGTGACAAAGGATATAGGAGATTAAAGGGATGTTATATTTTTATTTAGTTCACAGTTTTAATTTTAATTTTACAAAAGGCTTAGAAATCCAGCTAACATTCAAAATGATTCTCAAAATAGTCACATAGTAGCACAATATGGTGTGATGCCAAGCCTGGAAATGCGCACTAGCCATTAGACGTGACGAATATTTCACCATGTTTGTATAACAGGAGTGGGAGACTTCAGGTTTGGGGCGAAGTTGGAAACAGTAAGTAAAAACTAAAGAACTGTGAATGCTGTAAACCAGAAACTAAAAACTGAAGTTGCTAAAAAAGCTCAGCAGGTCTGGCAGCATCTATGAAAAGAAATCAGCTAACATTTCGGGTACGGTGTCCTGAGGTGTGTGTGGGAACATCCTTAAACAGGTTGATTACAAAATACAGAGGGCAGGTCTAGCTATTCCCATCACTCAGCACGATAGAACAGAAATGCTCCCGGTGTTGGGGAAGACCAGAACTAGGGGTCACAGTCCAACAATCAGGGGTAAGCCATTCAGGACTGAGATAAAGAAGCATTTCTTCACTCAGAGAATTGGGAACACGTGGAATTCTCTCCCACAGGAAGCTGTTGGGGCCTGTACGTTTGATATATTCAAGATGGAGCTGGGCATGTCCCTTGCAGCTAAAGCGACCAAGGGGTATGGGGAGAAAGCGGGAGTGGGATACTGAGATTGCATGATCAGCCATGTTCGTATTGAATGGTGGGGCAGGCTCGAAGGGCCGAATGGCCTACCCCTGCTGCTATTTTCCGTTTCTAAATGGACAAAACCAATGAAGGAAGAAAGTCTTTCCCTTCATGAACTTTCAGTTTGGAAGGTTACTATTGAATATGCTTTGATGAGGCAGGGCATTCCGGATTGTAACTACTTGCTGTGATTTAAACAAACCTTTGGCCAGGTCTCTCCCTCACCATGTTCCCCTGCTTTGGCTAACATATGGTTCAAAAACAAAAGCAAGGAAATACAGTTCCACGGGTTTAATCTTTCCTGGTCACACAGTGACTGCTGAAAGGTTCTTGCAGAAATTCCTTGCACGAACCATGTCAAAGCAGAAATGTTTGAGTCGTTTAAAACAAAAGGAAACGGTTATCGATCATACTGAAGGCACATCAGAGTCAGCAACATTATCCCTGGCAAAACAGTGAGCAGTAAAATCTCAGATTGTTTAAATTCTTCAAAATTGGGTTCAAACTGCTGTGCGAACCGTGTGGGCTCCAAGGGCCTTTATCGCCATCCAGTGGAAAAGCTGCAGTATTGCAGAAACACAATACCAAAATTAGTAACATCTATGTTGGCAAGTGAGCTTCTAAGTTACATGGTGAGACTACAGGAGCTGAGAATTTGTCTCTCTTAGAGTACAGAAGAGTAAGGGGAGGTAGGGGAGGGAGGATTTAATCAAAGGTCTTATGAGGGAACATGTTAAGAATAAATGAGGAAAAATAATCCAGGGGCAGGAGGGTGGATTATCAGAGCACATGACTATAAGAACCAGAGGGGAGAGAGAATTTTTTTAAAAAACAAAGTGAATACTTGAAATGTAGACATTTACAAGGGTCTGAAAAAAGATCAAGGGAGCAGGAGTAAGGCAATGTATAACATTCTAAAAATTATGAATTATGAAGGGCACAGACAGGGTGGACAGGAAGAAACCTTGCCTTTTGGGGGAAGGGTCAGTGACTGGAGGCATAGATGTAAGGTGAGGGGCAGGAGGTTAACAGCAGATGTGAAGGAAAACATTTTCCACAGAGGGCATTGGGGACCTGGAACTCCCTGCCTGTAAGAGTGAAGGAGGCAGAAACTCTCACAACATGAAGGCATCACTGGCTGGGTCATCATTTATCGCCCGACCCTAGTTTCCCTTCAGAAGGTGGTGGTGAGCTGCTGCCTTGAACCGCCGCAGTCCACCTGCTGTAGCTTTACCCACAATGCCCTTATGGAGGAAATTCCAGGATTTTGACCTGGAATAATGACGCTGAAGGAATGGCGATGTGCTTCCAAGTCAGGATGGTGAGTGGCGCAGACAGGAACTACCAGGTGGTAGTGTCCTTCTAGATGGAATGGGTCATAGATTTGGAACTTGTGAAGGATCTTTGGTGAATTTCTCTGGTGTGTGTCAATTAGCATAGTGCACACTGCTGCTACTGAGTGTCAGGCAGTGGATGTTAGTGGTTGTGGTGCCAATCAAGCTGGCTGCTTTATTGAGATGTGCACTGGTGATGCCAAGGGCTATGGGCCAAGCGATGGAAAAGGGATAAGAATAGTTAGGTGGGTGTTTTTGACTGGTGTCGACAGGATAGGCCAAATGATCTTTCTCTGTGCTGTAGACCCCCATGACGCTAATCAGAGAGTTCTTTCAAAGGGCTGCCTCAGACATAATGGGCAGAATGGCATCTGTCTGTGCTGCGAGATCCTCTGAGTCAGCCAGCCCTTATCTATCAGCTTTAGTTCCAAGTCTGCACAGACCAATGTTACACTGACCGGGGAAACAGGAGAAACAGTCCCAACAGGTCTCTGCAGACAGGGACAGAAAACTCAATAAGGGTACACTGTTCTTAAACAACACAACAAATACTCTTCACATACATGCATGAAGATCGGTACAGGCGACACCACATCCTGAGATTAAAGTGCACATCAGCAAGTCTACAGCTTAGTGCTATGCTGCTCTGCTCTTCACCCACCAGGTACAACTTCAGGTACATCAAAGAAAGTCACAGACCCCAAAATGTTCACTCTGTTTCCCTGTCCATACATGCTGCTGAGTTTCTCCAGCACTTTCTGCCTTTATTTCAGACATCCAGCATCAGCAACGTTTTGCTTCTGTTATATGCATCGTTACATTTCCATCTCGTCTTTCAGAAACTCACAGAGTCTGAAAACACTTCACAGCAAATGAAGCACATCTGAAATGTAGTCAATGTTTTAACAAAGGAAGCACCATAGCCAACAGGATCACATTAACAGTATCAGAGAATGAACAGGTCATTTGTATACTATTACGATGGAGAGGGTTCAGAAAATATGTACAAGGATGTTGCTGGGATTGGAGGGTTTGAATTATAAAAATAGATTGGAAAGGCTGGGGCAATTTTCCATTGGGTGTAGGAGATTGAGGGATGACCTTATAGACGTTTAGAAAATCATGAGGGAAAATCATGGATAAGGTGACTCTCCCCTAGGGCGGGTTCAAAACTCGGAGGCATGTTTTTAAAGATGAGAGGAAAAAGATTTTAAAAAGCTATATGGGTAATTTTTTACACAGACAATGGTTCCGGTGTGTAATGAACTTCCAGAGCAAACAGCAGATTCAGTTAACAGTTACAAAATTTAAAACACATTCAGACAAATTCATGAATAAGAAATATTTGGAGGTGGGTGAGACTAGTTTAGTTTGGGATTATGGTTGACATGGACTGGTTGGACTGAAGGGTGTGTTTGCATGCTATAGGGCTTCATGACTCTATAATTCTTTAAAAAAACAGCAGTTTTGAGGGCATGCTGGTTGAAGAGTAAATTCTTACCAGAACATTGGGGAATAAAAATCATCTGCTTTTCTACTTCAACACTGTCTAAAGTTAGAAGACAGACTGAGCCACAGTTTTAACACCCTGTTCAACACACAACATTCTCTCAGCATCATAGTGGTCTAAATTATTAGATTTCTCTCCTCAAGTATCTGGTTAGTACTTGAACACACACCTTCAGACTCTGAGGTAAATATACTACCTCTTTGCTTGCCCCCAGCTACTTAATTTGCTATCGAAAACGAAAGCATTTTCATGAGAGCTCATTTTTAAAATCTTACCCGTGGAGTAATTCGGACAGGAATCTGTGCCATGGAACTTGTTCCCGGAGCATTTTTTTCCACAGCCTGTACGGAAATCTTTTTCAGGTGGATTTCTGATTTTTCTCCCTGGAAACAACAAAAAACATTTGAGTTAAATAAAACACCAGAGAAGTACCGCGGGTTAATCAACAGAAAGGTGGTTTTAACACTACGTGTGGGGCACTTTGTTCACTTACCATTTCCCCCAGCCCCAACAAATGACAGGATTAATAAAAGCATCACAAAAACTGTGTGGCAAATTTTTGGTTCCATCACCAAACCTCTCTGCTTCTCTTGCCTGCTTGTAAGATGCCAACTTAAAATCTACCTCTTTGAAGAAATGTTTGCTCAGAAATGCCCCAAAATCTCTTCCAGTAGCTATCAGACAAATCTCTATCAGACTTATTTGATAAAGCTCCTGCGACATGCCTCGGGATGAGTCATTATGTCTTAAGGCGCTATACAAATGCAAGAATACAATGCGACTGCGCTTGAGCAGGACAGACAGAAAAACAGCAAGGGGTTACAAGTAAAATAGTAAAGACTTCATTATGATGGAGGACCAAGGGCTGCCTTGGCTGGATATACTCACAGCTGCTAGTTCCAGAGCTTCAGGGAGAAGTGAACTATTGAATAAGTTAATAGTTACTATAGACACCAGAGCTTGTTTTATTTCATTTGTCTTTGTTAAGCTCAGTGTGAAAAGATCTCTTGATACGCACCTCTCTGGATTCTGTAATACTAATAACTAAATGTAGAAGCTCATCAGTTCTGCTCAAACCTTCTGTTCTCTCGCTGAGTTTACATGGTCCTTTCCTTCAGACTTCATCTTTCATCATGGCATCCGATTGTAATGGATCCCAAACCCTGCTGCTGGAATGACTCACTCGAATCTTGCTCCGACCATTCCATATTAAAACCTAAGCAACTATCCGAAGCCTGCAATGCTGCCAACATCGGGAAAAGGTTGTGAAACTTGAAAGGGTGCAGAAAAGATTTACAAGGATATTGCCAGGGTTGGACGGTCTAAGCTTAAGGAGAAGCTGAATAGGCTGGGGCTGTTTCCCTGGAGCGTTGGAGGCTGAGGGGTGACCCTATAGAGATCTATAAAATCATGAGGGGATGTGGATAGAGTAAATAGACAAGGACTTTTCCCTGGGATGCGAGAGTCCAGAACTAGAGTGGCTCAGTGGTTAGCACTGCTACCTTGCAGTGCCAGGGACCTGGGTTCAATTCCAGCCTTGGATGACCGTCTGGGTGGAGTTTGCACATTCTCCCTCTGTCTGTGTGGGCTTCCTCCAGGTGCTCCTGTTTCCTTCCATGGTGCAAAGATGTGCAGGCCAGGTGAATTGGCCATGCTAAATTACCTATAGTGATAGGTGCATTAGTAGGGGAATGGGTCTGTGTGGGTTACTCTTCAGAGGGTCGGTGTGGACTTGTTGGGCTGAAAGGCCTGTTTCCGTACTGTAGGGAATCTAATCTAAGAGGGCACAGGTTTAGGGTGAGAGGGGAAAGATTTAAAAGAGACCTAAGGGGTGACTTTTTCACACAGAGGGTGGTGCGTATATGGAATGAGCTGCCAAAGGAAGTGATGGAGGCTGGTACAATTACAATATTTAAAAGGCATCTGGACGGGTACATGAATAGGAAGGGTTTAGAGGGTTAAGGGCCTGGTGCTAGCAAATGGGACTAGATTGGGTTGGGATATCTGGTCAGCAGGGACGAGTTGGACTGAAGGGTCTGTTTCCATGCTGTACACCTCTGTGACTCTATGAGTTGGCTCACAATGTGACGGGTAGGGTGTGGAGGCGACACTATAGCTGAGCAGTTTCGGTTTCCAACCCCTCTTGTTAGCAGGGATAAAGGCCTTCAGTCACATGAAGAGGCAAGAAAACCTGGGATATGGGCCAAGTGCTGGCAAATGGGACAAGATTAGGTTAGGATATGGACAGGTTGGACCGTATCTGTGCTGTACATCCCTATGACTCTATAGAAAGATGACCTCTGAGAGGAAAATAACTGGACACTGAACAAAGAACAACGTAAACAGGTAAAGATTATTACAAGAGCCTTCCCCCCCACCCTCCCCTATTTGCTCTCTTCCGTCAGCAGGTGGTGCCCTTGAGTCAAGCTCGGAAAAATCGGATCTGCTGCATTTCACAAGGAAAACCTATCGCCAAGGCAATACCAAGCTGCAGGTTTTTGCAAACAACTTCCCTTACCTTCTTTGACAGTGACGTTGAAGAACCTCTCGGCACTGCATCTGGAACAAGCAATTTTTGAAGAGTCTGAAAGCAGGTAGTAATTTAGACAAACCACGCTGATCGCACCAGAACTCCACAGAGAATAACAGTTGACATTTACACAGAGACACTCGCAACTAAACACACCCACCCCCACCCCCACCCAACTTCAGAGGTAAAACCATGGACCCTGAGGAAGGTGGAAGAGGAACGAGCAATACATTTCGAGGAGTTTTTGTTCCTTTACTCATTCATTGGATGAGGACATCACTGGCTAGGCCAGCATTTATTGCCACCCCTAATTGCCCAGAGGGCAGTTAAGAGTCAACCACATTGCTGTGGGTCTGGAGTCACATGTAGACCAGACCAAGTAAGGATGGCAGTTTCCTTCCCTAAAGGACATTTGTGAACCATCAACAAGTCATCCTTTATTGACACGTACATATTACTTAACACTGGTACAGCTTCCTCAGAGCCAACTCTCAGAGTGGGCAAAACCTGTGACAATCCTGTGTTTTTTTTGTCGTATGTGTGTGCAGGTGTCAGACACAGTGAAAAACAACAAGTGTGTAAATCTTTATTTATAGTCCGCCACCTGGAAGAGAGGAAACAGCCAAGTGGCCAGTGACAAACAGTGTCCTTCTCGGAGGGCAATGCTGCGTGATCAGACAGTGAAGGGGAGGGCAGGGATTAAATCGAAATAGAGTCGGAGGGGGAAATAATACAGTCCACCCCCTGCAGTGCCCACCTTTCCCTGAAAATCTCAAGGGTGTTGACAGGCACTGTGTGCTCCTTCCCCAGGGACACCCAGGCTCTACCAGATGGGCTTCTCCAAACAGTGGGTTCACAGTCATCATTAGACCCTTAATTTTGCTGAATTCAAATTCCATCATCTGCCAGGGTGAGATGTGAACCCAGGTCCCCAGGCTATGGCCTGGGTCTCTGGAATAACAGTGCAGTAATAATACCATTAGGCCATCACCTCCCTACTACCTAAGCGGCAGAGGGATTCAGAAGCAAATGGTTGGAGAACAGTGGAGGAAAAGGGGATTGGGATCCAAAGTTATGACAAGATTTGGTAGAGTATTGGCTCAGAATTGCTAAAAGCCTTCGAGGCAGGATGGAACAAATCCATAAATAATACAAAGGTGAAACTGTGTGAAGCTACAGCTAACAGTGAGGATGGGCAATGGAGGGGGGTGGGGGTGGAAATTTCAGATTTAGAGGTTGAGTGAATGAATGCCAATCTTAGTGAAGAACACAGTAACTGCAAATGCACACGGTGTGTTTAATTGCTCTGTCACCTCTGCAAATTTGGTATTGGTAAAGCATCCTGGTGAAGCTTTTCAGCTTTCAGTCATCAGGATAGACACAAGAATGCCAGATTTCAATGGAGCGCCAAATGTGACCTTGACTTCCGAGGCTCCCCCAGGTGGTCAGGAAATGCTGCTCACCATTACTCACAAGAACCCACAAACAACAACATGATGATGACCCGGTTATGCGTTTTTTTTTTAATCTGATGTTGATCGAGTGATAAATATCGACCTGGTCATCAGAAATAACTCTTGCACTTTCTTTCAGAACGTTGTCACGCGATCTTTTACCTCCAACCCTCCTCGGTACAAGGTCTCACTCAGAAGGCAGCACATTCAACCGGGAAGCATTCTGCTGCAGTGGCTGTGTCAGCCCTGAGTGTGCTCAGGTCTCCTGGCGTGGGATTTGAACCCACTACCATCTGTAGAACAAACAAGCAGGATGCCTCGTGCTGTGCTACGGTGGATGCCACCAGAAACAAAAGTGTACTAGAAGAACTGACAGCAGTCAGCAAACTGAGCCAGGCTTGACAAGTACCAAGAGAAAGGGAAAGTGCCCCTCACCTTGCTTGGCATTCTGTGGTTTCACTGTGGCACTCTCTTGGCTCTTGTGTGAAGAATCATTGCCACATTTGATGGTCTTCTCGGGGGGACGGGGATGTTTCCTTTCATGAATCAGGTGGACTTTGTTCTCCCTGTGACCAAGGGCATTAAAAACAGAAGATCACTGAACCAACAGCAGCTGGTGAAAAGTCACCTATCCCACCTTCCAGTTAGACCCTGTTCCTGATCTCTGGCAAAACTGATCAGCCGCTCAAGAGAAGCTTGGGAGCAGTTGACATTGACTTGTTTGTGGCCAAAACTGAAAACCACTGATGACCTAACCATTGCTCAGTTTAGTAACAGGAACATAGGAATTACAGGATGCCATTCAGCCCCTCCGGTCTGTTTGACCTTTCCATAAGATGCTGTACATCTCTATGACTCTATGGTAAATACCCCTTAATACCTTTACTTAACAAAAGTTTATCTCTCTCAGATTTGAATTAACAACTGATTCAGCATTCAGTGCTGTTTGTAAAAGACAGGGCCAAACATTTACTAGCCTTTCTGTGCAGAAATGCTTCCTAGCATCTCTGCTGAACAGTATGGCCCCTACTCATCAGATTACTTCCCCTAACACTGGAGGGCAATGGAACTTAATTAATATATCTCAGGCAAGAAAACTCTTGCCCCCACCACCATTCTTTTGTCACACTATGATGTGGATTTACCTATGAAGTTTTACTCATCAAATTAAAGCAAATGCTGGGAATCTGAAATAAAAACGCAAAGTGCTGTTTTCAGACTCAAAACATTAACCTTGTTTTCATCTCTGTAGATGATACCAGAGTTTCTCCAGCATTTTCTATTTTTAGTTTACACATCAGCTTTCTTTGGTTTGCTTTGTGTATTATTTTTTTGAACTCTTGACGCCTTATCCAATCCTGCCAGAGTTTTGGAGAGTGACATCCATAGTTATATAATCGCCTCTGACTCACTTCTGTGCCTCCCCGCTCAGTGAGGTTGGAAGCTGACTTAAACTGTACAGCAAATAAATAGATCTTTGGGCTTAACAGATCTTGGCCAGTGTCTGTGCTCCCAGTGAGACCCCTCCTATTCTTGATCACCAAGCAGAATATCCTTTCTTTCCCATCTCTCTCATATGCTTAAGCGGCTTCCCCTCAAATGCATTCAAAGCTATTCACCTCTAATAATCCCTGGGGTTGTGAATTCCACACTCTCTCTACCCTCATGGCAAATGGGCTCTTCCTGAGTTTGTAATTCATTCATTTCTGCCTTAGATTTATAGCCCCTAGTTCCAGTCTCTCATATCACGGGAAACAACATTTCTACATCCTCCTGGCCTGAGTCCTCTCTTCTTTTCTTTAGATACAGGAGCACCGGCCTGTTCAACGTTTCCTCATCATCCTAAGATTTCACTTCTGGGGTCATTTCTCAGCAACCTTTATTGCCCAGGAAGATTGCTATATCGAGCGGACGCTCACACAATTCCTCCCAGGGACTGTGGAAGATAAGTTAATTGCTGGTCTGCTAGCCCTCAAGGCTGCTCTGTAAAACGCAACAGAATTTTACAACAGAAAAAGATTTCATCTTACGTACCGTTGGTGAACTTTGCCTTTTGCAGTCTTCACGGGATCATTAGCAACACAATTATCTTTCTGTCAGTGTAAAACAAAAGAAAGGGTTAAGTTTTTAACTCATAATCTCCACGGGACTGAAATGCCACGATCCTGCTGTAGAACTATCCCAGGCACGCACACATTAAAATTTGATAGTGTTTTAACCATTACATAATCCACCATCAGTGCTCTAACTTCCAAGCAAAGAGATTTATCTTCCCTCTTTACAGGAGAGTGATGTGCCTCCCCATTTAACAGCAGAACCAAGAACAGCAACAATTTCTCAAAGGGTTAGAGGGTCATACAGTGAGTGACTGAGACACATATTTGAACTAATGCCAGCCATCGTGGTCACTGAAAAGTCAATAGCACTGAGCAAAGTAGATCAGTAAATAAATTTAGTTTTGGCTGACAATTGTGGGTGGCATGGTGGCACAGTGGTTAGCACTGCTGCCTCACAGCTCCAGAGACATGGGTTCAATTCCCACCTCAGGCGACTGACTGTGTGGAGTTTGCACATTCTCCCCGTGTCTGTGTGGGTTTTCTCCCACAGTCCAAAGATGTGCAGGTCAGGTGAATTGGCCATGCTAAATTGCCTGTAGCGTTAGGTGAAGGGGCAAATGTAGGGGTATGGGTGGGTTGCGGGTCGGTGTGGATTTATTGGGCCGAAGGGCCTGTTTCCACACTGTAAGTAATCTATTTTAAAGAAAATTCCCCAGTTGCTGTATTAAACAAATTCCCCTTTCATCTTCTGTACATCAGTGTTCCTTTTTTATATATTCTTAGTAGTTTACGTAATCCCACAGTTAGAGTCACAGTTTGGAAAGGGCGACACCAAAAATAAACTTTACACAGAGAGTAGTAGGGGTGTGGAATGCCCTGCCTGCAGCAGTAGTAGACTCGCCAACTTTAAGGGAATTGCAGGTTGGGTGGGTTGGCCAATGTAAATTGTCCCATAGTGCAAAGGCTACCTGGGTTAGCAATGGATTACAGGGATAGGGTAGGGTTGACTCTTTGGAGGCTTGGAGACAGTAAGAACTGCAATGCTGGAGGTCAGTCAGTCAGACGTGGAGCTGGAAAAGCACAGCAGGTCAGACAGCATCCGGGCAGCAGGAGAGGCGCAAAAGTGAAACAGATGCCTTCAATCCAACTCACCCATTTAGATTTCCCAAATGAAACTATTCCTTTTGCCTGCATTCGGCTCATATCCATCTGAACCTTTCCTATTCATGTAGCTGTCCAAACATATTTTAAACATTGTAACCGTACTTGCATCTACCACTTCCACTGGCAGCTCATTCCACATACAAGCCACCCTCTGTGTGAAAAAGTTGCCCCTCAGGTCTCTTTGAAATCTTTCTCCTCTCAACTTAAAATTACGCCCGCTAGTTTGGAACTCCCCTACTGTTCCCCCAACCTGCACTTGGGTACTCTCAGCATCTCCCTCCCTCTCCCTTCCTCTAGTTTTGTCGCATTGAAGTTGCGCATCTCGCTCTCGCCCTCGTGTCCCCATCGTGTGAAGTTTTCATGCCATTGTGTCTAAACATAAGAAAGTGGTAATGAATCTGGGGAAAGGTAAAAGTGTTGGGTGAGCTGTAAAGTGCTATATCAGCTAGTGCAGCAAGACTTGAGTTTGGCTTCAATGACTCTACCGTATTCTATATGTGTATTAACATAATGTCAGTAACATTATTATTTTAACCAAAACAAAACCCCCAAAATAACAGGTGTAAAGTCATAACCTTGGGGTCCAGGAACCTAACCATAAGTTATTAATTTTTACACTCCCAAATTCATCATTCGCAGGGGTTTTCAGGAATGGAATCCTTGTGGATACAGAGAAATGACTGGGTATCCAAGGTAACTAGATAAAGATAACACACAACGGGTCTTGTGAAATGTATACAATTGGCTGTTTGGAATCGAAGCAGATGGAGCTGCTTGTGTACAGGCAGTTAGATAAGGTGCAGCCTTGAGGAATACTGATAGAAGCCTCTGTTCAAGATTTCTCCAAAGTCTGGTGTTCATCCGAGGAGAGAGAGGAAGGGTCTGACCTTGCACTCACATGTTCCCATGAGATTAAGACCTCCCAACCCCAACCCCTACCCCAGGGGAACTGGATGATTCGTTAAATAATAGCAAGCCAAAACAAAGCGGAGTAACTGTGTGTTTTCCTTTGACCAGTGGGGAAGTCCACACCGCTGTTAAACAACCAACTCTTTGATATGTCAGGTGGACCTGAGAGTCGAGTCTTTTATTTCGCCATTCCAGCCCATCAGCCCCATCACTGACCCCTCGCCCCTTTGCCCGGAGTTCAACACTTCAACGTTACCCGCTCCTTTTGGTTGCTGGGCATTGTTGATTGAACACTCTTTTCACAGACATCAAGTCCCCGTTCCTTCTCATTCTCATCACTGCCAGCTTTACAGTGAGCGAGCTGCTTTTCCTGTTGTCTCTGGTCCGGAGCCAGAGGAAGACTTTTGCTGTGTCCTTCACGGTCACTTTGGAGACATCTTCTATAGACTAACTCCATCTCCTGGCTATGAGACTGCAGGAGGGAGAAAGAGAATGTGAGTGCGAGAGAAAGACCACAGGGCTTGATGTAAATATATATGGACACGGCCTCAAATAACAACAAAGAATGCAGTATTCCCAATTGCGTCACTGTGAACCTGACAGTGCATTGAGGACCACAGCTTACTCACTGTTTGGGCGATCAGACTCCAAGGGCAAGTTGTACAAACCTGGCTCACATTTCTCCGTGTATGAAAGACATGAGAGGGTGGTCTGATTGAGGTGTTTAAAATACGGAAGGAATTCAGACTAGGTATGCGGGGGCAGCTATTTCTTCTGGACCAGGTGGCAGGAAATCGGGGTGGGGGTGGAGTGCGGGGGGAGGGAGAGGGGGGGGACAGTTTTAGGGTATGAACCAAGTGAGAAGATTAGGGAGAATTAGAAACAGAAATTGCTGGAAAATCTCAGCAGGTCTGGCAGCATCTGGGGGCAGTCCAGTGACCCTTCCTCAGAACTGATGGTAACTCAGAAAGGGTTGATATTTATGCAGAAGACGGGGAGGGGAGCGAATAAACAATAGGTGGAGGCAGAGCGCAAAGAGAGAGAAAACTGCTTGAAGAGTTAAAGGAGTGGATAATGACCAGGCTACAAGAATGAATGGTTGTTAATGGGGCCTATTGTTAGCTGACAATGTGAAAGTGAGGCCTGGCGTGTGGGGGTGGGGAAAGCAAGGGAAAGGTGCTCAAGCCTAAAAACTGTTGAATTCAATATTGAGACCAGCAGGTTTCAGGGTTTTCCGAGTGGAAAATGAGATACTATTCTTCCAGATAGAAGCAAATTACTGCGGATGCTGGAATCTGAAACCAAAAGAGAAAAATGCTGGAAAAGTTCAGCAGGTCTGGCAGCATCTGTAAGGAGAGAAAAGAGCTGATGTTTTGAATCTAACTGACCCTTTGTCAAAGCTCTGACAAAGCTCTGACAAAGGGTCAGTTAGACTCGAAACATCAGCTCTTTTCTCTCCTTACAGATGCTGCCAGACCTGCTGAGATTTTCCAGCATTTTCTCTTTTGGTTACAATTCTTGCAGCTTGCACTGAGCTGCACTGGAGCACTGCAGCAAGCCTTGAGACAGTGATGTTGGCTAGGGAACAGGGCGGGGTGTTAAAGTGACAGGAGACTGGAAGCTCAGGGTCTTTTTTGCGGACAGAACTTGGGGGTTGTGTGAAGCAGTCACCCAGACTCCCCAGTGTAGAGGGGAACACATAGTGAGCAGTGGATGCAGGAGACTAGGTTGAGTGAAGTGCAGGTAAATCGCTGCTTCACCTGGAAGATGTGTTAGGGCCCTTGGAGACTGAGAGGGGAGGAAGTAAATGGGCAGGGGAAGGTGCCATGGGGCTGTGGGAGCCTGTTGGGAGTGAAGGAGGATTGGACGGGGGTGTCCTGGAGTGAACGGTCCTTGCAGAGGGCTAACAAGGGAGGGGAGGAGAGTAAATGCCTGGTGACGGCATCCCGCTGAAGGTGATGGTAATAGCTTCTGGATATTGATGCTGGTCGAATGGGAGGTGAGGACAAGGGGGACCCTATCACTGCTGTGGCAGGGAAGACAAGGGGTGAGGGCTGAAGGGCAGGAGGTAGATCGGACCCGGCTGAGGACCCTGTCAACTAAGGTGCTGGGGAATCTTCAGTTGAGGAAGAAGGTGGACATTTCAGAGACCCCCTTGTCGAAGTTGGCATCATCAGAACACGATGGAGACAGAGGAACTGGGAGAATAGAATAGAGTCTTGAGAGAAAGCTGGGTGTGAGGATGTATAGTGAAGGTAACTGTGGGAGTCGATGGGTTTGTCATGGATATTAGGGGCCAACTTATCGCCAGAAATAGAAACAGACATGTCAAGGAGTCAGACGTGGACCAGATGAACATGAGAGCGGGGTGGAAATTGGAAGTGAAATTGATAAACTTTTCCAATTCCCGACTAGAGAGGGAAGCAGCACCAATGACATCATCAATATACCGGAGAAAGAGGTGCAAGTGGGAGCCGGAGTAGGACTGGAACAAGGAATGTTCAATCAACCCCACAAAGAGTCAGGTGTTACTGGGGCCCACGTGGGTCACCATGGCCACCCCTTTGATCCGAAGAAAGTGAGAAAAGTTAAAAGAGAAGTTGTTGAGGATGACAATGAGCTCGGCCAAACAGAGGAGGGTGGTGGTGGGTGGGGGTGGTTCAGACCTTTGTTCCAGGAAGAAGCAGACAACCCTGAGACCATGCTGATGGGGGTTAGAAGATTAGGAAGCACTGGCTTCACACATACAGGAGCAAAACCGTGGAATATTCTTCCCAAAATGCCACGGTGAGAGAGGAATTGGCACGTCCAAGGCTGAGATCCATTGCTTTTGTTACACAACAGGATCTGGACCAGATGGGCTAATGGGCTGAGAAGTGGCAGATGAAGTTTAATTCAGATAAATGCGAGGTGCTGCATTTTGGGAAAGCAAATCTTAGCAGGACATATACACTGAATGGTAAGGTCCTAGGGAGTGTTGCTGAACAGAGACCTTGGAGTGCAGGTTCATAGCTCCTTGAAAGTGGAGTCGCGGGTGGATAGGATAGTGAAGAAGGCATTTGGTATGCTTTCCTTTATTGGTCAGAGTATTGAGTACAGGAGTTGGGAGGTCATGTTACAGCTGTACAGGAAATTGGTTAGGCCACTTTGAACTATTTTGTGCAGTTCTGGTCTCCTTCCTATCAAAAGGATGTTGTGATACTTGAAAGGGATCAGAAAAGATTTACAAGGATTTTGCTGGGGTTGGAGGATTTGAGCTTTAGGGAGGGGATGAAAAAGCTGGGGCTGTTTTCTCTGGAGTGTCAGAGGCTGAGGGGTGATCTTATAAAGGTTTATAAAATCATGAGGGGGATGGATAAGATAAATTGACAAAGTCTCGTCCCTGGGTCGGGGAGTCCAGAACAAGAGGGCATAGGTTTAGAGTGAGAGGGGAAAGATTTTGAGGGGCAACTTTTTTATGCAGAGGATGGTGTGTGTACGGAATGAGCTGCCAGAGGATGTGGTGGAGGCTGGTACAATTGCAACATTTAAAAGGCATCTGGATGGGTATATGAATAGGAAGGGTTTGGAGGGATATGGGCCAAGTGTTGGCAAATGGGACTAGATTGGGATATCTGTTTGGCATTGGACCAAAGGGTCTGTTTCAGTGCTGTACATCTCTATGACTCTAATTGCTACATAGTCTGAAAAATGAAATTAAACTGGACAAACCACCCTGCAACAAGCTAGGCATGAGAAACGGTGACTGTAACATTGTCTGTTTACCTAAAGCACTTAACTGGTTCAAGTAGACAGCTCACCTCCACCTTCTCAAGGACATCTAGGGGTCAGAAATAAACAATGGCCCAGCCAGCAACCCATCCCATTCCATGAGTGAATTAAAAACAACAGCAATTGCTGATGTAGCTCACAGTTTTCAGCTACAAACCTCAGGAACTTCTCTGCTTACCCATCTCAGTTGCACAACAAGGTCTACCTGGATATGCAACTTGTTTTTGGAATTATTATTTCATCTCACTATATTTCCAAGTATTATTAATGTTAGGCACCATTAAAAATTTACTCACTTTACTGCATCAAAGATATAATCTTATCTTTGTAGCATATTAAAAATAAACCAGTGAAACAATAATGGCATTCTCACAGAATCCCTACCATGTGGAAGCAGGCCAATCGACCCATCAAGTCCACGATGACACTTCAAAGAGGATCCCACCCAGACCGGCGCCCACCCCCCCCCCACCATGTAACCCTGCATTTCCCATAGCCAATCCAGCTAACTTGCACATCTTTGGACTGTCAGAGGAAACTGGAGCACCCAGAGGAAACCCATACAGACATGGGGAGAATGTGCAAACTCCACACAGACAGCAGGTGGTGAGATAGATTCATGTAAAGTGAGGTAGCGAAGGGAGCAATCGGGGTAGGCAGGAATGTGGATTTGAGGCCTTGAACTTATTGAATGGCCTATTCCTGCTCCTGACTCAAATATGCTTATTCAGAAGCACGTGACTGTTAGCAAAGCACTTTGGGACATCATCAGGTCTTTCCTTTGAAGTCCTTTCCCTGCATTCATTTCAACTCGTGACTCCATTTTGTGCAGTCACATTTTAAGGTGAGACTTCATTTTGTAGCTATATTTTCAGGGAATTCACAGAACATTTGCCTTCAACCCTGGATGAAAAGTTACCCGACATCTCTCAGGGTCTACATTCACATATATACAGGGCCCTTGGGAGAACTGAAGGCGACCAGTATATTGAGTATAAAATTGTAATAGGGAACACATGTACAGGAGCATATTTCAAAATGTTAGGCTCCACTTTATCTAATATGCATGTATTGTAGCACATGTGCAACGCTGAGGGATGAATCACACAATGTGTTGGCGGGAGCACTACACACTTCATTATACAGTGCAGCCCGGAGTGTGTAATTTGAAAGCGTGTACAGTCCCAGCCTCCCACACAGCAACAGCCAAGTTGATTCCCCTTAAACTGCAGCTTAATTCCTGCCAATGTTGTCCGCCCAGGAGCTTTTCTGTCACAGAACATGTCACATCAATGTCAAAACCTACAATGAATGATATTTGGTTTCTAATTTCACCAACAGGCACCAGCCTACAAAGATCACAGAATTCTATACGCCTTGGTAACAGGCTGTGAAAGGCCTATTATAAGGCAGATCATGTCTCTTCACAAGAGTTTATTACTTGCCTGGCATCCTGCCTAGTTTTTCAGATTGCCGAATCGGGCAGGGAACAGTCAACATTGTAGGTACTTACTGATAGCGCCGCTGGGTAATGGTATTGTCTGTAGTTCTTTAGATACATATCAAATAAATCAGATCAGGTTTTATGGGGAAGGCTAAAATAAAATAGAAACAGCAGAATGTTAGAAAAAAAGTTTAAATAATCTACTGTTAAACCTTAAATATCTGTCAATAATTGTGTGCAATTTCATAATCTGAAATGCTAGGTTAACTGTAGCGCAGTTGCAAGCACTCTCATGTGAGTGATAATGTAGGTTATGGATGCATGTCATCGACTAGACCGCGAGCACAAGATTAGAGTGGTGCTGGAAAAGCACAGCAGGTCAAGCAGCATCCGAGGAGCAGGAAAATCGATGTTTCGAGCAAAAGCCCTTCATCAGGAATAAGGCAGGGAGCCTCCGGGGTGGAGAGGTAAATGGGAGGGGGATGGGGCTAGGGAGAAAGTAGATAAGAGTACAATAGGTGGATGGAGGTGGGGATGAAGGTGATAGGTCACAGAGGAGGGTGGAGCGGATAGGTGGGAAGGAAGATTGACAGGTAGGACAGGTTATGAGAATGGTGCTGAGCTGGCAGGTTGGAACTGGGGTAAGGTGGGGGTAGGGGAATTGGGGAAACTGGTGAAGTCCACATTGATGCCCTGGGGTTGAAGTGTTCCAAGGCGGAAGTTGAGGCATTCTTCCTCGAGGCGCCGGGTGGTGAGGGGGTGCGGTGGAGGAGACCCAGGACCTGCATGTCCTCGGCAGAGTGGGAGGGGGAGTTGAAATGTTCGGCCACAGGGCGGTGGAGTTGATTGGTGTGAGCCAACATGCTCATGCAGTAGTGAGGGAGTGTTGCACTGCCAGAGGAGCAGTCTTTCAGATGAGGTGTTAAACCAAGACCCTCTCCATTCTTGTGGAATGGATGATCCCACAGAACAGTTTCAAAAAGAAGCAGGGAAATTAGTCAGCTTACAATCCAGTGTCACCAAAGGTGATTATCTGGGTATTCTCCTGTTTAGTCTGACCCTCAGGGTTGAGGACAGCTTCCTTCAGCTCTGAAGCTGTAAGTGCAAACGTGACTGAAAAACATTGTGCCCACACCCCCTGCCTCAGGTGGGCAATTGTTTTTTTTATGATTCATTCACAGGATGAGGGCATCACTTGGCAGGCCAATAATTATTACCCAACCCCGATTACCCAGCGAGAAGTTAAGGGCCAACCACATTGCTATGGGTCTAGAGTCACACATAGGCCAGACCAGATAAGGATGGCAGTTTCCTTCCCGAAAGCACGTTTGTAAACCAGGTGGGGCTTTCCTGACAATCAACAATGGATTTATGGTCATCATTCGACTCTTAATTCCAGATTTGTTATAGTGGGATTCAAAGCCAGGTACTCAAAGCATGACCTGCCTCCTGGATCAATCCTCCATTGATAATACGAGAGACCACTGCCTCCCCCTTTTGAAGAGGAGGTGGGTGGGATGATCCAGCTCTTTCCACAATTTGGCCTCAAGCTGGGCCGGTCAGAGACATGCCAAATGGTCAGCACCATAGCAGATGCTTCCTCTCCAGTGTGAGAACATCTCTGAAGTGTTTCTTCTGGAGAATTGCTTGCCATAATGAAGCCCATAATGGAGTGGAGAGCTCCCTTTTGGGTCAGGCATGAGGATGGTGTGGTCCAGACAATGCAAGCGACTAACCAAGAGCAGTCCTGGAGACGTTGGCTGGTACTGATATTGAGACGTCAATATAACACTGCCCTGTGGGAGAGCTTGCTGTCCACAAACCAGCACCCGTGTTTCCTCCATTACTTTCAAAGTAGCTCATTGGTTGTAAACCCCTTTGGAGTGACTGGTGATCTTGAAAAGCATTCTGTAAATGCAAATTGTTCATTTTCTTTCCCTTACACCACAGCCAATAGTCAGAGTAAGCTTTACTTCATGTTCTTGTATAAGTCACATCACAGATATGTTATAGAGAGTTTTGTTGGACTCCAACTTGCCAATTGTTTAGGCAGCCCATACATTTGCAAACCTACCAACATCAAACCACCTTCTCCCCCACCCATTTTCTCCACCATCTTGCATGCATTAAGTACAACATTTTGCAAAGTCAGTAACCTAACTGAGAAATGGAATTGAACCGGAAATCTTCCCGAAATCCTCATTCATTATCGGTCCCATTCACCTTTCACCCCTGCATGTCCTGTTCACCAAGACTGACATCCAGGTAAAAACAATGACTGCGGATGCTGGAAACCAGATTCTGGATTAGTGGTGCTGGAAGAGCACAGCAGTTCAGGCAGTATCCAAGGAGCAGCGAAATCGACGTTTCGGGCAAAAGCCCTTCATCAGGAATAAAGGCAAAGAGCCTGAAGCGTGGAGAGATAAGCTAGAGGGGGGTGGGGGTGGGGAGAAAGTAGCATAGAGTACAATAGGTGAGTGGGTGAGGGGATGAAGGTGCTAGGTTAGGGAGGAGAGGGTGGAGTGGATAGGTGGAAAAGGAGATAGGCAGGTAGGACAAGTCCGGACAAGTCATGGGGACAGTGTTGAGCTGGAAGTTTGAAACTAGGGCGAGTGGGGGAAGGGGAAATGAGGAAGCTGTTGAAGTCTACATTGATGTCCTGGGATTGAAGTGTTCCAAGGCGGAAGATGAGGCGTTCTTCCTCTAGGTGTCTGGTGGTGAGGGAGCGGCGGTGAAGGAGGCCTAGGACCTCCATGTCCTTGGCAGAGTGGGAGGGGGAGTTGAAATGTTGGGCCACGGGCGGTGTGGTTGATTGGTGAGGGTGTCCCGGAGATGTTCCCTAAAGCGCTCTGGTAGGAGGCGCCCAGTCTCCCCAATATAGAGGAGACCGCATCGGGAGCAACGGATACAATAAATGATATTAGTGGATGTGCAGGTAAAACTTTGATGGATGTGGAAGACTCCTTTAGGGCCTTGGATGGAGGTGAGGGAGGAGGTGTGGGCGCAGGTTTTACAGTTCCTGCGGTGGCAGGGGAAGGTGCCAGGATGGGAGGGTGGTCTAGCAAAGCCCAGGTAAACATAAAAGAGAAAGCACTGAACGTTTACAGTACAGAAGGAGGCCATTTGTCCCATGTGTGTCTGCTGGCCCTCTGACAGATGAATTCATCTCGTGCCACTCACACTCTGCTTTCTTCCCCAGTGCCTGAAAGCTGTTCCTTTTGAAAGTCTCTTCCCCCATCATACTCTTGGATAAAGCATTCCAGATCCTAACCGTTCACTCCCTGGTATAGATTCTCCTCATGTCGCCATTGGCTCTGTTACCAATTACCTGAAATATCTGATTCTCTCAAACCCTCTGTTGACCCTGTTGCCTCTATAAGGTGTCAACTGATATGGCAGACAAAGAGACACTCAAACTGAGCTCCAGTAAAAATGAAGAGAAAATGAGTACTTCAGACTGGGACAAAGCCCCACAAGAAGGTAGAAAAACAGTAGGTAAACACCGAGTCAAAACCAGCAAAGACTAAGAAAGCAGCAGCCATACACTCAAAGAATGTAACACATGGAAATTTGAATGCATGACAAAATGTTCCCTGGCCCAAGGCCATAATCTAAAACATTTGTTACAACCACACTACCACTGTCCAGTATATTCAAGGTGAGATTGTAATACCAGCAAAGATTTTTTTTTTAATTTACTTGTAAGATGCGGGCATTGCTGGTTGCCCAGCATTTTATTGCCCTTCCCTTGAGATTCCCCAAAACCATCACAATGAGGAGTTTTCATACTGGAGCATAGGATTGTTTTCTCAGGCTAAAGAAATGACCTATGGCGGGATTTAACCTGAGGGTTACCACGCCTCAGGCGGGGAGAGATTGAGAAGGAGAGTCCTTGATGGTAACCTCAGCCAGTGTGGGAATTGAACCCACACTGCTAGCATCATTCTGCAATGCAAACTGGCCTTCCAGCCAACTATGCAAACTGACCCACCCTTGGTCTTTGTTATAAAGTGGATTGAGTTTAGATCTCAACACTACAGACTGTGTACTGTAACAGGACCAATGTGAAAATTTCCCAGGTTTGTAGAAAAATTCTGGACTGTGCATGGGTATATGTAGGCAGCGCTATTTTTGTGACAGGCAGCTGTCATTCTGTTAATTGACAGTGATGAAGAATGGCAATTCTATGTCACTGCACAGAGCACTAATTGCGCTTCCTCGTGGAGGTGTGGGCGATAAGCACAGCTTTACTTAAGTGGAACATTCTCCACTGTAAACAGCCACAGTCTCTTGATCAATGGGAAGCTTTTCAATTAAAACATTCAGTGCTTACTGCCAAGTTGACTGGACTGGTGTTTATACAAGCGCACTGGGTTACAGCTTTCACACTCCAAATACTAAACTCAGTCAGTCAGTGCAGGCAAGGAGGTAGCTTATAACTTTCTTAAACTGTTACCTTTGTTGAGCTCAAGAGATTGATTCATTGCTTTGTTTACGTGGGATCCTGAGTGCCTTTAGGCTTCTCTTTAAGATCAAGATTCTGATTCATTTCGATATCGGGAAAGAATTACTTCATCTCCGGATTTGCCAATTTCTTTTTGTGCCGCACTGACTGGAAAATTATTCCTGAAAAATCAAGACGACACCAGCGGTAATGAAGGCTCTGCTGTTCGCCAAGTGCTTCCAGCAGGTTTAATTACCACTCTAGGTGAAGATGCACAGGAGTTATACCCAGAGCTGTACAATGGAGGAAGCCGGCTTGCAGCCAACACTTCAATCAGAGCAACCCCACTGAGGTGCAGACGGGAGGCATCAGTCAGACTCTGTGCAGCACTGATGAAATTATTATTTAAATCAGCTCACTTGGTAGACATCAAGGATTTGATGTCGTGCACTCGGTATCATTGTTTCACCCTCCCGCACAGCGCATCTGGATGTAGGCTCTGAGCAGCTTAATCACATCGACCACAAAGTCCCATAGCCTCAACAGTGGGAGGCTTAAGGACCTCGACCTCAGATAATAAAGCACATGGAGATAAATTGTCTTTAATGGGTTTCACTAACAGCAGTGAAAAGAGCAGAGTAGCCTTGCAAGGTTCATCAGGAAGTCAAACTAAATGTGATAGCTACCAACCTGGCTACAAGAGACCAGGGTCTTCACTTTCAAGTTACCTTTCAGGGACTGTGGAAAGAAAAGCTGGCATTTATGTAGCGCCAAATACCTCAGAGTGCTTTACGTCCACTGATGGCAGTCACTGCTGCAACGCAGCTCGTTCTGCTATAACACGCATGTCGTTAACGCCAATTCACTGTAACACGATTGACGAATTGGGGACACTGTTTCTAAAGCATGAACTTTTAAAACATGCGTCGGCTGCAACGTGATTACATCGCCAACACTTTAAGCAGCGTGATTTTTCTATAATGTCGGCTTGCACAAGAATGTAGCCATCACGTTATAGAAGAACTACCTGTACGGTTCAAACAACGTCTCATGGTGTGCACCCTACATCGTGGCTGGTGCATACAATTCTATCACCAATCCCGCTAGCATCACAGAATGATGGTGTCATCACAATAGAATCATCACAATAGGATTTATTGTGAAATCCTATCTGCCTGACATCTACAGCCTTCTGCCCACACTGTAAAATATAAGCACTGATTTTCCTGGTTGTAGCTGTAATCACACATTCCCTTTGCTGTGAATGAGTAACTGCAGACTCAGTTCATGAAACAAACAACTTAAAAAGAGTTCGCACTGAAGCAGTTCACACAGAATGGCTTCTGTCAGTTAAGAGCATGGTCAAAGTGTCCACCACATTTGGCCTCAAGGAGCATTGGTTGAATCCTGCAGGAACACCCATTTATTATCCTTCAAAAGGAAAAGGCATCACAGCCAGAAACCTCTGATTCATTGTGGAATCCTATCTGCCTATAATCTACAGCTTTCTGCCCAGGCTGTTAGCTTGACTCCCAAAGGTAAGAATCTGGTCAAAAATTGTGGGTTCAAGCACAATACAAAGGGATAAGTTCATGTGTCTTGCCACACTGAGGAAGGGCAATGTTGTTGGGAGGCACTGTAATTCAGATTAAACCGAGGGCCCCGCTCCCACCCTCCCACTCCATCAGATGATTTGGGTGGACATTCAGTGATCTCGCAACTGGTTACAGCACTTCATATTTAAAAGATTTAGGAGAATCAGGACATTTGGTGGGAAGTCAAGATTAGAGAAGTGCTGGAAAGGCACAGCAGGTCAGGCAGCATCTGAGAAGGAAAATCGACATTTCGAGCAGGAGCCCTTCATGAGCGATATGGGCCGGCTGCTGGCAGGTGGGACTAGGTTGGGTTGGGATATCTGGTCGGAATGGACGGGTTGGACCAAAGGATCTGTTTCCATGCTGTACATCTCTATGACTCTATGACTATCAGCCCTTCATCACTCTTCCTGGTGAAGGGCTCCTGCCCAAAACATCGATTTTCCTGCTCCTCGGATGCTCCCTGACCTGCTGTGGTTTTCCAGCACCACTCTAATCTTGACTCTTTAATCTCCAGCATCTGCAGTCCTCACTTTCGCCACATTTAGTGGGAAGCTGAATTTTGCATTGGTATGGCTGTTCCATCCACCCTGTCCCTTGTCTCCACCGCACCCCCCTCAGCAATTCACAGACCCAGTATCTGACAATATCTTACTAAGTTAAAGGTGCTATATCAATGCAAGTTGGCTTTGTATCCTCAGAGAGCAAAAACTAAGTGTTTGGAAACCTGTTCTCCTTTGAGTAAAGCAGAGTCAGATCTTGCCTTCATCTGACATCCCCTTACCCATACTTTTCACCTCACAGAGTTGTTCAGCCCATCGTAACTGAATTAACTCGCTGAACGAGCGGTGCACCTCTGGTCATCCTCCTGCCTTTTGCTCTAACCCCGGGCATTCTTCCCTTCCAGTTCATGATCCAATTCCCTTTGGAATGCCTTGACTGAACTTATCTCTACTACACTCACAGTCAGTGCATTCCAGAACATGACCACTCACTGCATGGAAAGATGTTTCCTCAGGAACCTCTTGTTTCTATTGCAAATTTTTGTTTTCTTGACCTCAATCCTTCGACCAGTGAGAACAGTTTCTCCCTAGTTACTTTGTCCAGATCCCACAAGATGCTGCTTACCTGTATCAAATCGTCATTTGACCTTCTGTTATCCAAGGATAACTATCCTATTTTCTCCAAACAAAACAGAAATTGCTTGAGAAACTCAGCAGGTCTGTGTGGAAGCATAAAATGTTTTTTGGAATCCAGCATGAAGGAGAGAGTCGCTTGAGAGTTTAATTTAGTCTTGCTAGTAGCTAGTAAGCAGAAACCTGCAGCTTAAACAAGCAGACATCTTTTGGCCAGGATCCATGGGAAAGCAGATGGCCTGGGGAAGAACAGACAATCCCAGTGAACTGCACCAGTATTCACTTCCTATCGGTCAGTCCTGTTATCGCAATTTTGTACTTACTGCTTTGCTGAATATTCACTAAGGGATTTTCCCCTGTTTCTATTATAAAAAGACCGTATTTTGAATCACTTGATGAAATATAACGTGAATAGGTTCTCTCCCCTTACATGCAAGAAAAATAAAGATTGGTTTGGACAAAGAAATCATCTGTCTGCATCTTGTTTCAGATCAATAAAAGACTTCAACACCTGGCAGCACTTGTGCAAAGAAAGCAAACTTAACCTTTCGAGTCTGGTCAGCCTTCATCAGAGCACATTACACAGCACAGTCCCATCTTCTCTGATCTAGCTGAATAACTGAAGTTCCTCATCCTGGGGACTATTCTTGTGAATCCTTTCTGCACTTCCCCTAATGACTTCATATATTTTCTAAGACGTTGCACACATTACAATATTCCAAACGAGACTAAACCAGTGTTTTCTTCAAGTGGAAAGATTTTTAACTTTGTCCACTCCTGCACCTCCACATCTTCTACAGGTTTAACATAACCTCCTTCCTCGTGCTCTCCATGTCTCTATTAAAGGATAATGAAACAAGAATCAAGAGCAGGAATCCTGGTAGATGCTTCAAATGGAAAATTTGAACTGCTGCCTTAGTTGACACCAATTAACTCACAGCTGTAGCTGAATCGAAAATTTCCTTATTTCTTGGCTGCAGCTTCAACAGAAAGCACGGTGGCTGTTGGCTGCATGAAGCCAAACAAGCATCTGAAAACAACAAATGCTGGAGATCACAGCAGGTCAGGCAGTATCCATGGAGAGAGAGCAAGTTAATGTTTTGAGTCTAGATGACTCTTTCATCAAAGCTGATGTGAAGTGTGGAGGGGGCAGCATTTATGCAATAGTGGGGGGGGGGAGAGATGCGGAGTGCTGGGGAAGAAAGATAGTGCAGATTAAATGATCGAAATGTGGGAATGGCATAACAACGTTGTGTCTGACTGTCAGACTCGAAAGAACAGATGGTCCCACTAGAGTGGGAGGAGAAGAGAGACAGGACATGGTGACAGGGAATGCAATAAGTAAACCTAAAACAAAGGGAAGAAATGGGAGTGAGTTCACAATCTGAAGGTGTTGAATTCAATATTAAGTCCAGAAGGCTGTAAAGTGCCGAGTCTGATGATGAGATGTTGATTCTCCAGTTCGTGCAGTGACTCACTGGAGCACTGCAGCATGCTGAGGTCATATCCACCTTTCACCTTTGACTAACAATAATCCTTTTGGAAGTGGATTAACCATGAATGAAGGACTGTTGAACTCTGGTCACCTAACGAAACAACTATTCACTCCCAAGATGTTGCTGGGGTTTAGGAACAGGAGCAGGCCAATGGGCCCCTCAAGCTGATGTCCACTCATTCATCTGTAACCAACTCCACATTACCTGCTTTATTAACATTGGCTAACAAAAACCTTATCAATCTGAATTTTAAAAGTTACAGTTAACCCAACAGAGAGCCATTTGGTGAAACTCCCATCACTCTTCATCTCAAGCTTTTTCTCAGTCATTCGTAGGGCCTTTAGACTACAGGCTCTAGTCCTAAACTCCCCAATGTACTGAAATAGTTTCTATCTCTCCGAAATTTTTTACAACCTATTTTTCTAAACAACCTGTTCAGAGACATTATTGCACACCTCTGGAAGGGACGGGATTTAAGCTCAGACTACCCGGTCCAAACTACCACTGCACCACAAGATGGCCCGAAAGGGTATGACCTTCATTTGAGGTACGTGGGACTTGAACCCAATGAGAATGTGTCTAGGATACAAGCAGGTAGGGAAAGAGTTAAGTTCTGAGTTTTGTGAAACAAGAGGTTCACCTGAGCATGACTCAGATCAGATTAAAAATTTACACTTAACAATGGGGTGTTGGAGGTAAGGGTAATGGATTAACAAGGTGAAAGGTATTCATTATGTGAAGCCGGTTATCACTGTGTAACAGCAGATGGCCTAATCTTTACTATTGACACTCACTGATTGTGAAGGTCACCCAATCAATATATAGGTTGCCTTAACTGGATGCTCCTCCCTGTAAAATGACGATATAATTTATTGAGAAACTGCTATTCCAGAGAAGACTGTGAACTCATGCCTCTGTGCACATGGGTGATCGTTCTCTCTCCCTCCAGGGCCCGGAATAAAAATGAAGGAGGTAAATCTACACTGTATCTCTGAGCATTTTGCTTTGACTGGGGGGAACGGGATGACAATATTGGCATAGAGAGCAGGATCCAAATGGATAGTTACAATCAGTGTCAGTGGCCGCCTGGAATATCAGTGTCTCAAGACGGGTGGGCCCACAACGTAAGATTTTAAACATTGGTGCCTCTCAATATTCCTGTGTGCGGGACACGGTCCCCTCATTCAATCGCTTTCTATTCTACGGATTCCCCGAACATTAATTAGTTCAGTTGAGAGACACAGTTTTGTACGGACAGGCAGAGGTTTGAGTCCTCTGCACTGCATTTGGGGGAGGGGGGAGTGATTTGAGATTCAAGTCCTCTGCATTGTACTGGAGTTCAAGTCCCATGGGGTGGGATTGGGTTGAGGTTCAAGTCCTCTGCATGGTACAGTGGTTAGAGTCCCCAGGGGTGGGTGTGATTAAGGTTAGAGTACCCTGGGGTGGGTTTATTTGAGGTTCAAGTCCTCCGCGAAGTATTGGGTTAAAATCCCCTGGGGTGAGTTTGGTTGAAGTTCGAGTCCTCTGCACGATACTGGGGTTTGAGTCTACTGGGTGGGTTGATTTGAGGTTCAAGTCCTCTGCACTGTGCTGAGGTTCGAGCTTTCTGTGATTAAATGGGATTCAGGTTCTGTGATTAAATGGGATTCGAGCCCCCATGAGGAGTAAAGTGAGAAAGGAGTTAAAGTCCCCTTGTGGTGAAATTTGAGGCTCTGCAAGTCTTTGTTCAGGGGGAAGAAAGTGGCTTGGACTGCAGTGCCACGTAGTCCGCTGTGAGGGCTTTCTCTTTTTATAAGTGTAATTTCAGTGAGAAGATGCAAAACAAAACGAGAAACGCTGAAATTAAGGTTGTACTAATATGAGTTGAAAAAGGAACGTTTCAATGTAAGTTGTGCCATGCTGAGAGTATTTGATGTCAAAAGATTTTGGTATGTTAAAATACTGGTTCAGAAAATCCTTTTAAGTAACTGTTTTGCCTTGTTTGAATCAGGATCTCAATTCAATGTGTTTGTGGGCTATGTAATAGGGCAGATTTTGTTTTTACATTGAAATTATACAACATTATGCCCTTTTTAAAATGATCAAACTTAAAACAATGCTTTAGCCAGATGAGAATATTGTATTAAAATATCTTTGCCGCTGCTGTGTTTTTAATGCAGAAAGTTCACAAAAAGAAGAGTGTATTTTTAGTTTGATGTTTGTTAAGATTCAACAGAATATTAGAACTTGAGGCTGAACTGTATCAGTTCTGTTCATTATTGTTAAGATTTCATTGGCCCCCTTCATATTGTAAATACAAAGAATGTTGATCTCTACCGAAGTTGCCACTGTAATTCCGACTGTTTTATTTGGGAAGTTTCATTTAGAGAACATATTTTAAGATATTCAGCATTTATTTCCCACGAATATTTGAGATTTAAGTCTGAACTGAAACTGCCTCTTCAGTTGCTAAAGCACAGGAAACATTTTGTTGCTTTCTTGCTGTTCCAGACTTTTGAAATATTTTTCCTGACAGCTTGGAGTGCAGGTTCATAGCTCCTTAAAAGTGGAGTCACAGGTAGATAGGATAGTGAAGAAGGTGTTTGGTATGCTTTCCTTTATTGGTCAGAGTATTGAGTACAGGAGTTGGGAGGTCATGTTGCAGCTGTACAGGACATTGGTTAGGCCACTTTTGGCAAACTGCATGCAATTTTGGTCTCCTTTCTATCAGAAGGATGTTGTGAAACTTGAAAGGGTTCAGAAAAGATTTACAAAGATGTTGCCAGGGTTGGAGAATTTGAGCTATAGGGAGACGTTGAATAGGCTAGGGCAGTTTTCCCTGGAGCGTCGGAGGCTGAGGGGTGACCTTATAGAGGTTTATAAAATCACGAGGGGCGTGGATAGGATAAATAGACAAAATCTTTTCCCTAGGGTGGGGGAGTCCAGAACTAGAGGGCATAGGTTTAGGGTGAGAGGGGAAAGATATAGAAGAGACCTAAGGGGCAATTCTTTCACTGAGAAGATGGTACAGGTATGGAATGAGCTGCCAGAGGAAGTGGTGGAGGCTAATACAATTTCAACATTGAAAAGGTATCTGGATGGGTGTATGAATAGGAAGGGTTTGGAGGATATGGGTCAGGTGCTGGCAGGTGGGACTAGATTGGGTTAGGATACCTGGTCGGCATGGCTCTATGACTTTCACATTAGCCAAGTATCAATTTGTTAAAGGAAAATAATTTTTGAATAACCTGAACGGGGTACCCGAGAGTTTGACTTTAGGACCATTGATTGTTGTTTATAATTGACTAAATTGTTTAGACAGTACAGTTTAGAAGTTTATGGATTGTATAAAACTTAATAATGTCATAAATAGTGAACAGATACCAGACTTCAAGAATTCAAAGAATGTTGAAATAGCCAGAGACAAGTTAGCGTAGTTAAATGTGTGACAGCCTTTATACTGACAACCACTTGGCAAAGAAGGAATGAGAGAGGAAATGCAAATATACTTTCAGCAGCTAACACTGTCTCAAGAGTTTCTCCATTCACAGGTAAAGCACGTCTTCGGACCACCACCCACCCCCACACAGCCTGATCCAACGGATTCAATTAGCTCCCCAGTCATGAGCATGTAAAGGGAAGAAGCAAACAACAGTGAAGAGGAGGTCAGTACACTTTTTGCCAGTGGTCTTCCTATGGACAATAAACCACGTGAGCTTTACCTGGTCTTTCGATCATTTAAGGGATATGAAGGTTCACTGATCAAGCTAACCTCACAACAGTCAGTTGGCTTTGTCACATTTAAACAGCAGAGCGGGAGCGGAAGCAGCATATAATGCAGTGTTCACCTAGCCTGCAGCTGCAGCCGCTGCACTGCACACTCAGATGCGCTGGTATCCGCCATCTGAAGCATCTCTGGAAGGACAGAAGTCTCATCAGCTTTGTTAGGTATTTAACTGCCCTTATCCAAGAATTCAGATTTCTCCAAGGAGTGGTGCAAAAAAGAACTGAATTTTGTTTTCAGGTTGGACTTTGCCAAAGGAGATTTTGGAGAACTGGCTTGTTTCCACTCAACTTGGATGGGATGGAGTGGTCACTAAGGACTGTGCATTTAAGAATTTTACTGGTAATTTTTTTTTCACATGGAAGGATTCTTCAAATTCTAATTACTGTACCGGACTAGTAATTTTTGTTGATATAATCATTGCATCGTGTGTGTCAATAGCTTGCTTAAATACTGGCGGTCAGAGTTTTATAAAAGTTGGTTGTGTCATCTCAGTGGTTATCATGAAATGATAAAAGGAGGGAATGAGAATATGTATAGGGTATAAGCGGGTAGGCAAAGAGTTAAGTTCTGAGTTTTGTGAAACAAGAGGTTCAGCTGAACAAGACTCAGATCAGATAAAAACATACGGTTAACAATGGGTTGCTGGAGGCAAGAGTAATGGATTAACAAGGTGAAAGGTATTCATTATGTGAAGCCAGTTATTCACTGTGTAACAGCAGATGGCTTATTCTTTACTATTGACACTCACTGATTATAACGGTCATCCAATCAATATGTAGGTTGCCTTATCTGGATGCTCCTCCCTGTTAAATGACTATAAAATTCATTGAGAAACTGCTGTTCTAGTGAAGACCGTGAACTCATGGCTCTGTGCATATGGGCGATCATTCTCTCTCCCTCCAGGGCCCGGAATAAAGATGAAGGAGATAAAACTTTACTGTGTCTCTGAGAGTTTTGCTTTGACTGAAGGGGGGAATGGGATGACACCAAGCCTCCTAGACCAAAAGTAGTGGCATTACCACTGTGCCACAAGACCTTTATTACCCTGTTGAAACTTTATTGCTGGAACAGCACAGCAGGTCAGGCAGCATCCAGGGAACAGGAGCTGCCTGACCTGCTGTGCTGTGCTGTGCTGTTCCAGCAATAAAGTTTCAACTTTGATCTCCAGCATCTGCAGACCTCACTTTCTCCTTTATTACCCTATAATGTTTCAAAAACTTGAACCAAACTCCCCCTTAACCTGAAACATTTTACATTTTAACCCTTAATGGGGATAATTTCTCTGGTTATTAATGTCACTTGGGTTTGGCCAAGCCAATTCTCTTACTTTGAACTGATGAACTGATCTATCTCTTGTGCAGGGAAATAATCTAGCAAAGCAATGAATCTGCATTGAGGGACCTTCATTAATAAGCATCAACTAGGTTATAAGCATCCAGACTTTATAAGGGTCCCAGGAATTGCACTTTAACAGTCTGCCTCCCCATTTAAGAGTACACAGAACACGACTTGAGGCAAATTCAAGTTTACTAAAGAGCTGAATACACAATACACTTTAAATTTAAATTACATTGCAATATTAAAAATAAGTGAAGTCACCACAGTCTTCCCTGACCATTGGTTTACTCTCTCATTAGAAAGAGACAACTGGTGGTAGTTCAACCTGAGGGTCACCACACATCAGGAGAGGTTGAGAAGGCGAGTCCTTCGTGGTAACCTCAGCCAGCACATGAATTGGTCCTACACTGTTAGCATCATCCCAAGTGAGCTAAACAATCCCCACATGAAAGATGACTAAAAGACAGAAACATAATCTCATTTCCAACTCAGAATTGAGTAGTTCAAATCTATAGTCTTGCAATAAAATATCTTACATACCAATCAATATCCAAAATAACGTGTTGCCTTAAATTTCTCCAAGTAGCATGCCACCTGGTCATCAAGCCATCCCTCCTCAATTAAGAACACTCTGCATTAGGCCTTTTCATCACAAAAAGTATTGGTGTATTACTGCTGAACTTTCAACAGTGACGTTCTTCATTTTAAACTGTTCCTCATCTGATTAAGTCATCAATGTGGGTGCCACGTCCCAATGTAAGTTCATCCTTTTAACATTATCCTGATGAGGTTACACTTCACTCACTATTATTCCAAGTAATTCTCAATTGTTGAGAAGTCTCTCATCATGAAGCTATGAGCATTTGTCTTGAAAGGGATTGCTTGCTTGACTATAATTTCTGCTCATTAATTTCTTCATTTTATAATTCTACCTTATTCTTAAAAATTTTTTTCATTATACAGGGAAAGTTTTTTTTCTCTATTAGATCAATCACAGGTCACATTTACATAGAATCTCTTTTCCTCCCATGCTTCCATCTTTGTGATTGATCATTCTGCTGAATTGATAATAGCTCATCAGACATTTTTGATATCTGATTCTAACTCTATATCAGCTTCAAACATTCCTTTCTCAGGGTTACCAGGTTACAGTCAAATTGGACATGTTTCACATCACAAGGAGACATTAACGTCTTTTATTGTTATTTTAAACATTCCTTAAGCTAAAAGGTATTCCAGCATGATTTTTTTAACGTACATGTTCATCATCATTACTTTAGCGTGTACTGCACCTTAAAATACAATCTTAAAAATATTCCAATGTTGATTAGTGTGACTTCAAATGTATTAGTATATTGATAGGTCAAGTATGTTAAACAATCACAAAACAGATATTTCATTCTCATCAAAAGTCTTAGTAGAGGTTATCATTTTACACATTCCAAAGCACAAAATTCTATTGTTGAAGGAAACTGGGTGTAATGTAAATGTCACTAGGCGAGAAATCCTGTGCCTGAGTAATACTCCAGGATATGGTCAGAAGTCACACAACATCAGGTTACAGTCAAACAGGAGACGATCACCTGACGAAGGAGCAAAAGCTTGTGATTTTAAACAAACCTGTTGAATTCTAACCTGGTGTCGTGTGACTTCTGAATTTGGCTACCCCAGTCCAACACCAGTATCTCCATATCATACTCTAGGATATGGATTAAAATCCCGCAATTGGTGGAACTTAAATTCAATGAATAAAGATCTGGAATATGATGCAAGTCTCACTTATGGCGCCATGAGACTACAACTAGCTGTCAGAAACTCTTTCCAGTTCACTGAGAGCTTTAGCAAATAAATCTGCCGTCCTTACCCAGCCTGACTGATGTATGGTTCCAGAGCCACAGCGATGTGATACACTGAAATGACCAAGCAAGTCAATCAGATCAAGGGCAATCAGGGATGGATAATAAATGCTGGCCTTGCCAATGACACCCACACCCTAAGGGAATAAAGCAGAAACAAAAATTCTTAGCAGCAGAAACAAAAATTCTTAGCATTATAAAGTGGTCACTTACACATACAAGATCCTGAGAAGACTTCTCAAAGGTGGTTGCTAATAGTATGTTTTCCCTTGTAGAACAGACCAAAATTAGACAACATGAATGAAAAATAAGTGGTCTTTCACTTAGGATGTAGTTGAAGAAAAGAGTTTTCCCTCGGAGGGTTATGAGACTGTGGAACTCCCTTCTCCAGAGAGCGGTGAAGGAAGTTCCTCCAAATATTTTTTAAGGCAGCGGTAACAAGTCAGTCAAAGGTTATCAGGGAGAAGGAGGAATTGGAGTCGAGGCCACAAGAAGTTAAGCCATGATTTCATCGAATGAAGGAGCTGGCTTGAGGAGCCGAATGACCGACTCCTGGTCTGAAGGCATTTGCTCTTAGTCAGTATATATGTAGCAGAAATATCTGGATGAAAACTTTAACTTCCTCTGCTTTTCAGAAGAGAATCTTGAAAGCCAACACTTTATTAAATTTTCTGATTTTTATTCCTAAATTGTAACCTCATAATTATCCCTGAATTCTATTGAATTATCTAAATCTGTTCCTAGTTATATAGAGTTATAGAAGTCCACAGCAAGGTGAAGACCCTTCAGCCCTTCAACTCTGTTCCAGTCATATACAAGGTTCTAACTACATTAAAACCTTGATTATCCGAACGAGACAGGGAGTATTTTGTTCAGATAACTGATCGTTCAGAAAACCGGAAACGAACGGAAATTTATGAGTGCCGGTTATCTGAACATTTCTCAGTTTTCTGGCATTGCATGCCATAATGCCGTAGAACAAGAACTGATCTATTGTAAACAATCAGTCATTTGAGTGTCGGTTATCTAGCAATGCACACCATAATGCCGTTTAACTGATAACTGAATGCTGAGTTGCCGAATGCCGTTTTTACGGGACCTTGAGATCTTGTTCAGGTAATCCAAAATTCAGATAATTGACTTTCGGATAATCAAGGTTCTACGGTATATTCTAATCCTATTTTCCAGCACTTGCTCCTTGCATGCCTTGGCATTGCTTATGCACTTCTTAATACATTCTCTTCACATCTTTATCCATTTAATCGTATCAAAATATACTGATCTGCAACATAATCCCTTATACCCACTGAAACGGGAAATCAAAATATCAAAGAATTACTCAACACCCATATCTGTTTCCAAATGGTCAAAAGTTTATTTTACAGCAATGGGAGTAAGCTGCAGGGAAATCGAGGCAACTTCTCAACTAAACAACGGTAAAATATATTCCTTGTATACATTTTATTTCAGCTCATCTTGGCTGGCACAAACCAATCGTATATCAAGTTCAATTCCATGCACATCCAAACTGGTTTGTCATGTGACTGTGTGATCAGCTTTAAGTCATCCTACACCCTCATGATATTGACCAGAACCCTTTATCAACTATCCTTGGGCCTTCACTATACATCTTATTCCAGTGGCATTCCAGAAAGCACTCCCACTGCTGATTAGACAGCGGCCTCTTCTAGCTGCCCGGTACTGACTATTCCTGAAGAAGGGCTAATGCCCGAAACGTCGATTCTCCTGTTCCCTAGATGCTGCCTGACCTGCTGCGCTTTTCCAGCAACACATTTCCATCTCTGATCTCCAGCATCTGCAGACCTCACTTTCTCCTCGGTACTGACTATTCTCAGGAATGCAGTTAAATCCCATAAGGCCTTTATACTTAAAACTCCATTTTAATATCTGGCATATAGCTACACTTTGGTATATAACACACAATGTGTCACTATAGGTAGGGCTTCTGCCACAAATTGGCGAAACCACTCACACCCTTTACCAACTTTGGTTAACAAAAATCTTATCAATTTCAGTTTTATAGTTCACAACTAATCCAATACTTCATTGTTGAAGGGCAAACGTTCCAGGGACCCTTGAGAAGCTTCTCCTAACTTCACTCCTGATGGACCTAACGTTTACATTATTCCCACAGTTCTAGACTCACCAGCCTACTGAAATAGATTCTATCTACCCAATCTGTTCCCCTCAATAACTTGAAAATTTCAACTAAATCACCCTTTAACCTTCCAAATCCAGGGGGTTACAACCCTAATTTGTGTTACTCACCTTTTAATTTAATCTTGGATTAGAGTTACGCAGACAGTCGAACCAAATGAGCAACAGAGCAAAGCTAAAACCTTTACAGACCCTCAAAATTAACCCCATTGTTTCCTCACCAGACTTCTTGAAGAAACGATCCTAGACCCTGTATATTATCAAATGTAGAAGCAATTTGTAGCTAAAACAAAAGACTTAGCAATTTACTAACATTACAGTAATTTGAGCAGAGCAAAATCAAAAAATGTAATCTAATTGATAGCTATAATTTACCCAAAAGCCTCATTCATACAAAAGATGGCATGGTGACTCAATGGTTAGCACTGTTACCTCACAGCACCAGGGACCCGTGTTCAATTCCCACCTCGGGCAACTGTCTGTGTGGAGTTTGCACATTCTCCCTGTGTCTGCTCGGGTTTCCTCCGGGTGCTCCGGTTTCCTCCCATAGTCCACAGATGTGCAGGTTAGGTGAATTAGCCATGCTAAATTGCCCGTAGTGTTAGGTGCATTAGTCAGGGGTGAACGTAGGGGAATGGGTCTGGGTGGGTTGCTTTTCGGAGGGTCGGTGTGGACTTGTTGGGCCGAAGGGCCTGTTTCCACATTGTAGGGAATCTAAGACAGTCATCTAAGAATCTAAAAAAAAAATTAAGTTTAAATAAAATTTTTAAAATTGCCAGATTATTTCAGTGATTTCCACAATGCATGGTTCCACAGATTGTTCCTCGGCTGATTTTCTGAAGATTGCAATCAGAGCCATCTTTTCAGTTCATTCAGATAACGCCAGTGGTATATGTAACTTAGTTTCTATTCACTGAACTTCCAACAGCTGAAAATGGGAGGTTTGGCAGGCAGCTTTCAACTCTTTCTCACATAAAACACAATTCAAACGCTGGCCTCACCCTGTCAAACTAACCATCTCCCCATAAGGTGCCAGTTACCATCAACATCTGCCATCTGCTTGAGCAAAAGGTCGCTCCCAGACTTGCTGGAACCAAAGCTTAAGTACTAACCTCATTTATGACCAAACATTGCTGTCTGTTTAAACATAATTTTCTTTGTGAGCATCAAGTTTCTGTAGAAACTTTTGGATTAGAGTGGTGCTGAAAAAGCACAGCAGGTCAGGCAGCATCCAAGGAGCAGGAAAATCAATGTTTCGGGCAAAAGCCCTTCATCAGGAGTGGAGGCAGGGAGCCTCCAAGGTGGAGAGATAATTAGTGGGGGGGGGGGGGGGGGGAGCTGGGGCGAAGGTACCAAAGAGGTCAATAGGTGAATGGGGGTGGGGATGAAGGTGATAGGTCAGACAGGAGGGTGGGGAAGGTAGCAAAGAGTACAATGGGTGGATGGGGGTGGGGATGAAGGTGATAGGTCAGAGAGGAGGGTGGGGGAAGGTAGCAAAGAGTACAATGGGTGGATGGGGGTGGGCATGAGGGTGATACGTCAGAGAGGAGGGTGGGGGAAGGTAGCAAAGAGTATAATGGGTGGTTGGGGTAGGGATGGAGGTGATAGGTCAGAGAGGAGGGTGGAGCGAATAGGGGGAAGGGAGATTGGCAGGTAGGACAGGTCATGAGGATAGTGCTGAGCTGGAAGGATGGAACTAGGGTAAGGTGGGGGGAAGGGGAAATGAGAAAACTGGTAGAATCTTTTGATCAAGAACCAACCTGCAATTAACTTCCAGGTCTGGCCTCACAAACAAACAGCTTCATTGTTCTCTCTCCCTGTTTTTTTTAAAACACAATCTGCCATTCACAATGCAAAGGTCATTGTCAGCTCACAGTTCACCACGGCAAACCAAAACTGATAAAAAGAATGAATAATTTTTTTCCCTAGGGCGAGGGAGTCCAAAACCTGGAGGGCATAGGTTTTAAGGTGAGAGGGGAAAGGTTTAGAAAGGACCTGAAGGGCAACCTTTTCACAGACAGTGGAGCACGCATGGAACGAGCTGCCAGAGGAAGTGGTGGAGGTTGGTACAAAGACAACATTTAAAAGGCATCTGGATGGGTAAATGAATAGGAAAGGTTTAGAGGGATATGGGCCAAGTGCTGGCAAAGATCTTAGACGTTGTAGTACCAGCAGAAGCTATAGAGATACGCAGGGATTTAAAATTTAAAATGGAACCACTGCCAGGCCTTGATTAGATGTCCTACAGTGTGGAAACAGGCCCTTCAGTCTAACAAGTCCACACCGACCCTCTGAATAGTAACCCACCCAAACCCATTCCCCTCTGACTAATGCACCTAACACTATGAGCAATTTAGCATTGCCAATTCACCTAACCTTCACATCTTTGGACTGTGGGAGGAAACTGGAGCACCCAGAGGAAACCCAGGCAAACCCAGGGAGAATGTGCAAACTCCACACAGACAGTTGCCCGAGGCTGGAATTGAACCCAGGTCCCTGGCACTGTGAGGCTACAGTGCTAACCACTGAGCCACCGTACCATGTCAGAAGCGAGTTTACATACCCTCGCACTAAACACGCAGCAAACAGCATGTTTTGGAAATTGTGCTCCCAATTTGTTTTCATGCTCAATGTTTACACAGAACATGTTAGCCAAGATCCCTCCATTCATGAATGTAATAATCCCAGCTCCATGTGGTATAATTTCCAGCCTAATGGTGGATCGATCCAGACCATGCCAATCCAGTGCACTTGTTTCACATTTCAGTGTTAGCTTTAATTCAAGAGTTGACCCTGACCATGTGTTGCAGACTGGCACATTCTGAGGTCCAGGACTACGTGCTGAGGAACGCACTAAAGCTTGGGGCATTTGCCGCCAAGGCTCAGAGTGGGGAGAAAACATCGTCTGAGGTCTTCCTGGGAAGGTAAATGTGGAGTCTGTTGAATTAATGGATTCTCTCAATGCGGTGAAAGTGAGGACTGCAGATGCTGGAGATCCGAGTTGAGAGTGTGGTGCTGGAAAAGCACAGCAGGTCAGGCAGCATCTGAGGATTCCTAACGAAGGGCTTTTGCCCAAAACGTCGATTCTCCTGCTCCTCAGATGCTGCCTGACCTGCTGTGCTTTTCCAGTACCACACTCCCAACTCGGATCCTCTTAATACCTCAAATGCATTGAAATATAATCTTGTACAAGTAAGAGATATCTTTGGTTTGTTTGTTGGATATAGTTACAGAGCTGGAAATGTGTTGCTGGAAAAGCGCAGCAGGCCAGGCAGCATCCAGGGAACAGGAGAATCGACGTTTTGGGCATAAGCCCTTCTTCAAATGGGGAAAGTTTGTCCAGCAGGCTAAGATAAAACGTAGGGAGGAGTGACTTGGGGGAGGGGCGTCGGAAATGTGATAGGTGGAAAGAGGTCAAGGTGAGGGTGATAGGTCAGACTGGGGTGGGGGCGGAGAGGTCGGGAAGAAGATTGCAGGTTAGGAAGGCGGTGCTGAATTCGATGGATTTGACTGAGACAGGGTGGGGGGAGGGGAAATGAGGAAACTGGTGAAATCCGAGTTCATCCCTTGTGGTTGGAAGGTTCCTAGGTGGAAGATGAGGCGCTCTTCCTCTAACCGTCATTTTGTTGTGGTCTGACGATGGAGGAGTCCAAAGACCTGCATATCCTTGGTGGAGTGGGAGGGGGAATTGAAATGTTGAGCTACAGGGTGGTTGGGTTGGTTGGTCCAAGGTTTGTTTGTCTTCTTCATATGCTCTGGTACCGAACCGAACTGCATTTGTGACTATGTATGTAGAAAGATATTTTTATGAATATAGTTTGGAATTTTTTTAAAGAACTATGCGGTTAAATCAAAGCAATGACCCCCCCCCCCCCCCCCCTTGGTATTGCAGCTGCACCATCCTTAACCACAAGAACATATTATTTGTCTGTGCATTGATTTGTTTAAACACTGCCCCCCACACACATAACTATAAACCTGCAATGTGTCCCTGATTACCTACTTTAAAGAAAGTAATAGAAATGCAAAGTGCTGTTGATGCTGGAAATCTGACTTTAGTCTTTACACCACCATCACTTTTCTCATTGAAAAGTCCTGCTTTTAGCACAGACTTTATTCGTTCCTTCTTCCCCACAACATTTACATGCCTCTCTGTATAAAATCTGTCCCATTTCTGATGGAAACCCTGTTGCTAATGAACCCTCTGTTGCTCCCTCTCCACGGTGTGCATTTCCAGCTATTTTGCTTTAAGATCCTGGGGTCACGCCACCATTGCCAAATAAAAGTCACTTTGCATGTTGCAGCAAATGGGACAGCGGGCAGGACCCCTCTGATGGTCAGTCGTCAGGTCAGCTCCAGACTGGAGGCTGTCTCTATCGGCTCTCACAATCATTCTCTGTGACAGTGGCCGGATTGTCTACTTTGCTTTTAATCCACATCCAAACAATCCTAACCGAGGTCTACAACACCAACAGTGATCAGACACTGAAAGATGAACATCCTGTCAGCCAAGTACCACTGTTTGTTTGTTTTCGGATGACTCAGGAGGATACAAAAAGGCAGTCACACTGTTAAGAAGTTTCATAACTTTATAAACAGCTTCCCCCTCGCCCCTACACACAGCCTGAACTTATCCCGTCTTATCCTGAACCTCTCAATGTCTTCAAAACGCCATTTCCTCCCTCTGTCCAATTCTAAGATGTTCAAATCTCCAGACCTGAATTATTACTGTTTGTTAATATTGATTTATTTTAAGCAGAATTTTACTTACTCGCGATCCCTCTGGCGTTAAACCCCAATTCCAAGTACCTTGTGTCTGTCCAGGGTGTTCTGCACCTTGTCCGTCCGATACATTCAATTCTTTTCAAACAAGACACATTGTTTCACATTCCATTCGCTCCAACAGCTCCTAAACAGAATCCAAATCCGGTATTTTCAAAAGTGATAATCACCCCCAGAGAGAGAGAGAGAGAGACAGAGGGAGTGATGAGAATATAGAACTTGCCACCACGTGGAGTTGTTCAAGCCCTGGATGTGCATTTAAGAGAGGGGTGAGATTAACACAACAGGGAGAGAAAAAGGCAACACAGGATTATGCTGATAGGGTGAGAGGTTGCTGCAGACAGTGTCAACAAGGTTTGGGTGCCGTCGTGAATTGGGAGATATTCCCAACAAACCATCACTAACACACAAAAAAAACTGGCAATAAAACAGCTCAGGATGAAGCACCAACTATTTTTATTCTCCAAAAATAAAGTACTTCATTCATAAAAGTACATTGAAGCACATGCATTAGTCAGGGGTAAATGTAGAATAATAGGGTAGGGGAATGGGCTTGGAAGAGTCGGAGGGTCAGTGTGGACTTGTTGGGCCAATTGACCTGTTTCCACACTGCAGGGGAAAAATCTGTGAATCTATTTGCAACAAGATTCAAGTTGTCTCCACACTGCATGGTCGAATCAATACAATAGCAATCATCTCAAATCCCGACATTACACATTCAACATTAGGTATACCACCTAAAGACAAAACATTTCAAGTTGGAAAGGACTGAAAGCTCCAGCAAGGAGCTGCCCCTCAAGCAGAGCACATGTGGAAGTGGGACTTCTGTGCAGCTCTACCTCAGAATGTTACGTGCTGTGCAAAAAACTTTGAACTGTATCGCACTTTCTGTGACTTGAACAATTGATTTTACTTCTTATAATGAATAAAGTATTCCTTATGGGGGAGAGGATCTAGAATAACACCAGCTTACATAAAGAGTACGTTTCCAAGTTTCAAAAGCAGAAATTGCTGGAGCAACTGGTGGGCGGCACGGTGGCACAGTGGTTAGCACTGTTGCCTCGCAGCGCCAGAGACCTGGGTTCAATTCCCGCCTCAGGCGACTGACTGTGTGGAGTTTGCACGTTCTCCCCGTGTCTGCGTGGGTTTCCTCCGGGTGCTCCGGTTTCCTCCCACAGTCCAAAGATGTGCAGGGCCAGGTGAATTGGCCATGCTAAATTGCCCGTAGTGTTAGGTAAGGGGTAAATGTAGGGGTAGGGGTAGGGGTATGGGTGGGTTCGCTTCGGCGGGTCGGCGTGGACTTGTTGGGCCGAAGGGCCTGTTTCCACACTGTAATGTAATCTAATAATCTAACAGCAGGTCTGGCAGCTTTTGTGGACAGAAAGCAGAGTTAATGCTTCGGGTCCATTGACCCTTCTTCAGAACTCTTTACACGTTTACAATTTTTATGAATAAATAACAGGTTTGAAGAAGGAATCGAAATACTAACTGTTTTCGCTCCACAGATGCTGAGTTTCTCCAATAATTTCAGTTTTTATTTGTTACAAATATAAGTAATATATTCAAAAGTGAGAATGTCTGGTACAGACAGAGAAAACAAAGGTTAGAAAATTAAATGGCTCTACAGTCCTTGTGACATTATATTCTTAATGGGGATCACAGCATAATGGTGGATGTAACCTCAGCAGTAGCAGAATCTGCAGTTCAGTTTGAGTTCTTGGTGAATATTCGAGCCCCCTGAAATACTTCCACAGAGGCTGGTATCCTGTCACCAAGTCACCCCTTATTTGCAAGTGCATATTACATGGACTCTGACCAGCTAGTTCAGAGCCAGTACCTAAAGTGACCAGAGTATTTTTCAGGCAGCATCCGAGGAGCAGGAGATTCAACGGTTCGGGCAAAAGCCCTTCATCAGGAATGGAGCTTTTGCCCAAAATGTCAACTCTCCCTCTCCTCAGATGCTGCCTGATCTGCTGTGCTTTTCCAGCATCTGCAGTCCTCCCTTTTGACCAGAAGCCTTTTCAGTCCTGTTTCTATCTATCAGCCAGGGCTCCCCAATTGGCCCAGGTTAGCAGCCTCAATCTCGTTAAGTCTCAATTAACAGATCTCATACTCAATGAGACCCACATGACCTTCGTTCCAGTCACTAAACCTCCCCAAATTTGCTTTTTTAACCAGTCGCTATTTTCTGAGATGAGAGTTCCCACTGTTATTATCACAAATTTGACTTGGTCTTCTCTCTGCTTTGCTGCTCAAAAGCAGCTGTTAAAATATAATACAGTGTGGATTTCTAGGTCTGGCTGCATTGTCTTTCCAAGCGGACTAATTTCCAACACGTAAAATTATCATACACCTGTGAATTAAACAGGTGATGTATGTTTCATGCTGCTGATTCAATTGCCTGGTGTCTAAGTCTTTAGACAAAATGATATTCTCAATGTGGACAGTTTTGCTTATTCCGCAAGGATGTCAGAAAGCCTGCATCAATCGGGTGATCACCACAGACATTTTAGGCTTTTGTTTCTTCATTGTTCAAAATAAAAAGAATTTAGTCAATGAAAAGTCTCAGGTATAAGAATCAATTGATGGAAGTTAAAATTCAATGGATCGTACTTACTACTGTTGTAACAAAGTTAAAAATCACACAAATAGTCCAACAAGTTTATTTGTAAGCACTAGCTTTCGGAGCGTTACTTCTTCACCAGGCAAAGCAGTGCTCCAAAAGCTAGTTTCAGAAAACTCATCCAAACCAACCAGATATGCTAAATTAACCTAGTCCCATTTAGTAGTATTTGGTCCATATCCGTATAAACCCTTCCTACTCATGTACCAATTCAGATGCCTTTTAAATGCTGTAATTGCATCCGCCTCCACCTCTTCCTCTGGCAGCTTGTTCCATATACGCATCACCCTCTGCATGAAACATTTGCCCCATTTGTCCCTGTTAAACCTTTCCCCTCTCACATTGAACCTATGGCCTCTAGCTCCGGACTCCCATACCCTGGGGAAAAGACCTTGGCTCTTCACCGTATCCATGTCCCTCATGATTCTATAAACCAGGTCACTCCTCAGCCTCCAAAGCAGCCATGTTGCATCTGAGACAACAACAGAAAGTCCTGGAGAAAAGGTAAAATAATAGCAGGTCTGGTAACTTTGGTGATGAAAGAAACAGGGAGAAAGTGAGGACTGCAGATGCTGGAGACCAGAGTTGAAAAGTGTGGTGCTTGAAAAGCGCAGCAGGTCAGGCAGCATCCGAGGAGCAGGAGAATCGACGTTTCAGGCATAAGCCCTTCTTCAGGAATGAGGCTGGTGTGCCAAGCGGGCTGAGATAAAAGGTGGGGGGGGGGGGGGGAATTTGGGGGAGGGGCGCTGGGAATATGATAGGTGGAAGGAGGTGAGGGTGAGGGTGATAGGCCGGAGAGGGGGTGGGGGCGGAGAGGTCGGGAAGAAGATTGCAGGTCAAGAGGGTGGTGCGGAATCTTGGGGTTGGGACTTAGATAAGGTGGGGGGAGGGGAAATGAGGAAGCTGGAGAAATCTACATTCATCCTGTGTGGTTGGAGGGTTACTAGGCGGAAGATGAGGTGCCCTTCCTCCAGACGTCATGTGGCCAGGGTCTGGCAATGGCGGAGGCCAAGGACCTGCATGTCCTTGGAGGAGTGGGGGGGGGAGTTAAAGTATTCAGCCACAGGGCGGTTGGGTTGGTTGGTGCGGGTGTCCCAGAGGTGTTCCCTGAAACGTTCCGCAAGTAGGCATCCTGTCTCCCCAATGTAGAGGAGACCACATCGGGTGCAGCAGATACAGTAAATGATGTGTGTGGAGGTGCAGGTGAATTTGCGACGGATATGGAAGGATCCATTGGGGCCTTGGAGGGAGGTGAGGGGGGAGGTGTGGACACAAGTTTTGCACGTCTTGCGGTTGCAGGGGAAGGTGCTGGGAGTGGAGGTTGGGTTGGTGGGGGGGTGTGGACCTGACAAGGGAGTCGCGGAGGGAGTGGTCTCTCCGGAATGCTGATAGGGGTGGGGAGGGAAATATATCCCTGGTGGTGGGGTCTGTTTGGAGGTGGCGGAAATGATGGAGGATGATACAATGTATCCAGAGGTTGGTGGGGTGTCCTGTCCTGTCCTGTCCCCCTTAATCCAAGAACTCCCCACCTACGTTCGGGACACCACCCACGCCCTCCACCTCCTCCATGATTTTCGCTTCCCCGGCCCCCAACGCCTTATCTTCACGATGGACATCCAGTCCCTATACACTTCCTTCCGCCATCATGAAGGCCTCCAAGCCCTCCGCTTCTTCCTCTCCCTCCAAACAGACCCCATCACCAGGGATATATTTCCTTCCCCACCCCTATCAGTGTTCCGGAGAGACCACTCCCTGCGTGACTCCCTCATCATGTCCACACCCCCCACCAACCCAACCTCCACTCCCGGCACCTTCCCCTGCAACCGCAAGACGTGCAAAACTTGTGTCCACACCTCCCCCCTCACCTCCCTCCAAGGCCCCAATGGATCCTTCCATATCTGTTGCAAATTCACCTGCACCTCCACACACATCATTTATTGTATTTGCTGCACCCGATGTGGTCTCCTCTACATTGGGGAGACAGGCCGCCTACTTGCGGAATGTTTCAGGGAACACCTCTGGGACACCCGCACCAACCAACCCCACCGCCCTGTGGCTGAACACTTTAACTCCCCCTCCACTCCGCCAAGGACATGCAGGTCCTTGGCCTCCTCCATCGTCAGACCATGGCCACATGACGCCTGGAGGAAGAGCGCCTTATCTTCCGCCTAGGAACCCTCCAACCACACAGGATGAATGTAGATTTCTCCAGCTTCCTCATTTCCCCTCCCCCCACCTTATCTAAGTCCCAACCCCCGGATTCAGCACCGCCCTCTTGACCTGCAATCTTCTTCCTGACCACTCCGCCCCCATCCCCTCTCCGGCCTATCACCCTCACTCTCACCTCCTTCCACCTACCGTATTCCCATCGCCCCTCCCCCAAACATCAGGAAGGGCTTGTACCCGAGGCGTCAATTCTTCTGCTCCTTGGACGCTGCCTGGCCTGCTGCGCTTTTCCAGCAACACATTTTTCGGCTCTGGATCTTTGAGAATGCTGGCGTCCTTTCCTTGACATCGGGCCCAGGTAGATGGATTCAATAGACGGGAGGTTGACCTTTGTGATTGTCTGGGCCAAGTTTACCACTCACTGTAACCATCTCCGATTTTGAATGGTACAGTTGCCATACCAGGTCGTGATACATCTAGACAAAATGCTCTTGATGGCGCACTATAAAAGTTGGTAAGGGTATTTGCCGTCATGCCAAATTTCCTCAGCTGCCTGAGGGGGAAGAGACATTGTTGGGCCTTTGTAACCAGTGCATCCACATGAAGATGACCACTCCCAGGAGCTTGTCACTCTCCACTCATTCCGCCTCTGTGCTGCTAATGTGTAGGGGGACATGAGTAACATCCCGTCGAAAGTCAATAATGAGTTCCTTGGTTTTGCCGGCATTGAGAGCTAGGTTGTTCTCAGTGCACCATTTTTCCAGGTTTTCCACCTCCTGTGTGTAGTCTGTTTTATTGCCATCTGAAATTCGACTGACTATGGTGGTGTCATCAGCGAACTTGTAAATGGCATTAGTCTGGTATTTGGCGACGCAGTCATGGGTATACAGTGAGTACAGTATGGGACTGAGTAGACACCTCTGGCGGGCTCCAGTGCTGAGGATGAAATATTGTCCCCAATCTTCACTGATTGTGGCCTGTGGGTTAAGAAACTGAGGATTCAGTTGCAGAAAGTGGGGCTTAGTCCGAGATCACTAAGTTTAGTAATCAGTCTCAAGGAGATAATAGTGTTGGAGGCTGAACTGTAGTCAATGAGAAGGATTCTGATGTAGCTGTTCTTGGTGTCAAGATGTTCTAGGGAGGAGTGAAGGGCAAGTGATATGGCATCTGACATGGATCTGTTGGTCCAATAGGCAAATTGGAGTGGGTCAAGAGTAGTGGGGAGGCTGGAGTTGATTAATGCCATGACCAGCCTTTCAAAGTACTTCATCATCACCGAAGTTCGGGTCACTGGGTGGTAGTCATTGAGACATGCTGCATGAGCCTTCTTAGGCACAGGGATGATGTTGGCCCTCTCGAAACAGGCAGGGACAGTGGCCTGCTGCAGGGAGAGGCTGAAGATGTCTGAGAAGACCTCTGCCAGTTGATCTGCACATGCTCTGAGTGCATGGCCTGGTACTCCGTCTGGTCCCATCGCTTTCCTTGGATTCACACGAAGGAAAACTGATGCTCCAAACATCGACTCTCCTGCTTGTCGGATGCTGCCTCACCGGCTGTTCCAACAGCTGTCCATCGATGGCCTGGACGAGGTGGTGGTGGTAAGGGTGATCGGCAGGGTGAGGGTAAATAGGGAGCAGCAGACCAGGCACTCCCCCCACTTCAAGTGGCAAAAATGAATGCGGTGAAGGAGCGGTGGTTGAAGGATATCCTCCACACATAGTGCCACCAGGTAAGGGCATCTCCACATCAGCTTGGTGCATACACAGTGATTCCAGCAACTGGTACAGGTCAGTGGGCGTCACACACCATGTCTGCAAAATGCACCAGGGCCATGTTGGCATTATGGACAATCAGACCATTTTAAATCACAATACCAAACAGGCCATTTGGCCCAAGGTGCAAGATTCCCTCCCACCTTGATTCTGGGCTGACTTTTCAGCTTGCCCATTTGTCAGTGCCCAGTGCTGCAGGTTCCCTATTGACCTGGACAAAGACATCCCTTAATGCCAGGGAACGTTCTGGCCAGACTTGAAAAATCAGGTGGCATGGTGGCTCAGTGGTTAGCACTGCTGCCTTACTGCGTCAGGGACCCGGGTTCGATTCCAGCCTCGGGCAACTGTCTGTGTGGAGTTTGCACATTCTCCACGTGTCTGCATATGTTTCCTCCCGCAGTCCAAAGATGTGCAGGTTAGTTGGATTGGCCATGCTAAATTACCCATGGTGTTCAGGCTAGGTGAATTAGCTGTGATGGATGGGGGGTTTAGAGGGATTGGGTGGGATGCTCATTAGAGGGTTGGTGCAGATTCGATGGGGTGAATAACCTCTATCTGCACTGTCGGGATTCTAGGATAAGCACAGTGAATGTCAGGGATTAACAAAGTAGAATTAAAACTGCAATTCCTTCTTCAGAGAACAACCTGCAGCTACTGCAAATTATTAATTGCCCCAGGATGCACACACAACCTAGTGCCGACACACTTCAGTAATTTTATTTGTTTAAATAATCTATACCTGATACAGCCCAGCTAATTCCCAATTAGCCCAAAGCCAAGATCAGAGAAGTGGCAGTATTTGATTAATCTTCAATCGTTTCTCAATGACATGATTAGTTGCTTTACCTGCAGCCACTTACATTAGGTAAACTTGACCACTGCTCACATATAATTACATCCTTGAGGAACAGATTGTTGTTGTCTTCTGGAGCCTCAGACTTGCCGCTGGCTTATCGAGTACAACAACAGCAATTTAATTTTCCTTCTTGAAGTTTTTGCGAAGCTACTCTATAATGATCTGTCCCATTGGCTTATTTATTGTTCCCAGACCAGAAATTCAGACATCTGGTGTCATCTTTATCTTGTTTTTTTAAAACCATCCTCAAGGTCCCTGTGCTTGCCACTTGTTAGCAATGTCCTTGTTGCAAATCTCTTTGGCGCAATTATAACTACTGCCCACATCCTTCTTTTGCTGCCACACTGGTTTTAATTAGCGTGAATACTTGACCCATTTCCAAGGAGTCAATTTTTCCAGAAACTTAATTTTAAGTTTAAATAACAGTACACAATAATGTATATTAAGATAAAGAAATATTAAAATGAAAATAATTCATTACTGTCTATACAATACTTTTCACATCCTTTGCATATCCTAAAAAGTGCTTTACAGCAAAATAAATGTTTAAAGAAAAGGACTGGTGTTTACTGTATTCGCAAGAAGCATTTGTAGCTGCTCTGCAAACCACAAACAGTGATGAGAGAATGTCCAGTTTTGTGTTTTCCTGATGGTGTTTGAGGGATAAATATTATCACTGAATTTAGATTAGATTCCCTACAGTGTGGAAACAGGCCCTTCGGCCCAACCAGTCCACATTGACCCTCCGAAGAGTAACCCACCCAGACCCATTTCTTTCTGACTAATGCACCTAACAATACGGGCAATTTAGCATGGCCAATTCACCTGACCTGCACATCTTTGGACTGTGGAAGAAAACCAGAGCACCCGGAGGAAACCCACGCAGACACTGGGAGAATGTGCAAACTCCACACAGACAGTCACCAAAGGCTGAAATTGAACCTGGGATCCTGGTGCTGTGAGGCAGCAGTACTAACCACTGAGCCACTAATTTATTTTGTGCTTTTTTTTCAGTATCTCCAGTTGTGCTGAAGAACTTGTCTGCCAAGAAGTATTTTATGAAGCATAATTGTAGAATTGTGTGAAACAGATAGCTGCATGATGGGAAAACTGGCCAACCCGTGGTTGTAGCACACCCTTTGACTGTCCTTTATACAAGCCCAGAGCTGCCTGACACAATACAAGTTAAGACTATAATAAAGGTCAAAGCATTGCTAACCTCAGCAGGACTTGGAATTAGGCTGAGTCCATATAAATCTCTAACCTCGGTGGACCTCGTCAGATCTTGATTAGGTTGGCTCCACATATATCTTGGGACACTGACTTAACTCAAATGAGCATCCCACCCAATCCCTCGAACCCCCCCCCCATCCACTACATTCTCCAAATTCGTTTGAGCCCCCTACAAGCACGAGATTAGGGATGACTTATGTGACATCAGGTTTTGGAGGTCAATATGATAAACCTCTGAAGTAATAACCCAAATCATAATTCAATGTACCGGTCTAATGGATGATTAACCTCTAGTGATAGTTATTGACAGCTATTGATAAATTTTGAGTATAAGTATTCCTGCTTTTCTCTCTGTAAACACAAACTTACGAGAAAAATAGAGAGCTGCACAGTCTCTCTCTCTCTCTCTCTTCCAAGTTTAACCATCTGCATGCAGTTCTATTGTCAATAAAGACCGACTGTTGGAACAAGCTGTGCTGAACGTTTTGTTGAATATTGTTGATTTTAGCTCTCACAGTTCTGTAGCTATTTTTAACTGACTTCTACATAATTATCACCCTCATGCAGGGCAACACTGCAGCCAGTTTGCACAGAGTAATATCCCTTACACTGGAAATAAATTATTATTTCGGTGATCTTAGTTAAAGGATAAATGTTGACCACGACACAAGGATCCTTGCTCTACTCCAAAACACATCTACCTCAGAGGACAGAATGGGGCTTAGCTTAAGGTCTCATCCAGAAGAAAGGTCTCCAGCATTGCATGCACTGGAGTGTCAGCGATTTGTGCTCGAGTCTCTAGTGAGAGACCTCCCCCCCTTACTTCCCTCCAAGGCCCCAAGCGATCCTTCCATATCCGCCACGAATTCACCTGCACCTCCACACACATCATTTACTGCATCCGCTGCACCCGATGTGGCCTCCTCTATATTGGGGAGACAGGCCGCCTACTTGCAGAACGTTTCAAAGAACACCTCTGGGTCACCCAGACCAACCAACCCAACCACCCCGTGGCTCAACACTTCAACTCCCCCTCCCACTCCATCAAGGACGTGCAGGTCCTTGGACTCCTCCATCACCAGTCCATAGCAACACGACTGCTGGAGGAAGAGCGCCTCATCTTCTGTCTAGGAACCCTCCAACCACAAGGGATGAACTCAGACTGCTCCAGTTTCCTCATTTCCCCTCCCCCCACCTTGTCTCAGTCCCAATGTCAGCAAAATGGAGGAGCTAGTCATCAACTTCAGGAAGCAGAGTGGAGGACACTCTCCTGACTGTATCGATGGTGCTGAGGTGGAGGTGGTTGAGAACTTCAAGTTTCTAGGATCTATCCTGTTCCATTCACTTTGATGCTACAGTCAAGAAAGCACACCAACAACTCTACTTCCTCAGGAGGCTCAGGAAATCCACATGTCCACAATAACACTTAACAATTTTTATAGATGTACCATAGAAAGCAGCCAATCCAGATGCATCACAGCTTGGGATGGCAACTGCTCTGCCCAAGACTACAAGAAATTACAGAAAATTGTGAACACAGCCCAGTCCATCACGAAAACCAGTCCTTCCTTCCATTGACTCGATCTACACTTCCTGTTGCCATGGGAAAGCAGCCTACATCATCAAAAAACCCTTGTACCCCGGTTATACTCTCTTCTATCGAGCAGAAGATACAAAAGTTTGAAAACATGTAAAACAGATTTAAGAACAGCTTCTTCCTGCTGTTAACAAACTTATGAACATATATTAGAATTGATCTCTGTCTGTAGCTGTAACACTACATTCTGCATTCTGTTCTATTACCCTGATGCACTTATGTAAGGTATGAGTTGTCTGGTTAGCATGCAAAATAATATTTTTCACTGTATCTTTATACAATAATAAATCAAACGGTGAATCCACTAAACATGCACATTCCTGGCCACTGTGGACAATTTAGCATGGCCACTCTACCTGAACTGCATATCTTTTGACTGTGAGAAGAAACCAGAGCACCCACAGGAAACCCACACAGTCATGGGGAGAACATGAAAACTCCACACAGACAGACAGTCATCCAAGGCTGGAATTGAACCCAGGTCCCTGGTGATTTGAGGAATCAGTGCTAATCTCTGAGCCACCATGTTTCATCTCCAAGTATAGTTCATTCTTCCCCTTCTACCCCCACCCAATCTACAGCTTGTGTACCAACTCTTTCCTAGATACAATCATTTCTGAAGAAGAGTCACCGTACCTGAAATGTTAATTCTGCTTTCTCTCCATCGATGCTGCCAGACCTGCTGGGTTTTCGCAGCTTTTTTGTTGCATCCCTTTTCTAATAGTTTACTTGTGATTTCATTGAATCTGTGCCTCCTACCCTAACCGGAACCAGTTTCCACTCACTCATTATCACCACCACTGCCCTCCCAACCTGCTCAATGACCCAAAAAAGAAATAATGTCCAAACATCTCACCCTGGCAGAGCAGCCTCTACTTGCCTTATAAACCTCCAAGGTCACATCATGCAACCCAGCCTTTTTATATATCCACAACTCCCTTCAATACACCACTGGAAGCCTTGGCCTCCACCATCTAGGCAGCAACACTGGCATTTCCTCCCTAAACCTTCTGAAAACCTGCCTTTCACCAGGCTTTTAGTCATTTCTCCTACTATGTCCTCCTGTGGCTTGTGATTTTTTTTTGATTGCTAATGCTCCTGTCAGATAACTTGAGGCGTTTTCCTACAATCAAGTGGGTTTGTAAGTAGCCTTTCACTCATGCACCTATTTGTGGTCATTACATTATCACTGGATAAATGATCCATTATCATTATCCTTGGATAAACATCTGGATGAAAATGGAATAGTGTAGGATAATTGGGCTGCAGATTGGTTCCACAGGTTGGTACAACGTCAAGGGCCGAAGGGCTGGACTGCTCTGTAACGTTCTACATTCTACATGCCATTCAATTCCTGCTGCTTTGCAAGTCTACATGTGACACTCACAAATCAGGCACAATTGCAAACTGTTAAAAAAGGCACTTTAAACATTTTTCTGTGTGATTTTGTGTTTTGCCACCAAGTTAATTTTTCTAATGACATAGGAACAGGAGTAGGCCATTCAGCCCCTCGATCTCTTACAATGAAATCATGGCAGATCTCTCATCTAAGTCCATTATAACATCAATTCTGAGAAAGGGTCACTGGACCCAAAATATTATCTCTGATTTCTCTTTGTAAATGCTGTTAGATCAGCTGAGATTATCCAGCAATTTCTGTTTTTGTTTCAGATTTCCAGCATCCACAGTTCTGTCATATAACCCGAGCAGACTGTGACAATAGCCCAGTTTTTCATTAAATTTTGTATAATCAACAATTTCGACCCAAACATCAATACCTAATTTGCATAAACAGCTTTTACCTATTAACAGTTCAGGAGACAGAACAAGAATTCACACTGCAATTCAAAGAGCATTCCAAACCATAAACACATGTTGTATTAGAAAGCATTTCTGCAAAATACGTCTGGTCTATTATTTCCCCTGCATGTCAACAAAATAATAAGACAATTTTCTTACATGACTACTATTGCACTTCAAATTTGGTCTGGGTGAAAAGTATCTGATTTTTAATTTTGTATATCCCAAGTCGGACACCGGCATCTCCATATCACTTTTCTTTTGAGGTTTTCTTCCTCCTAATTTTCTGTTGACATTGTGGTCCTAAATTTCACAGTGCCACGTGGCCAATATTTTTGTGTGAGCTTGAGAGAGATTACTACAAAAGCGAAATGCTGCAGATTTGAATTTAAACACAGCAATTACTGGAGTTACCCAGCAAGTCCGGCACCATCTGTGAAGAGTCCAAAGTTAAAACATTAACTCTGATTCTCTCACCACAGATGGGATCAAACCTGGTGAATTTCTCCAGCATTTTCTGTTTGTATGTTATTTTAGTGTTCACTGATGATTCAGTGACTCACAAGGCCATTGGATCCAATCCCAGCCATGGTCTTGCATACCCCAATCAGAGTGACTCTGCAATGCAGCACTGAGGGAATAGCGCTGAGACAGAAGCATCATATTTTAATAAATATAAATTACCGCAGATAGCGGAAATCTGAAGCAAACACAGTGACTGCTGGAAAAACTCAGCAGGTCTTGCAATATCTGTGAAAAGAGAAAGAGAGTTAACATTTCGAGCCTGGTATGACTTTTCTTCATAGAATCATAGAGATGTATAGCATGGAAACAGACCCTTTGGTCCAACTCGTCCATGCCAACCAGATATCTGAAATTAAGCTAATCCCATTTGCCAGCACTTGGCCCATAAATCTAAACCCTTCATATACCTATCCAAGATGCCTTTTAAATGTTGGAATTGTACCAGCCTCCACCACTTCCTCTGGCAGCTCATTCTATCTCTGCATGAACAATGTGCCCCTTAGGTCCCTTTTACATTTTTTCCCTCTCACCTGAAGCACCTGCCCTCTAGTTTTGGACTCGTTTACCCTGAGGAAAAGACCGTGGCTATTCACCCTATCATGCTCCTCGTGATTTTATAAACCTCGAGAAATAAACCTCAGCCTCGGATGCTCCATGGAAAACTGCCCATGAGGGATGAATAAGGTTTTCTCTGCCAGTTAAAATGCCTTTTAATACTTAAGACTGGAGAGCAGGTTTTTTGTAAGAAAAGGTGCATTTCTCTTCAGTTCTAAAGAAGGTTTACTGGAATCGATAATTTCTCCTCACAGATGCTGCCAAACCTGCTGTTTCTCCAGCAGTTTCTGTTTTCATGTTTCCCTTGCTTGAGTAATGCAAGGTAGTTACTTAAACTGATTTTCAACATGAGAAAAATAGTCACTTGAAATGAAGTTCACTTGAGTTGCAGATTTGCTTACTGTGAGGTAAATGAGCTTTTTGTAAAATTACTCCTCTTGCTGGAAAAAGAACCTAGCTTTTGCAGACTAACATAATCTTGCTAATAGCTGTTAATTATAGAAGTTTAGAATACAAAAGAAATATCACACTCAAAGAAGGGTAAAGTTAAAGGTAACAAGAGGTTGTGAAGTGAGAAGTGAAAATGAATATGCTTACCAAACATCAGAGTTAACGACATTAAAATGAACAATGGAAGAGTAAGGACACTTCTGGGGGAAGAACCATAGGTAGCCCGATTTTTGGAAGAAAGTTTAGGACTTTCTTCATGAAGTCTCCTTTCAAGACCTAAATCTTCATTTAACCCGAACAACATTTTTTCACCGTCTGCATCAAGTTAATGAAATTAAGCTGGTAACTTGACATTGAGTTGAAAGCAAACTTCACTGCAGACACTGGAAACTGAAACAAACACTGAATGCTGGAAATTCTCAGCAGGTCTGGCAGCAACTGTAAAGAAAGAAAGAGCTGTTTCAAGTAAAATATGACTCTTCTTCAAAAATGACTTTAAAATCACAATTCTTTAAAAGCACAAAAAAACTTTATATTGGATCTTCCTAAAACAGTTTTAAACTTTATTGGCAGAACAAAGGGATAAGCTTGGAAATAAAAAAGCATCATTTATGTCCAGCATGAATCGGAGGAAACATATTACTTCACTCTCCTGTCTTGCATGGAGAAGGGGATTTAATGAAAAACATAATGCATTTAAAGGAGAAATTGACAAGTGTATTAGGACTCAATTACAGATTTAAATGCGCAGAAATAGCTGGAAAACTCAGCAACTGTGGCAGCATCCATGGAGAGAAAGTAGAGCTAAAATTTCAGGTTCAGAGACCCTTCTTCAGAGCCTCAATATTAACCAAGTGGTCTCACTTGTTTGCTTGTTGAAATTCGAAATTCAACAAAATCTGTTGCATGCATGCAATGGGTGATGTCTACATATGTTAAGCTAGCAAGGTTAATGTTGTACAGCTTAGAGATCATGAATTTCAGTGTAATTTTTGAAGCCATTCGGTGATAAAAAGCCTTAATTTTGCAATCTGAATAAAGCTTGTAAATTGGCTTCTGAGTCTGATTATTTTTGCTTGCTTGCTGCTTTTTGAGTGCATCACTCACAACAGATTAACTGGTCATGTATGTTTTTACTGTTATTGGGACCTTACTCTATGCAAACAGACACCGGATTTGCTTTCAACAGCAGCTGCTCTTCAGAAGTAATGTGCTAGCTGTGATACTTCTTAGGACACCCGAGGGCGATGAACTGCACTACTTAAATAATGCCAGTTTGTTCCATTTGACGGCAAACATGCTCATGTAGCTGATCCTGATTCCAAATAGTCAAATGTTCACTTTCGCTAACGTCAACAACCTCAGCAACACCCACATATCCAACAGCTACAGGCACCTAATCTGATTATTTACCCATTTCCGAACCCCAGGGTACATTCAACACTTGTGGCACTCCACTAGTAAATGCCCCCGGCTAAGATTAACAGTGGTTCAGTATCAGAGCCAACAGTGAGAAAGACTCCCATTTGAACAGGATATCAAATTGTGGGTTTAAGTCCACAAGTGTGTCACAACATATCTGCATCTTTCATCCTATGGCACCATGCAGTGAATTAAGGCATAGAGGAAATTGGGATGTAAAAAGAACAATGTGCAACCTTTTCTTAGTTCAATCTACTCAGAAATGTTATTACTCTCCATTAGAGCAAGTATGACGTGAATTCAAACCTTCTGGCCCAGAGATAAAGACTCTACCACTGTGCTACAACAAGTCGTCACTCATGCAACTTGTTTTAATTAAACTTTAAAACAAAATGCACCTGAATTCAACTGCTTCATCTATTTTTCAATTGAAATATCAACATTTTTAACAAATAGGTGCAGGAATACCTTCCTGTACACACTATTCTTTTCTCTGGAATTAGATTAAGATCAGATGAACAGGACTAAGTGTTTGTCTCTGAAGTCAGCAAAACTAAAGAACTGACCATTGACTTCAGAAACGGAAGTCTACATCAACGGAACTGAGGTTGAGAGAGTGGAGACGTCAAGTTCCTCGGAGTGACAATACCCGACAATCTGTCCTGGACTTCCCATGTAGATGCGATGGTCAAGAAGGCACAACAACTCCGCTTTTTCCTTAGGCAGCTCAGGAAATTTGGCAAGTCCATAAGTACCCTCACCAACATCTACAGATGCACCATTGAAAGCATACTGTCCAGGTGTATAATAGCCTAATATCGCAACTACTCTGCCCAGGACCGTAAGAAATTACAGAAGATGGTGTGCACAGTCCAGATCATCACTGAAGCCAACCCTCCATCCATGAATTCCATTTACATGGCTCGCTGCCACGAAAAAGCTACCAACATCATCAAGGACCCATCTCACCCCGGTAATGATCTCCTACAACCTTATTCCTGGCCATTATTAGACTGATGAATGGACTCTCTAGCCTCAAATAATGTTGATCTTGCTAATGCTGATCTTGCCTAGTGCATACCTTGCACAATGTATGCATCTGTCTAAGTCTTTTTACAACCTCTCATCCTTGCGTACTATGATCTAACTGTACAGCTTGTAAACAAAGCTTTTCACTGTACTTTGGTACACCTGACAATAAATAAATCAATCAATCAAACTCCACCCACCTTGTAAAGAGACCAGCATCAATAACCAAATCAAGGCTTTGGATCAGACTCTGCACTCTTTCTGATAACTAGTTTTAAACAGGTTTTACATCTTATTTTATTCCATTTAATTTATATCTTGATGATAAATAAAAAATACTATTGGCACTTCTGTTAAATAAGGACAGCCTTAACAAGAGGGATAGAATAATTTGTGGAAATTTGGGTGAAATTATTAAACCTAAGTATAATACTTAACATAAATAGGCAGTAGTTTACAGGTCACTCTAGACGTTACTTCCTGTTTTTACCAGGGACAGCAGAGCACTCTAGAACTTGTCATATGGTCTTCTTTTACTTGTAGGAGTAAGTGAGGACTGCCATTACTGGAGATCACGGTCAAGAGTGTGGTGCTGGAAAACCTTTTCTTCTGCTTTCGTTTCATGTTGCTGTTAGACTGTCCTTCGTGATAGTCTCTTGGTTTACTCCTTTCACACTGTTCTCATTGCGTTGCTATGATGTGATTAACACTTGACATGACTAAGTTAGACCTGATGCCTTCCAATGACAGTGTGACAATCCTGCTCATCCAAATGTTGCATTTCAAACAAAGTCCACATAGCTTCTTGGCAAAACAATTCAGTTAATGAGGATTGCAATCCTACATCGGCAATTGTCATCAGTCACCTGAGTTAATTATACAGGCCTGGACAGTTTCAAGTACATAATAATAATCACCATGAGAACACTTTGAAGGCTTATTTACAAAAATTGCAAACACGATTAAGAAATTGAGCATAACCCCTTTGAATGTTACACAGTTAATACAAGCAGATTATAAAAGATTGTCAGGATCTTTTAAAAATGCAGTTGAAAGCTGTGGATACTGGAAATATGGAATAAAAACAAAGGGGAAAACAAAGTCAGCAGGTCTTGCAGTTCTGAACAATTATATTGATTGGCAACATTCACTCTACTTCTCTCTCCACAGATGCTGCCTGTTGAGTTTCTCCAACACTTCTGTGTTTACTTTCCAAACAAAATCTTGCAATTTGACTCCCTCAACACCCATTTACCTACATGTAGTTAAAATTAGTCATCAAATAAATAAAACATTGACATTTCTCTCCCTCTCTCTCTCTCCACAGAGACTGTCTGACTTTTAATTGTTTCCAATAACTCCTGTTTTATTTTAAGTTCAATGATGGTCTAGTCGCTCATCCTCTTTTCAAAGTTATTTGTGGCAATCTTTTTTGGTGAAATACCATCATCCTCAGACCTAACCTACTAAAAGTACGATTCAGCACCATCAGACATTGTCCGATTCAGAAGCAAAATATTACAGATGCTGATGGTCTTCGCTTATGTCACTTCCCTGAACTGAAAAGATGCTGGCTGTTCCAAGCAGGAACCTCACACACTATTGATTTTTCTTAATTGCAAAAATATACTTAATTCCCAAGAAATCTTCATATACACACGCAGTTAATAAAGTAATTTGATCTGTGCAGTCTTTACAAATGGAGAACAAACAAACATTGGAGTTTGACTTTCTCTACAGTTGCAACAAACCCAAAGGCATTCTTAATTATGAAAGATTTTATTTACACATATTTGAGGAATCAGGAGGGCCCAATAACTGAACCAGCCCCTGTTTACCTTCAGCAGGAAGACCTCAGTCACTGGTCTTTCCCCACTGCGCCTTGGCAGCAGGTGCCCCAAGTTTTAGTGCGTCCCTCAGCACATAGTCTTGGACTTTGGAATATGCCAGTCTGCAACACTCAGTCGAGGTCAATTCTTTGCTCTGAAAGACCAATAATATTCAGGCAGACCAAGGAGGGTCTTTCACCAAGTTGTTGCTCCTCCAGGTGCAGTCAATGTTTGTCTCAGTGTGCTTCCTGGGCAATTGACTGTACAGTACAGAATCCCGCATCACGGAGAGTACAGAGTCCCGCATCACGGAGTTGGTCGGGATGAACTTCGACAAAAACTACTGCATCTCTCTCCAGACTTCCTTTCAAAGGCACATTCCAGAAGGAGATGTGTGACCATCTTTTCCCATCCGCAACTGTTTCAAGGGCAGCGTGCGGTGGCTCAGAGAGTCCAGGGTTGGGTGTTTTAATCAACCTGCTCAGACATGCTATGACACACACTGTTAAACTTGAAAGGGTTCAGAAATGATTAACAAGGATGTTGCCAGGGTTAGAGGGTTTGAGCTATAAGGAGACACTGAATGGGCTGGGGTTGTTTTCCCTGGAGTGTCGGGGGCTGAGGGGTGACCTTATAGAGGTTTATAAAATCATGAGGGGCATGGATAGGACAAGTGGACAAGGTCTTGTCCCCAGGATAGGGGAGTCCAGAACTAGAGGGCATAGATTTACGGTAAGAGGGGAAAAATTTAAATGTGACCTAAGGGGCAGCTTTTTCAAGTAGAGGATGGTGTCTGTATGGAATGAGCGGCCAGAGGAAGTGGTGGAGGCTGGTACAATTACAACATTTAAAAGGCAACAGGATAGGTATATGAATAGGAAGGGTTTAGAGGGATATGGGTCAAATGTTGGCAAATGGGACTAGATTAATTTCAGATATCTGGTCAGCATGGACGTGTAGGACCGAAGAGTTGTTTCCATGCTGTACATCACTATGACCATGACCTCCAGGGCATGTGGGGACACTACCACTGCACACAAGAACACCCTGCCCAACACACATATTAAATGCAGTTAAAAGTCATAACATTCTTATCAATTAATAAATTTCTCTCCGAAGAATCCAGGACGATAAGCCAGTTTAATGTTTGATGGGGAAAAATAGACAGTGTAAGTTTTCTGTAATCACAAGTACATACAAACAGCTAGAAGATATGAATATGTAACAATATGAATGGATAATGTGCATTACTTTGAATGTGATTGAATAAGTCATATGTATCAGTTTGAATAGGATTGAATAATATTATCACGTGTACTAATTTAGAGTAAATGTGTAACCGTTTTATTGAAAATTATTATCTATAAGAATAGTTGTTGGAAGCTTATTATCTGTACAAATGACATAAAACCTTTGAACATGTAATAAAGATTTGAGCTACACGCCATTTTTAAAGTGTACGCTTTCCAAGCATGCATGAATAAATAAACGTATTCAGAAAGAAACCTTAGTCTCATCTGGTCTAAGAGGAAATAAAGGGTTAAACTAACCCCTTCACCATTATTCATCCACCTACAGTTAATACAAATGCTATGATTTATCACAAGGAGAATTGAATACAAAAGTAAGAAGGTTATCTTCTCGTTATACAGGACAGTTTGATTGTACTTGACTATCTATTTTTTCATTATCTCAGTTTATCATAATCTCTTGATAACTGTGGTGATTTGGAGAGCTTTGCTCCCCTTCTTGTATAACTCATTTGTCTCTAGTGGCTGAAGCTAAGATGGGTGTGTCATCAATAGACAAATAATTTGTAAAAATAAGCTACACACTCAGTAAGATATACAGAATAGCCTGTAGACACTGATAGTATCAATATGGAACTTCACACTATTTTTACTAGTTTTATATTATTGTTGTTAGATTGGCTGATCCATAGTTACCGTCTTTATTCTTCCCTCTTCTCTTGAACAAGCTGTTACAATGGCTCTCCAATTCAACTTCGATATTCCAGAAGTATTTAGTCAGTGGCTTTTCTATGTCCTCATTCCGTTCCCTGAGGATTACAGGATGCTATCAGAGCTCATTGTCTGAACTAAAGTGATCAACTATTTTATCAATGCTACTCCCTTACGTACAGTATGTAAACTATCTCTTCCTCTTGTCCTCTTTCATTCCCATCATTACATGCATCAGTGGAAACTGAGGAACTATGCTCACTTCAGTATCTTCATTTTGAATAAAAAAAGTCATTCCTTCATTTCTAATCTATCCTTAATCTTCTCTTTGACTTTTAATATGTTTATAGAAAGGTCACACAATGACTCTTGATGTTCCGTTTTTTCACAGGTCTTTCTTTGTTAGCATCATTTGTCTTTCCAACCTCCGTATTTATTGTGCTCTTGATATTTTACCTCATTGAAATTTGCATTTTAGGTGCTGTCATTGTTCCCTTTACTTTTGTACATTATACTTTATCCTCTTCCTGGTAACTCTGCATTTCCCATGGCTAACCCATTTAATGCTATGGGGCAATTTAGATCAGATTACTTACAGTGTGGAAACAGGGCCCTTCAGCCCAACAAGTCCACACCGACCCGCTGAAGAGCAACCCACCCATACATTTATCCCTTCACCTAACACTACGGCAATTTAGCATAGCCAATTCACCTGGCCTGCACATCTTTTGACTGTGGGAGGAAATCGGAGGACCTGGAGGAAACCCACACAGTCTCGTGGAGAATGTGCAAACTCCACACAGCCAGTCGCCTGAGGCGGGAATTGAACCCAGGTCTCTGGCGCTGTGAGGCAGCACTGCTAACCACTGTGCCACCGTGCCGCCCACATTTAGCATGGCCAATCCACCTAATGTGCACATGCTTGGACCATGGGAGGAAACCAGAGCACCCAGAGGAAACCCATGCAGACACGGGAAGAAATTTGCGTATTCCACACAACGGTCACCCGAGGGTGGAATTAAATCCGGGTCCCTGGGCGCAGTGCCAGCCACTGAACCACCGTGAAGGGCATCAAATGTTAGAAGGTTATGGAGATAGGTTTGGAGAGTGAAACTAGCAAGGTAGCTCTTTTGGGAGTCTGTACAGATATGATGGGTCGAATCACCTCCTTCTGTACTCTAACATTCCATGATTCAATGATAAGTGAAAGCTTTGACAAAATGTATCTTTGTTTACCAATACTCTGAAACTTAGCACTGATATGGTTGCTGCTACTGAAAGATCTCCCGCCTTTGCCCGATGTCCATGTTCTATTACATTTCCTAAGGCTAAATCCATTACTCATGTAAATAAAGGAGAATGCTGCACATGTTGGAGATCTGAAATAAAAAGAGAAAGTGCTGATAGAGCTCAGCAGTTCTGGCAGCATCTATGAAAAGGAACATAGTTTACATTTCAAGTCCAATGACTCTTCTATTCCAGCACTTACTTGCCAAACTAAACGCAAACCATTCATTAAAGCAGTTATAGAGTCATATAATCAGGGAGATGTACAGCATGGAAACATATACATGTACTTCAGTCCGACTTGTCCATGCTGACCAGATATCTCAACCTAATCTAGTCCCATTTGCCAACACTTGGCCCATATCCCTCCAAACTCTTCCCATCCAGATGCCTTTTAAATGTTGCAATTGTACCGGCCTCCACCACTTCCTCTGGCAGTTCATTCCATACATGTGCCCACCCGCTGCATGAAAACTTTGCCCCTTAGGTCCCTTTTATATTTTTCCCCTCTCACCCGAAACCTATGCCCTCTAGTTCTGGACTCCTCCACCCCTATTTATCCTATCCCCTGATGATTTTATAAACCTCTATGAAGTCACCCCTCAGCCTTCGATGCTCCAGGAAAAACAGCTCCAGCCTATTCAGCCTCTCCTTATAGCTTAAATACTTCAACCGTGGCAACATCCTTGTAAATCTTTTCTGAACTTTTTAAGTTCCACAACATCCTTCCAATTAGAAGGAGACCAGAATTGCACACAATATGCCAAAAGTAGCCTGACCAATGTCCTGTACAGCTGCAACATGACCTCTCAATTCCTATACTCAATGCTCTGACCAACAAAGGAAAGCATTACAAACGCCTTCTTCACAATCCTATCTACCTCTACATTCAAGGAGCTATGAACCTGCATTCCAAGGTCTCTTTGTTCAGCAACACTCACCAGGACTTTACCATTAAGTGTATAAGTCCTGCTAAGATTTGCTTTCTCCAAATGCAGCACCTTGCAGTTATCTGAATTAAACTCCATCTGCCACTCCTCAGCCATTGGCCCATTTGATCAAGATCCCGTTGTAACCTGAGGTAACCTTCTTCACTGTCCACTACACCTCCAATTTTGGTGTCATCTGCAAACTTACTAACTATATCTCCTAGGTTCATATCCAAATCATTTATATAAATATGAAAAGTAGTGGACCCAGCACCGAACCTTGTCGCACACCACTGATAACAGGCCTCCAGTCTGAAAAACAACTCTCCACCTCCACCTTCTATCTTTTACCTTTAAGCCAGTTCTGTACCCAAATGGCTAGTTCTCCCTGTATTCCATGAGATCTAACCTTGCTAACCAGTCTCCCATGGGAACCTTGTAGAACACATTACTGAAGTCCATACAGATCACATCTACCGCTCTGCCCTCATCAATCCTCTTTGTTATTTTTTCAAAAAACTCAATCAAGTTTGTGAGACATGATTTCCCACGCACAGAGCCATGTTGACTATCCCTAATCAGTCCTTGCCTTTCCAAATACATGTAAATCCTGTCTCTCAGAATTCCCTCCAACAACTTGACCACCACGATGTCAGGCTCACTGATCTATAGTTCCCTGGCTTGTCCTTACCACCCTTCTTAAACAGTGGCACCACGTTAGCCAACCTCCAGTCTTCCGGCAACTTACCTGTGACTATCGATGATACAAATATCTCAGCAAGGGGCCCAGCAATCACTTCTCTAGCTTCCCACAGAATTCTAGGGTACATCTGATCAGGTTCTGGGGATTTATCCATCCTTATGCCTTCAAGACATCCAGCACTTCATCCTCTGTAATCTGGACATTTTTCAAAAGGCCACCCACAATCTATATCTTCCATTTCCTTCTCCACAGTAAAGACTGATGCAAAATACACATTTAGCATCTTCCTGATATCCTGCAGCTCCACACAAAGGCCGCCTTGCTGATCTATGAGGGGCACTATTGCCTCCCTAGTTACCCTTTTGTCCTTAACGTATTTGTAAAAACCCTTTGGATTTTCCTTAACCCTATTTGCCAAAGCTAATTCATGTCCCCTTTTTGCCCTCCTGATTTCCCTCTTAAGTATACTCCTACTGCCTTTATACTCTTCTAAGGATTCATACAATTTCTTCTGTCTATATCTGACATATGCTTCCTCCCTTTTCTTAACAAAACCCTCATTTTCTCTAGTCATCCAGCAAACCCTACACCTACCAATCTTTCCTTTCACCCTAACAGGAATATACTGTCTCTGGACTCTCATTATCTCATTTCTGAAGGCTTCCCATTTTCCAGCCGTCCCTTTACCTGTGAACATCTGGTCAAATCAGCTTTTGAAAGTTCTTGCCTAATACTGTCAAAATTAGCTTTCCTCCAATTGAGAACTTCAACTGTTGATCTGGTCTATCCATTTCCATCGCTATTTTAAAATGAATAGAAATACAGTCGCTGGCCTCACTCATTCACCTGCCTGCCTTATTTCCCAAGAGTAGGTCAAGTTTTGCACCTTCTCTGGTAGTTACATCGACATACTGACTCAGAAAACTTTCTTGTACACTCTTACCAAATTCCTCTCCATCTAAACCCTTAACACTATGGCAGTCTATGCTTGGAAAGTTGAAATTCCGTACCATAACCATCCTATTATTCTTCCAGATAACTGAAATCTCCTTATAAATTGGTTTTCCAATTTCCTGCTGGCTATTAGAGGGTCTCTAACACAATTCCAATAAGGTGACCATTCTTTTCTTATTTCTCAGTTCCACCCAAATAACTTCCCTGGATGTATTTCCAGGAAATCCTCCCTCAGCACAGCTGTAATGCTATCCCTTATCAAAAGCGTCACTCGCCCTCCTCTCTTGCCTCCCTTTCTATCCTTCCTATCACGTTCTGGCTATGTTGTCGATATTATTCTTGTTTATGCTTTTATTCCAGTGTAATATATGGGCAATTAATGCTTACCAATATGACAGCTAATATTTTGGAATATTTTGAAAATGTTATCACTTGCCATGTAGCATTTACATATTTTACTGATTAATAAATAAAAAAAAGTAATTGTATTTCCTCCTATTCATTAAATCTATCCAAATATAATTAGTCTTTTCATTAACTCCTGATGTTATAAGGTCTTTAAACAGGTTACTTATTGTAGTGTCTTTGTCAATGACTTTCTCAATTTGCTTCAAGTTTAAACAGATTATCTGAATGAGAATGCCTGTTATTTCCCTGAAGACTGGATTTTCTGATCAAAGTTCTCCATTTCAAATACTTCAAGAATAAAATAATCACCATTGTTTTCCACAATCAACAATCTTTCTCCTTGAGTCCAGTTGAAACAATGTGAAAACAGCAGTGAAACTCAGAGCTTAATTATCAGGGTATGTCCTTTGCCAATACTCATGTGGTTTCTGGGAACGTCAGCAGGGCTGTATTTTGCAGCTGATAGTGTAAGCTTCAATAATTCATGTATACAATGTTATCTGACTGCCTAGCTGGGGGAAGAGAAATTGACCTTGTCCAATTCACAACATTTTATGGTCATCATTCTGCTTTTGAAATATTCACAGGCAACAAACTCCATCTGCTCTCGGTTTAGAACCAACTTTAATAAGGCGTTATGTTTCACTGCAGTGAAGCAGAACCCCAGAGAAATGTCATACACATGTCCTCATATTTTGTGCCTCTTGCAATCTGACCTGTGCTGCAAAGGAAGGGAAACCGAAGAAAGGTAGCAGCTATTACATTCCACCTGACACTTTGGCTGAGATCAGCACAAGTATTGAGTATCATCGGATGAATTTATTTGCCCCTTATCTCACTGCAGAACAGCCAATGGCATGAAAGAAACCAGAGAGGGAGACATATGGTGAAAAACCTCAAGGCTGCTGATCCTTCATTGTGAGGTGAATGTGCTCAACCAGTTTTGAAACGAATTAGTCCTGTTCGAATAGAGAGTCAAGCAGACCTGAAATGTTAATTTAACTGTTTTGAGATTTGCATTTAAAAATGGATGGAACTAGGGAATTTGACCCTTAGTCACCGCGAAAATCTTGGAATTGTATATTTTAAAAATTGATTTAAGTGGTTTTTCTAGACCCTCAGATCAATTTGTTTCTTCAGTATTTTTACTCACATTTCAGATTACCATCATGATTTGGAGCTGCCGGTGTTGGACTGGGGCGTACAAAGTTAAATACAGATTATCATCATCCATTTCTTTCCCTATTTTTTTTTCTCCTTTGCAATACTGAGTAGTTCAACACGCCATTTACTTTCAATGGGTACTCACTAAAGCTCCTCAGTAGCTGAGCTTTGGGTCTTACCTGTTAACAGTTCATCGGTTAAAGTCTCAGAATGGTTATGGCACAGCAAGGGGCTGCTTGGCTTGTTATATCTGAACCAGCTCATTGTAAGAGCAAATTACCTCATGCCACCTCCACCTTCTAAATTCCCCATTTCTTCACGCTTTTCTTTTCAGGTAATAGAACATTTCTTGCCTGAATGCCTTGATTTACTCTGCCTCCAGAGCAGCACGGTGGCACGGGGCAGCATGGTGGCACAGTGGTTAGCACTGCTGCCTCACAGCGCCACAGACCCGGGTTCAATTCCTGCCTCAGGCAACAGTCTGTGTGGAGTTTGCACATTCTCCCCATGTCTGTTGTCTACAGAACAGACAACAAGACGGGGAACCTATCAACAAAGACTGCATACTCAAACTACTGGACCTGTGCCTCACAACACACTTCACATTCAACAACCAAATATATGAACAAATCAACGGCACACCCATGGGCTCACCCATCTCTGGACTCATAGCAGAAGCGGTAATGCAAAGGTTAGAACAAACAGTCTTACCACAAATTCAACCCAAACTCTGGGTCAGAAATGTGGATCACACCTTTGTAATCATTAAAAACACAGAAATAGAGAACACACACCAGATCATCAACGCCACACTCACAGGAATCCGATTCACTAGAGAGGAAGAAAAGGACAACCAACTCCCATTCTTAGACGTGATGGTACAGAGAACACCAAACGGAGAATTCACCACAAAGGTATACAGGAAAGCCACACACACAGACCAAGTCCTAAACTACGAAAGCAACCACCCCAACACATACAAAAGAAGTTGCATCAAGACACTGTTCAAAAGGGCCACAACACACTGCAGCACACCAGAACTGCAAAAAGATGAAGAAGAACACCTCTATAATGTATTCGCCAAAAACGGATACTCCTGCAATTTGATCAACAGATGCCGAAGGGAAAGACAACGGAATGAGGACATGCCACAACCCAAAGGACTAGCCACACTACCATACATCAAAAACATTTCTGAACTGACAGCCAGACTACTGCGACCACTAGGACTCATAACAGTACACAAACCAACAGCCACTCTCAGACAACAACTCACCAGGACAAAGGACCCGATACCCAGCATGAGCAAAATCAATGTAGTGTACAAAATCCCATGCAAGGACTGCACAAAACATTACATAGGACAAACAGGAAGACAGCTAACGGTCCGCATCCATGAACACCAACTAGCCACGAAACGACATGACCAGCTATCCTTAGTAGTCACACACTCAGATGACAAGCAACATGAGTTCGACTGGGACAACACTACTATTATAGGACAAGCCAAACAGAGAACAGCCAGGGAATTCCTAGAGGCATGGCACTCATCCACAGATTCAATCAATATGCACATCGACCTGGACCCAATATACTGGCCACTACAGCAGACAGCTGGAACTGACAACCGGAAGCGGCAGATTCAAACCACTATAAATGCCGGAGGAAACATCACAGAAGCGCTTCACAGGAGGCTCCCAAGAACTGAGGATGTCACCTAGACAGGGGACGAAATGTCTGCAACACAAATTCCCAGCTTGGTGACCAAAATTCTCCATACTATCAATGTAACTGATGTCCCTCATTCCTGGAAAAATTCTTGCAAATCTTTTCTGCACTCCCTCTAATGCCTTCACATTTTTGCTTTAGTTTAGAAGTGTGATAACTACAGGATCCTTCAGTTCATCATCACATTCTGCTCAGATTAACACAATGAAGAATAGGCTCCTGATAAAATGCAGAAGGAACCAAAATCACAGCATAAACTAGAATTTAATTTACACTTGCAGTGTACAAGTTAGTTTTCTGACTCTTGAGCTTTGAACGTTTACCACCAGGAACATTTTTATCGTATGCTAAGCAGAAATTTAAAGGTCTGTGTTCTATTTCTTCCTCTTTGACATTGGCTCAGGAGTGAGGATGACCTACTGCCATTCTCGTTTGATGGTCTTTGAGATGAAAAATAACCAAAGCCTGAATTACAGAATCTATCACCTGCAGAGCAGGTAATGTTTGGAGCCTAGGGTAGATAAACTTTTGGGAGGTTTGTAAACACTCTCTTGACACCTCAACTTTCCCTCTGCATTTTCTCAATGAAGTCCCTTGATGAGCTTGTGCCTTTCTGAATGAATTTATCCCATTTTGATCAATCACAAGCAAGCAATCTCTTCAGGGGTGCTTCAAGGCCATTCTGAAAGCAATTTGATTTATCCTCCTGAAAGTCTTCTGCCGTAACCGAGGTCTGAATGGAACTAAATAAGAACCAAAAGAACTGCAGATGAAGTAAGTCAGGAACAAAAATAGAAGCTGTTGGAAAAATTCATCTATGCTCCAGAGTTGCTGTGTTTTTCCAGCACCTTCTATTTTTGTGTCTGAATAGAGCTGTTGATTCAGGGGTCTGGTGTCAGGCAAATGAACAACGCCCTATCTAGAGATGCTGGATTCTAAGCAATGACCCTGATGCTGCAGGTGTTAAATCTTGTCAATGTATTAAATGGACTGTGAAAGCACTGCTGATAACATTTCCCAGTGTTTTGAGTTGTCAAAAGTTCCAAAGCATAAAGGAGCATAAGGATGACTGATTTTAAGCCAAAATATTGTGGATGCTGGAAATCTGAAACTAACACAGAGTTCTGAAGAAGTCATAGCAGACTTGAAATTAACTCTGACTTGCTGAGTTTCTCCAGAGTTATCTGTGCTTGTTAGGGATCGCTGCTGTCAGGTGAACGAAGACCATAGTCACAATGCCTTCCACATTGATTAAGATCCACAGCAAGATCTTGGAAAATGTTAAACATTTTCCATCTCTCATTGGGAACTAATGTGCCAACTCAGCATTTGGCTGTTGAAAGTTTCACATGAACATTCTTTTTCTGTCAGCACCTTGTGCACATTCCACGCACGTTCAGATTTATTTGCAGAATCCATAAAGCAGTTAAAAAGACAGTAATCTCTGAAAATGACCTGACAAGTTGGACCAGTATGTCTTATTGGTACTTGCGTATCTCATCAAAAATTAGTCATTCAGCTGAAATACCATACCTATAGTCAATTTTTGATGCAGTTTATGGGAACCAGAAATATTTTTTGACAAGGGAATAACTCATATTGTAAGGAACATTAATTCTGATTCTCTTTCCACGTTTGCTAATAGACCTTCAGCACTTTCTGTTTTTAGTTAAGTCAGAGGTTTCATTGGAATTTCCAGATTCAGTCACACATTGTGACGTTTTTTTCTGCATCCCTCTATAGTTTCTGATGCAGAATGTCTAATAGGACATGGACTATGACCCTGGAGTGTCAGCACAACAGATTAAAATCAGTCAGAGAGAAAGCTGGGTTTCTGAAGAATTCTGTGGGCTCTGAGATTGCGCGGAACACACCTTCGTGCACGGTGTCTCCAGCGGAGGGGGGACGGTAATGGCTGTGGCCCCGCTGCCGAGGTTTTGGTGCATCCGTGAAGTGGTTCCCCCGCCCGTCATTGCGGCGGGACCATCATGGCGGCTCCGAAGAAGAGCGAGCCGGGCTGTCGCCGGGGCTTCATGGAGACGCTGAAAGCGGCCTATGCGCTGGCTACCGACCGGACCGACTTCAGGAGGTGAGGCTCCGGTTCACGGCCGACAGTACAGTTATCATTTTAATCATCACAGAGAGCCCCTCCCCCTCACATGGCAGCGGCAGCATATTCGGCTGTGGTGGGCATCACACCATCACCGCCGTCAGGCCAACGCCTTAAACTTTGCTCTTTCACTTTATCCCCACATTCCTCCCCCCCCCCCCGTCGCTCTCCCCCCCCCCCCGTCGCTCTCCCCCCCCCCCCCGTCGCTCTCCCCCCCCCCGTCGCTCTCCCCCCCCCGTCGCTCTCCCCCCCCCCCCGTCGCTCTCCCCCCCCCGTCGCTCTCCCCCCCCCCCCGTCGCTCTCCCCCCCCCGTCGCTCTCCCCCCCCCGTCGCTCTCCCCCCCCCCCCCCCGTCACCCCCTCCCCCCCCGTCGCTCTCCCCCCCCCGTCGCTCTCTCTCTCCCCCCGCGTCGCTCTCTCTCTCCCCCCGCGTCGCTCTCTCTCTCCCCCCCCGTCGCTCTCTCTCTCCCCCCCGTCGCTCTCTCTCTCCCCCCCCGTCGCTCTCTCTCTCCCCCCCCGTCGCTCTCTCTCTCCCCCCCCGTCGCTCTCTCTCTCCCCCCCCGTCGCTCTCTCTCTCCCCCCCCGTCGCTCTCTCTCTCCCCCCCCGTCGCTCTCTCTCTCCCCCCCCGTCGCTCTCTCTCTCCCCCCCCGTCGCTCTCTCTCTCCCCCCCCGTCGCTCTCTCTCTCCCCCCCGTCGCTCTCTCTCTCCCCCCCCGTCGCTCTCTCTCTCCCCCCCCGTCGCTCTCTCTCTCCCCCCCCGTCGCTCTCTCTCTCCCCCCCCGTCGCTCTCTCTCCCCCCCCCCGTCGCTCTCTCTCCCCCCCCCCCGTCGCTCTCTCTCCCCCCCCCCGTCGCTCTCTCTCCCCCCCCCGTCGCTCTCTCTCCCCCCCCCGTCGCTCTCTCTCCCCCCCCCCCGTCGCTCTCTCTCCCCCCCCCCGTCGCTCTCTCTCCCCCCCCCCCCCGTCGCTCTCTCTCCCCCCCCCCCCGTCGCTCTCTCTCTCCCCCCCCCTGTCGCTCCCCCCTCCCCCCCCCCCCCCCCCCATGGGTCCCCCTCCCCCTCCTCCCCCCCTCCCCCCGTCGCTCCCCCCTCCCCCCGTCGCGCTCTCTCTCCCCCCCCGTCGCTCTCTCTCTCCCCCCCCTCGCTCTCTCTCTCCCCCCCCCCCGTCGCTCTCTCTCTTCCCCCCCCCGTCGCTCTCTCTCTACCACCCCGGCGCTCTCTCTCCCCCCCCCCCCCGTCGCTCTCTCTTCCCCCCCCCCCCGTCGCTCTATCTCCCCCCCCCCCCGTCGCTCTCTTTCCCCCCCCCCCGTCACTCTCTCTCCCCCCCCCCCCGTCGCTCTCTCTCTCCCCCCCCGTCGCTCTCTCTCTCCCCCCCCGTCGCTCTCTCTCTCCCCCCCCGTCGCTCTCTCTCTCCCCCCCCGTCGCTCTCTCTCTCCCCCCCCGTCGCTCTCTCTCTCCCCCCCCGTCGCTCTCTCTCTCCCCCCCGTCGCTCTCTCTCTCCCCCCCCCGTCGCTCTCTCTCTCCCCCCCCGTCGCTCTCTCTCTCCCCCCCCGTCGCTCTCTCTCTCCCCCCCCGTCGCTCTCTCTCTCCCCCCCCGTCGCTCTCTCTCTCCCCCCCCGTCGCTCTCTCTCCCCCCCCCCCGTCGCTCTCTCTCCCCCCCCCCCCGTCGCTCTCTCTCCCCCCCCCCGTCGCTCTCTCTCCCCCCCCCCCCGTCGCTCTCTCTCCCCCCCCCCCCGTCGCTCTCTCTCCCCCCCCCCCCGTCGCTCTCTCTCCCCCCCCCCCGTCGCTCTCTCTCCCCCCCCCCCCGTCGCTCTCTCTCCCCCCCCCCCGTCGCTCTCTCTCCCCCCCCCCCGTCGCTCTCTCTCTCCCCCCCCCTGTCGCTCCCCCCTCCCCCCCCCCCCCCCCATGGGTCCTCCTCCCCCCCCCCCCCCGTCGCTCCCCCCTCCCCCCGTCGCGCTCTCTCTCCCCCCCCGTCGCTCTCTCTCTCCCCCCCCCTCGCTCTCTCTCTCCCCCCCCCCCGTCGCTCTCTCTCTTCCCCCCCCCGTCGCTCTCTCTCTACCACCCCGGCGCTCTCTCTCCCCCCCCCCCCCCGTCGCTCTCTCTTCCCCCCCCCCGTCGCTCTATCTCCCCCCCCCCCCCGTCGCTCTCTTTCCCCCCCCCCGTCACTCTCTCTCCCCCCCCCCCCGTCGCTCTCTCTCTCCCCCCCCCCCTGTCGCTCCCCCCTCCCCCCCCCCCCCCCGTGGGTCCCCCTCCCCCTCCTCCCCCCCCCCCCGTCGCTCCCCCCTCCCCCCGTCGCTCTCTCTCTCCCCCCCCGTCGCTCTCTCTCTCCCCCCCCTCGCTCTCTCTCTCTCCCCCCCCTCGCTCTCTCTCTCCCCCCCCCTCGCTCTCTCTCTCCACCCCCCCCTCGCTCTCTCTCTCCCCCCCCCCCCCGTCGCTCTCTCTCTCCCCCCCCCCCCGTCGCTCTCTCTCTCCCCCCCCCCCGTCGCTCTCTCTCTCCCCCCCCCCCGTCGCTCTCTCTCCCCCCCCGTCGCTCTCTCTCCCCCCCCGTCGCTCTCTCTCCCCCCCCGTCGCTCTCTCTCCCCCCCCGTCGCTCTCTCTCCCCCCCCGTCGCTCTCTCTCTCCCCCCCCCCGTCGCGCTCTCTCTCCCCCCCCGTCGCGCTCTCTCTCCCCCCCCGTCGCTCTCTCTCTCCCCCCCCGTCGCTCTCTCTCTCCCCCCCCGTCGCTCTCTCTCCCCCCCCGTCTCTCTCTCTCTCCCCCCCCGTCGCTCCCCCCCTCCTCCCCCCCCCCCCCCGTCGCTCCCCCCTCCACCCCCCGTCGCTCTCTCTCTCCCCCCCGTCGCTCTCTCTCTCCCCCCCGTCGCTCTCTCTCTCCCCCCCGTCGCTCTCTCTCTCCCCCCCGTCGCTCTCTCTCTCCCCCCCGTCGCTCTCTCTCTCCCCCCCGTCGCTCTCTCTCTCCCCCCCGTCGCTCTCTCTCTCCCCCCCGTCGATCTCTCTCTCCCCCCCGGCGCTCTCTCTCTCCCCCCCGGCGCTCTCTCTCTCCCCCCCGTCGCTCTCTCTCTCCCCCCCGTCGCTCTCTCTCTCCCCCCCGTCGCTCTCTCTCTCCCCCCCGTCGCTCTCTCTCTCCCCCCCGTCGCTCTCTCTCTCCCCCCCGTCGCTCTCTCTCTCCCCCCCGTCGCTCTCTCTCTCCCCCCCGTCGCTCTCTCTCTCCCCCCCGTCGCTCTCTCTCTCCCCCCCGTCGCTCTCTCTCTCCCCCCCGTCGCTCTCTCTCTCCCCCCCGTCGCTCTCTCTCTCCCCCCCGTCGCTCTCTCTCTCCCCCCCGTCGCTCTCTCTCTCCCCCCCGTCGCTCTCTCTCTCCCCCCCGTCGCTCTCTCTCTCCCCCCCGTCGCTCTCTCTCTCCCCCCCGTCGCTCTCTCTCTCCCCCCCGTCGCTCTCTCTCTCCCCCCCGTCGCTCTCTCTCTCCCCCCCGTCGCTCTCTCTCTCCCCCCCGTCGCTCTCTCTCTCCCCCCCGTCGCTCTCTCTCTCCCCCCCGTCGCTCTCTCTCTCCCCCCCGTCGCTCTCTCTCTCCCCCCCGTCGCTCTCTCTCTCCCCCCCGTCGCTCTCTCTCTCCCCCCCGTCGCTCTCTCTCTCCCCCCCGTCGCTCTCTCTCTCCCCCCCGTCGCTCTCTCTCTCCCCCCCGTCGCTCTCTCTCTCCCCCCCGTCGCTCTCTCTCTCCCCCCCGTCGCTCTCTCTCTCCCCCCCGTCGCTCTCTCTCTCCCCCCCGTCGCTCTCTCTCTCCCCCCCGTCGCTCTCTCTCTCCCCCCCGTCGCTCTCTCTCTCCCCCCCGTCGCTCTCTCTCTCCCCCCCGTCGCTCTCTCTCTCCCCCCGTCGCTCTCTCTCTCCCCCCCGTCGCTCTCTCTCTCCCCCCCGTCGCTCTCTCTCTCCCCCCCGTCGCTCTCTCTCTCCCCCCCGTCGCTCTCTCTCTCCCCCCCGTCGCTCTCTCTCTCCCCCCCGTCGCTCTCTCTCTCCCCCCCGTCGCTCTCTCTCTCCCCCCCGTCGCTCTCTCTCTCCCCCCCGTCGCTCTCTCTCTCCCCCCCGTCGCTCTCTCTCTCCCCCCCGTCGCTCTCTCTCTCCCCCCCGTCGCTCTCTCTCTCCCCCCCGTCGCTCTCTCTCTCCCCCCCGTCGCTCTCTCTCTCCCCCCCGTCGCTCTCTCTCTCCCCCCCGTCGCTCTCTCTCTCCCCCCCGTCGCTCTCTCTCTCCCCCCCGTCGCTCTCTCTCTCCCCCCCGTCGCTCTCTCTCTCCCCCCCGTCGCTCTCTCTCTCCCCCCCGTCGCTCTCTCTCTCCCCCCCGTCGCTCTCTCTCTCCCCCCCGTCGCTCTCTCTCTCCCCCCCGTCGCTCTCTCTCTCCCCCCCGTCGCTCTCTCTCTCCCCCCCGTCGCTCTCTCTCTCCCCCCCGTCGCTCTCTCTCTCCCCCCCGTCGCTCTCTCTCTCCCCCCCGTCGCTCTCTCTCTCCCCCCCGTCGCTCTCTCTCTCCCCCCCGTCGCTCTCTCTCTCCCCCCCGTCGCTCTCTCTCTCCCCCCCGTCGCTCTCTCTCTCCCCCCCGTCGCTCTCTCTCTCCCCCCCGTCGCTCTCTCTCTCCCCCCCGTCGCTCTCTCTCTCCCCCCCGTCGCTCTCTCTCTCCCCCCCGTCGCTCTCTCTCTCCCCCCCCGTCGCTCTCTCTCTCCCCCCCCGTCGCTCTCTCTCTCCCCCCCCGTCGCTCTCTCTCTCCCCCCCCGTCGCTCTCTCTCTCCCCCCCGTCGCTCTCTCTCTCCCCCCCCGTCGCTCTCTCTCTCCCCCCCCCGTCGCTCTCTCTCTCCCCCCCCCGTCGCTCTCTCTCTCCCCCCCCCGTCGCTCTCTCTCTCCCCCCCCGTCGCGCTCTCTCTCCCCCCCGTCGCTCTCTCTCTCCCCCCCCGTCGCTCTCTCTCTCCCCCCCCCGTCGCCCTCTCCCCGCCCCCCCCGTCGCCCTCTCCCCGCCCCCCCCGTCGCCCTCTCCCCGCCCCCCCGTCGCCCTCTCCCCGACCCCCCCGTCGCCCTCTCCCCGACCCCCCCGTCGCCCTCTCCCCGACCCCCCCGTCGCCCTCTCCCCGACCCCCCCGTCGCCCTCTCCCCGACCCCCCCGTCGCCCTCTCCCCGACCCCCCCGTCGCCCTCTCCCCGACCCCCTCCGTCGCCCTCTCCCCCCCCCCCTCCGTCGCCCTCTCCCTCCCCCCCCCTCCGTCGCGCTCTCCCTCCCCCCCCCTCCGTCGCGCTCTCCCTCCCCCCCCCTCCGTCGCGCTCTCCCTCCCCCCCCTCCGTCGCGCTCTCCCTCCCCCCCCTCCGTCGCGCTCTCCCTCCCCCCCCTCCGTCGCGCTCTCCCTCCCCCCCCTCCGTCGCGCTCTCCCTCCCCCCCCTCCGTCGCGCTCTCCCTCCCCCCCCTCCGTCGCGCTCTCCCTCCCCCCCCTCCGTCGCGCTCTCCCTCCCCCCCCCTCCGTCGCGCTCTTCCTCCCCCCCCTCCGTCGCGCTCTCCCTCCCCCCCCTCCGTCGCGCTCTCCCTCCGTCGCGCTCTCCCTCCCCCCCTCCGTCGCGCGCTCACCCTCACCCCCAAGTCGCTCTCTCTTCCCCCTCGTCCCCTCACCCCCCCCCCCCCCCGCTTCTCCTCACGCCCCACCTCACGCACTCTCTTCCCCCACCCCCTGCACTCTCTCACCCACGCAGCCCTCCCCCCACCATCGATGGGCTGAATGGCCTAATTTCTGCTCCTATGTCTTATGAGGATGTTCTGAGATTTGGAAAGGTACTGTGTAAATAAACCATTTCTTGCTGCAAGGTTGGTCTGTTCTGTTTCAGAAACTGGATGTAAACTCCTTACAATTTTTAATTTTCTATTCCTTTCCCTACAGGAATTTAATTGTAAACATCGGGCTGTTTGCCGTAGGAGTGTATATTGCCCGGAATCTATCAGACATTGATTTGATGGCACCTCAGCCTATGGCATAAGTGTGATCTTGGTAAGTTGTACACCGGGAAACTACAAAACACTGTGCTCTGTGCAAGGTTCATGACAAAACCCTCTATGATAAGAGTTAATATTTCAACATGGTTACAACTGATATGAAGTCAGATCAGACTCAAAATGTTTACTCTGTCTCTCTCTCCACAGAAGCTGCCAGGCAAATTCAGTTTATCTAGTTTGTTTTAGATTTCTAGCATCTGCAGTATTTTTCCTTTATTAGGAGAGCAGGGCAGTTTCTCTGGGAACCAAGTTCCTAAGTACAGTATGTAATGCAGGCACTGTAGGCTCCGGTGATTTGTTAGGTAAAAGTGAGGACTGCGGGTGATGGAGGGTATTCCACTCTAATCTAAACTCCGGTGATTTGTTGTTGAGTTTGCTACGTCACAGCCATCCTTGCTCCTGATAGAAAGTGAAGCAGCATTAGCATTTATCCCGTTTGAGTACGGGATTGGGTTGAACAGCAATGCCCTCAGAGTTGAATTGCTTTCTACTGATCATGGTTTAAACCTGTAAAAAAGGTCACTTGAGTGAAATATTGGAACTAAATGATAGTCAGCACCTATGAAACAACTCTGAATAAATGTCCTGTCAAGAAGCCAGGTAGTGATTGCTGGTGGAAGGGTAATGGAGTGTTGGCCCTTATTTCAATGGAGTTGGAGTATGAGTAGTGAATTCTTAGTGCAAATGTTGAGACCACATCTGATGTACTGAGTAGTTTGGTCCCCTTACTTAAGGAAAAATTATTTCTTTGAAGGCGATTCAGAGAAAGATTCAATAAGATGATTCCTGTTATGGAAGGATTGTCTTATGACCAAGGTTAAACAAGCTTGACAGGATAAATGCAGAGAGGATGTTTCCCCTCTTGGGAGAGCCAAGGACCAGAGGGCATGGTCTCGAGAGTAAAGGGGCATCAATTTGAGACCGTATAAGGAGGAATTTCATTTGAAGGTCTTTGGCACTTCTATCCCACAGCTGTCTGTGGCAAGAGTCCTTATTCATATTTAAGACTGAGATAGATAGATGGATAAATTCTTCATCAGTCATTACGATCAAGGGCTATGGAGAAAGGGCAGGAAAGTGGACACGAGTGTCAGATCAGCCATGAGCCTGTTGTGTGAAGGAGGGGGCTTGAGGGGTCAAACTGCCTAATCTTGTTCCTGTTTCTTTTGGTGCTGTGGAAACCAATTAGAGAGGGAGCAAGAGAGAGACAAGTAATAAAAATCAGGTGCTGGAGAAACTCAGTCCTGAGGAAGGAAACAGAGTTAATGTTTTGAGTCTCTCCTTTGGACCTGCAAGGGGCTGGAAAATGATGCTGTTGGCAAAATGGGAGGAGCTAGAGGAAACCAGTGAAGGTGAGTAGAGCAAAAGACAAAGGGACTACTAATGCTAACATAGTCAAAAATCACACGACACCAGGTTATAGTCCAACAGGTTTATTTGAAGCACTAGCTCTTGAAGTGCTGTCCCTTCATCAGGTGGCTATTAGCACAACCAACTGATGAACGGGGGGGGAGAGAGAGAGCTCTCACTTTGAGAGCTAGTGCTTCCAAATAAACCTGCTGGACTCTAACCAGCTGTCATGTGACTTCTGACTTTGTCCACCCCAATCCAATACTGGCACTTCCACACCAGTGCTCATGTAGGAATTATATAGATGTAAAATAGGTGTTGATAGTACATGTGAATGATCAACATTAGGTCAGTGTAAACCTTTGCAAACAAAATATGAGGGTGAGGAGGAGGGGTTGGTGTGGAGGAAAATCAAAACTGGAGGACATTTTTTTGTGCTCTGAAATTATTGCACTTCATGTTGAATCCTGCCTAAGCTGCGATTCGATGTTAAATTCGACACTATCCCCTTTTTGATTGCATTCACATCTACACCCAGCCCTCCATATCCTGTTTGCTTGGATTTACTCAGCAAAGGTAGCCTATTTTCAATAATTCACACAGACTATTAACATCATCTCACATCTAAATCACTCTCCTGCCTTTAGCACTGAGTTTGTCTTTTGTTCTGGGCACAGTTACCATTTGTTCAGCATCATAAAAACTGTCATGCAGCAGCTGTCTTCAGCTCTGAACTCAGAATTTGAACCATTAACTGTGCTTTTCTCTCCTGTTATTGCCAGACCTACTGAGTGTTTTTTTTTCAAAATCATTTATGGGATATGGGTGTCACTGACTAGGCCGACATTTATTGCCCAGAGGGCAGTTAGGAGTCATCCACGTTGCTGAAAGCCTGGAGTCACATGTAAGCTAGACCAAGTAAGGATGGCAGTTTCCTTGACTAAAAGGCATGATGTGGAGGAGCCGGTGTTGGACTGGGGTGGACAAGGTTTGAAAATATCACAACACCAGGATCGAGACCAACAGGTTTACTTGGAAGCACTAGCGCTTCGAAAGCCAGTGCTTCCAAATAAACCTGTTGGACTATCACCTGGTGTTGTGATTTTTAACTCTGACTATAAGACATTATGAATCAGATGGGTTTTTCCAACAACTGCCAAAGCTCCAACATTTGCAGTACTTGTCTTCATTGAATAATTCGCTTTTTCTCACTGTTTGCTTGCTACATACACACATCCAGCAGTCTGTGCTGGACTTACCAACCTGAAGAGAGACTAGATAAAGTTGTTCACTGTCCATTTGAAACCACAACATAAATATTTATGATCTTCCACGAGATATCAACTGTACTGTTTAGAATTCATCCTGTGCTCCCTTTCCATTATGCAGATGCTGGAAACCTAGCAACAGCTGGAAGTCCACCCGCAGTGCTGTCGTAACTTTTCCATGCTGTGATCAAATCCCATGCTACAAAGATGAAAAGCAGCTATTGACTTACAAAATGGGAAGCAATTTGATGTACAGAATTAACTAGTTTAATCAGAAGTTACTAATATGTATATTGTTTTTTGTTTTCAAAACATATTACAATAAATTTATATCAAATGCCTGCATCTGCAGTTAGGTTGTCTTTCCTGCTTCATTAAATAGCCTCAAATTATATTTTTTTAAAAATCAGAGAGTCCATGGCCAGCTTGTACTTACAATTTTGTAAATATTTGTGAATGCACATGGTGTAATATCATGAAGATGAAAGAAAGGAATACCTTCATAAAATTAGTGATCAACACTGGGAATGCTAATGAGAAAACTAAGACACTGTCGTGCAGGGTCATTCACACTGGGCAGGAAATAGGAACATTGTATTAGTAGAGGACAGTACAATTAGGGAGATAGAAACCATTTGGCAGCTATGAGCATGGGTGCCAACGGCTGTGTTGTCTGCCTGGTGCCAGAGGTTAAGGATGTTTCCTCAGAACTTGTACCCGGGAGGAGAGTGAACCAGTTATTGTCATTGAGGTTGATAATGAACGGGGAATCAGTTTAGCTCAGTTGGCTGGATTGTTGGTTTACAAAGCATTGTGATGCCAAAAGCGTGAGTTCAACTCCTATCACCGGTTTGAGGTTACCATGAAGGACTCTCCTTCTCAACCTCTTCCCTTGCCTGAGGTCTGGTGGCCCTCAGGTTAAATCACCACCAGTCGTTTCTCTCTAATGAGAGAGCAGCCCCTATGGTCTGGTAAGACTATGGTGACACAACAGATGTGAACAACACTTAGGATCAGGTTCTGTTGAAAGAATGACATCTATTCCTGATGAAGGACTTTTGCCCTTAACGTCAATTTTCCTGCACCTCAGATGCTGCCTGACCTGCTGTGCTTTTCCAGCACCACTCTAATCTAGACTCATTAATCTCGGGTGACTTTAATATGTAGACTGGGAAAATTACATTGACTTAAGGAAGAATTTCAGAGTGTATCCAGGACTGTTTCTTAGTACAGTATATTATGGATGCATTCAGGAATCAGACTAGTTTGGATCTGGTACGGTGTAAAGAAGCAGGGTTAATAAGTGGTCCCATAGTAACAGAACATCTTGGGAACATGTGGCCATGAGTTCAAGTCAGAGATAACTGTGCTAGACTTAAGTAAAGGTAATTACAAAGGAGTGAAGGTAGAATTAGCTAGAGTGGACTGGGAAAGAGTTCAGCAGAAGCGGCAGTTGAGGAACAATGACAGAATTTAAGAAGATAGTTCATGACTCAAATATATCCCAGTAAGGAGATAAACCAATCACAATAAACCAAGGATGTTGAGGATACCATCCTAAGGGAAAAAACAACACTATGCCTTGTCACCTATTTTGAGTTATATAGATGTACAGCATGGAAACAGACCCTTCGGTCCAACCCGTCGTTGTCGACCAGATATCCCAATCCAATCTAGTCACACCTGCCAGCACCCGGCCCATATCCCTCCAAACCCTCCCTATTCATCTACCCAGCCAAATGCCTTTTAAATGTTGCACTTGTACCAGCCTCCACCACTTCCTCTGGCAGCTCATTCCATACACGTACCACCTCTGTGTGAAAAAGTTGCCCCTTATGTCTCTTTTATATCTTTTCCCCCTCACCCTAAACCTATGCCCTCTAGTTCTGGACTTCCCAATCCCAGGGAAAAGACTTTGCTTATTTACCCTACCCATTTCCCTCATTACTTTATAAAATTTTCCAAGGCAACGTCGCAGTCTGCCTGGTTTAAAATTTACACAAAACCTGACAATTACTTTCCATCATCAGGTTGTAAGTTTGCTCAATGAGCTGAAAGGTTTTTTCAGACCTCATCACCATTCTAGGTAACATCATGAGTGAGTCTCTGGTGAAGCGCTGGTGTTATGTTCTGCTTTCTATTTATGTGTCTTGTTCTCTTAAGGTGGTTCTTTTTCCATTTTTTTCTCCGAGGTTGGTAAATGGGGTCCAAATTGATATGTTTATTGAGGGAGTCCTGGTTTGAATGCCAGGCCTCAAGGAATTCCTATGAGTGCCTCTGTTTAGCCTGTCCTAGGATGGATGTGTTGTCTCAATCGAAGTAGTGTCCTCCTTCATCTGTGCGTAAGGATACTAGTGATAGTGGACTCACGGGGAGAAAGTGAGGACTGCAGATGCTGTTGATCAGAGTTGAGAGTGTGGTGCTGGAAAAGCACAGCTGGTCAGGCAGCAACCAAGGAGCTGGAGAATTGACGTTTTGGGCATAAGCTCGTCATCAGGAATGAGGCTTGTGAGCTGAGATAAATGGGAGGGGTGTATGTGTGGTGGTGGTGGGAGGTAGCTGAGAAAGTGATGGGTAAATGAAGGTGAGAGAGAAGGTGATAGGTCAGAGAGGGGGTGGAGCGGATAGGTGGGAAAGGTGATGGACAGGTCAGGAGGGTGGTGCCAAGTTGGAGTCTTGGGACTGGGATAATGTGGGGGGAGGGGGAAATGAGGAAACTATTGAAATCCACATTTATCCCGTGTGGATGCAGGGTCCCAAGATGGAATAGGAAGCATTATTCCTCCAGGCGTTGGGTGATTAACGGTTTGACAGTGGAGGAGGCAAGACCTGCATGTCCTTGATGGAGTGGGAGGGGGAGTTGAAGTGTTCAGCCACAGGGTGGTGAGGTTAGTGGTTGTGATGTCCCAGAGACGTTCTCTGAAAAGATCAACAAGATGGTGTCCTGTCTCCCCGATGGGTGTATGGATACTGTAGATGACATTGGTAGAGGTACAGGTAACTTTCTGTTGGAGGTGATAGGAGTGATGTGGGCACAGATTGTGCACTTTCTTTTGGCAGGGAAAGGTACCAGGAGAGGGGTGAGGGCTGGTGGAGGGCACAGACCTGACGAGGGAATGGTCTCTCCGGAACACTGATAAGGTGGGGAGGGAAATATATCTCTGGTGATGGGGTCTGTTTGTAGGTTGCAGAAGTGGCGGAGGATGATGTAATGCTGCAGAGGTTGGTTGGGTGGAAGGTGAGGACCAGGGAGGTTCTGTTCTTGTGTTGGGAGGAGTGGAGTTCAAGGGCGGTGGTGTGGAAAGTGGAGGAGATACGCTGGAGGATATCATCAACCACATGGGAAGGGAAGTTGCGATCTTGGAAGGAGGAGGCCATCTGGGATTTTCTAAGGTGGAATTGATCATCCTGGGAACAGATGAGGCGGAGGCAGAGAAATTGGGAAGATGGGATGGTGTTTTTACACAAGGTAGGGTGGACACCCACACCCACCAACCCGTGGCTGAACACTTCAACTCCCCCTCCCACTCAGTCGAGGTCATGCAGGTCTTGGGCCTCCTCCACGTCAAACCGTTACCACCAGACGCCTGGAGAAAGAATGCCTCATCTTCTGCCTTGGGACATATGTGGATTTCAATAGTTTCCTCATTTCTCCTCCCACCCACATTATCCCAGTCCCAAGTCTCCAACTCAGCACTGCCCTCCTGTCCATCACCTTTCCCATCTATCCGCTTCACCCCCTTCTCCGACCTATCACCTTTGCCCTCACTTTCATCTACCTATCGCTTTCTCAGCTACCTTCCTCCCCAACCCTACCCCCCTCCCATTTATGTCAGCCCCCGGCCCAGAAGCCTCATTCCTGATGAAGGATTTATGCCCAAAATGTTGACTCTTCTGCTCCTCAGATGCTGCATGACCTGCTGTGCTTTTCCAACACCACACTCTCGATAGTGGACCCATGGGAATTCCTAGAGGCCGGGCATTGAAACCAGAACTCCATCAATGAACATATTGATTTGGACCCCATTTAACAATTTCTGAGAAAAAGAACCGGAAATTATATCACCCACCTTAAGACACCAAGACACATAAATAGAAAGCAGGACATAACACATGCGCTTCACCGCAGGTTCACTGATGACGTTACCTAACAGGGTAACAAAATGTATGAGAACAAACCTATGAGCTCAGTGAGCAAACTTAGAACCGAACCTCAACCTGAGCTACAAATCTCAAACATTCTATCATCATTAAGTAGGGGATTCATCTTTCCTGAGCTACTATCAAAATTCACTTACCACCTATCAGCATTTTCCACTCAGTATAATACTCATAGAATAATACAGCACAGGAACACTCTTTGGACAAACTTGTCCATGTTGGCCAAATTTCCCAAATTAAAGTAGTTCTATTTGCCTGCATTTGGTCCCTATCCCTCTGAACCCAAAATGTTGGTCTTCCCCTAGATTTTAGATTAGATTAGATTAGATTAGATTACATTACATTACAGTGTGGAAACAGGCCCTTCGGCCCAACAAGTCCACACCGCCCCGCCGAAGCGCAACCCACCCATACTCCTACATTTACCCCTTACCTAACACTACGGGCAATTTAGCATGGCCAATTCACCTGACCTGCACATCTTTGTGACTGTGGGAGGAAACCGGAGCACCCGGAGGAAACCCATGCAGACACGGGGAGAACGTGCAAACTCCACACAGTCAGTCGCTTGAGGCGGGAATTGAACCCGGGTCTCAGGCGCTGTGAGGCAGCAGTGCTAACCACTGTGCCGCCCACAAACTAGTATACTAAAACTAGTATTTTTTAAAAAATTCTTCTGTCGAATGTAAAATGCAAGCTTCAACAATATATAATTTTTCCAAAAGTATCAAATGTCTATTTTGTAAGTTTTCGTATGGTCGGATCTAAATATTAACTTAGTGGAACTCATTTTACGATAATAATGAGATATGGTTGACTGTGCGATGCAGTGAATCACCATTGAAACACGAGATATCCATAGGTTACATAACTAGTCTTTCCCTCTAATATTCCATGTAAACTTACAATTCTTAAATATCTGTCCACACGCTAGTTTAAAATCTGCTTTGGAAGCACAAGATGTTAGAATATGTATACTACCCTGATTAAAGGTGGTTGAACTGGAAATGAGGCTGTATTTCCTACTCCCAAGGTTCTTCCTTCTTAGTCCTGATTTTCTTTGGAGTCTGTGTGAGATCCCTTTGATCTGAATGGCTTCTTTTAATTAAGTTAAAAACCACACAACACCAGATTATAGTCCAATTGGTTGTATTTGAAAGCACTAGCTTTCGAAGCTTCATCAGGTGTAGTTATCCAGGTCAATTCTGAGTACATCAGCTTAACAGTTGTCTGATGTAACAATATAATTAACATAATTTAAATGGAGTTTCTATGTCAGGACAGGTGTTACAAAAGACTGTATTGAATATTGTAATTTCCCCTATTGATTAAGCTGACTCTAGAAGCCGAGCTGTCTCAAGAACAGTTCAAATGAAACTCAGATCTATTGTTCCACCTGAAACCTTGCAGCATTATCTCATTTACAGCCCCTTCAATGGTCAATCAAGGTGAATGGCTTGCCGATAGGTGTGGCTTGATTCAATTTGGACAGTGAATACTGCAGGCTTCCTGGCTTAATAGCTCAGTTTCACTGTCTCATTAACACCGATGCAATCTAATCAATCAAGCTAGCTGGTTTGCATACCTGTCTGCCTAGCGTGATCCAATTCCCAGCACACTGTTCAGTTGGCCAGTTTTCCCAAGTGTGTGGGCAGACATTTAAGCGCTGTAAATTGACTTGGAATATTAGAGGGAAAAACTGATTTATATAACCTATGTATATCTCGTTAAAAATCACACAACACCAGGTTATAGTCCAACAGGTTTAATTGGAAGCACACTAGCTTTCGGAGTGACGCTCCTTCATCAGGTGATTGTGGAGGGCTCGATCGTAACACAGAATTTTTGCTATAAATTCTGTGTTACGATCGAGCCCTCCACAATCACCTGATGAAGGAGCGTCGCTCCGAAAGCTAGTGTGCTTCCAATTAAACCTGTTGGACTATAACCTGGTGTTGTGTGATTTTTAACTTAGTGTTTCAATAGTCTCATAGTCAACCATATCTCATTATTATCGTAAAATGAGTTCCACTAAGTAAACGTTTAAATCAGACCATATGAAAACTTTCAAAATACACATTTGATACTTTAACGTTGTTTGAAAAAAAAATGTATTGTTGAAGCTTGAATTTTGCATTTGTGGAGTCGCAGGTAGATAGGATAGTGAAGGCGGCGTTTGGTATGCTTTCCTTTATTGGTCAGAGTATTGAGTACAAGAGTTGGGAGGTCATGTTGCGGCTGTACATGACATTGGTTAGGCCACTGTTGGAATATTGCATGCAATTTTGGTCTCCTTCCTATCAGAAAGATGTTGTGAAACTTGAAAGGGTTCAGAAAAGATTTACAAGGATGTTGCCAGGGTTGGAGGATTTGAGCAATAGGGAGAGGCTGAACAAACTGGAGCTATTTTCCCTGGAGCATCAGAGGCTGAGAGGTGACCTTATAGAGATTTACAAATTTATGAGGGGCATAAATAGACAAAGTCTTTTCCCTGGGGTCAGGGAGTCCAGAACTAGAGGGCATAGGTTTCGGGCGAGAGGGGAAAGATATAAAAGAGACCTAAGGGGCAATGTTTTCACAGAGGGTGGTACATGTATGGAATAAGCTGCCAGAGAAAGTGGTGGAGGCTGGTTCAATTGCAACATTTAAGAGGCATTTGGATGGGTATATGAAAAGAAGGGTTTGGAGGGATATGGGCCGAGTGCTGGCAGGTGAGATTAAATTGGGGTGGGATACCTGGTCGGCATGAATGGGTTGGGCCGAAGGGTCTGTTTGTGTGTTGTACATCTCTATGACTCTATAACAATTTGCAAAAATTTAAGGGGAAGACCAACATTTTGGGTTTAGAGAGATGTGGACTGAATGCAGGTAAATGGAACTACTTTAATTTGGGAAATTTGGTCAACATGGACAAGTTGGTCCAAACAGTATTTGAGAGTGATGAGCCTTTCCGCGGAGCGCAGTGGAGACCAGGACGTTCGGTATCTTCAAGGCAGAGATTGATAAATTCTTGGTGTCTCAAGGAATTAAGGGCTACGGGGAGAGTAGGGGTAAGTGGAATTGAAATGCCCATCACCGTGATTAAATGGCAGAGTTGACTTGATGGGCCGAATTACCTTGCTTCCACTCCTATGTCTTATGGTCTTTCCCAGTTGGCCAATATTGCTTTCAGTGTTCCAGAAATAAGTTATTTTATTTAGAAAGGGACATCCCACTACCTACAATTTGTATTTCTGTTCCTCCACAATGAATAATTCTGTGCAAAAGAAAAAGCTGCAAAACCAGTTTCTAAATGCTTATTAATTGTGGATAAGGATAACATATATCTGCAAATAGGTGAAAGTGAGGACTGCAGATGCTGGAAATTAGAGTCAAGAGTGTGGTGCTGGAAAAGCACAGGTCAGGCAGCATCCGAGGGGCAGGAAAATCGATGTTTTGGGCAGAAGCCCTTCATCAGGAAACCTGATGAAAACTTTTCCAGCAACACACTCTTGGTAGTTAGAAATAGGCTTCCATTAACATCTCAAAGAATGTAGGTCGTACACTGGAGAGCTAGTGACATGCTGTGAAACTAGATGCCAACTGTTGAGATAAGTGGAGACAATTAGAATAAATTATTTAAAGAGAGCCATTGGATAACAGTTAAATTCTAAAGTTGTAATCTTTATTTTTCTTTAAGAACTTTAACTTACAAAACAATAGATGTAGAAAGACAAAAGCTTAGAAAAATCATTTCTATTTAAAAAAAATCAAATCACAGGATATGAAATCCAGATTGGTTGACATAGCAAGACAGTACAGGAATGGACCCTGATTCAATGTGCCGTACTCTTTAATACCAAACCACATTTGCTAACACATGAACAAAGTGCCCTAATCTAACATTTAAAACCTGCTACCAAACATCCAACATAACAATACAATTCGCGAGCGGCTCCAGCCACACCCCTTGCTACCACATGCCTTCAATGAGCTCATGGCACTAGCTATAAAAGTTCAAACCAAAAACAAAAGAAAATAAGGAAAACATGCATGTGCTTAAAACAAAATAAATGGACCATTCTCAAGCCCCATTTACACAGGCAGTCTATAGCAAATTGTACGTTTGTTGGCAAGAATGACGATTGAAAAACATTTAATTTTTTTGAAACATCAAAGCATTGTTTTGTAATGTCACCCTAACCTTCCATTAAATTTTGACCCTTCCCTATTCCAATTAATTTTCTTTGAATTTGCTCAAAATAAACTGTTGTATTTAAGAACAGTTATTTAAGTTTTATATATACACACACACACACAATATAAATGGACTTCTGTGTAAGTGAATATTTACTGCACAGTTCCTTAATGTTAACAAGATCAGAAGGTTTTAAATTTCAGGAAAAGGTTGGTAACCAACACTTTTCAACTCAAAGAAACTGGTCAGAGAATGTCTTTCAGGTTGTGGAGAAAATCAATACCAGTAGTTTTACTTGTGTATAACGGAGGTTGGGTAGGGGCGGGGGGAGGGGGGGGGGGGGGTAAGCGCGTACATAGAATTGTTTAAAAAAATACTTCACAATAGATCCATTCGTTTCACATTATCCCTCCATAGAATGAATGTCTTTTGCAGCTTTCAATGTAGTCCTCAAATATGAAAATCTTGATTAAAACCCTCGTTTCTTAGAGTACTGTTGTAGTTTTCATCTTCCAAGTATAGATATCTAAGCTAGTTCCAGTCCTGACCCATCTCATGCATCAAGATGGCACTGTATATTCTCCATCATATATGCTAGTTATGATAAGCTAGGGTGACAAATATGGAAAGGCAGATTGCTTACTCTGCTGTCTTAGAACACAATGAAACTAATCATTTGTTTTTGGGGGTTGAAATTCTCATTTAACATGAGATGAGTTCACAATGTTATTACTTCCCTCATCTCAGTATATTTGCCTGTGTAACTGGGGCTTTTCATGTGCAGGGCAGTAAACGTTTGGAGGCAATTTGATCACTACCTCCTTTCGGACCTGGTAACAATAGGCCTGAGTAAATTCTGTTTTTATAAAAACAAAAACATAAAACAGAGTTTTTCTTAAAAAAAACAATCTTCATCAATATATTACATTATGAAGTTCACAAAAATGTACACTAGTATATATGTGTTTATTTTCTTAAAATTTGCTGGTAAGAACAGTTTGTATTCACAGACACAATGAGCAGTCAGCACCACCACAGTATTGTGTTGTTTGAATCCAGAAGATGACAGTTCTTGAAATCAAATACTAAGGGTGACACTAGGGGTTTCACTATAAAGACTGTACTTTTTCCAGTCTATTGCCTGCTCACCTCAGCTGCCATACTTAAGAGTGCAAGTGCATGCGGGTATTGTACAGTCCTAGAAGAGAAATTACAACATACGACAATATAATGTATAAAAACTTGTTACAATTTTCTTTGTACCAATTATTTTAGTGTTCATGACAATCGAACAACATTCAAATTAAACATTCAAAAATATGAAACCATCTACGAGCAGGCTGCAATATTCTGGTAAAAGGAGACATATTCAGATCAATAAATACAAGTGGTAAAACTAGCTTCTAGAGGGGCTGGACAGAAATAAGTGGAACTGAAAATTCATTTCATATACAGTGGGCAATGTAAAACTGAGATGCATTTTGCAGACACTGACTTAATTTGCAACTATAATGAAGGTAAAACGCATTGCTGCAGTAAGGGGATTTACAAACCCAGCAAGTTGATTTAATCCGTGAATAGCAGTGTGCAATGTCGGTTACACAGGTTTAGCAAACATTAGCAATTTGACCAGAAGCCGTCTTTTTAGCAACAATCAGGGCCAAGAAACAGAATTAAGTTCACAAGTAATATTCAAAATAGGTGCAAAATAAATTAAATTTCTAATGCAAGTACTTGCAGATGGGTAGAGGTGAGTGAATTGAAGATGCAGCAATCAAGAACTGTATTCAAATAGCCTAGTGGGAGAATGTAAGCTTCCTCAAGAGAGCCACTACGGAAGGCAATTGCCTCAATAGGGAGCAGTATCAACTCGTTATTCATAAATATGTATGGATAACACTGGTGCAACACAGGAGTAGGCCCATCTGTGAGTTCTCTATCCGAGGTAGGTACATGTCTTGAGGACCATTATACAGGGCGTTGAGTAGAGGTGGATGTGGGAAGGAGAAAGATTTATTAAAGAAAAAAAACAACTTACATTTGTCTTAATACTAGCTGTACTTTTAAATTTATGCCAAAGTTCAGATACAGTTTGCTTCATAAAAGAAACAGTATAAAACACACTGCTGACATCTTGTGATAGAGTTATAAATTACAACTTGTGTGTCAATAAATTAGAATAAAGTTCTCTAGCTTGTTATTTTATTCCTGTTTATTGGAGCTCAACTCTGATTTTGCTAGGGTTCCCAGATATCCTAAAAATCTCATTGTCAAAGTTAAGGATCACAGCAGTCTTGCTATCCCTTGTGTACTGCTGTATCATACAGACAACATAAGAAATCTAAAGAAGCTATTTGATCAATCAAGCTAATTCTTCTGGTAAAACGTGAATATCTTTTGTCTGTTACTTTGGCAAATGATTCCCAAAAAGTAATTATGTCTTCATTACTGTTCTAAGTTATTCCTGATAATTGACAGATTAAAATCTGAATTCTCCAATATAAATTGTTTAATACAAATTGTAAGATCACAGCATGAGATACAGAGCCAACAGGTTTGGAATAGCCAGGATTTGAAATACTTACATTTAATCAAACCCAGAATATTTAACTTCTTCCCCTCAAAATTTCATGATTTTCATTGTTGGCTTCCAGCCGCATGTAAGGGTAGCATTAGCTTGAAGGGGTTGTGTGAAGTGGGGGTGGGAAAGAGTTAGAGAGGAGGAGGAGGAGGAGGGGATTCTTTCTGTTCTGCTCATTCTTAAATTGCCTGAATTTATAAGTGGAGAGGCCATCTGCCTCAGAGGAGGGTAGGCCTAATTTAGTTGGCAAGTATCCAATCCAATTTGGCAGCCAGCATCCTGGCCATGGAAGAAAGAGAAAAGTTTTTTTTAAATAAAAGGTACATTTTGCACCTGTGGGCAATAGAGTGCCCTTCAAGGCTCCACCGTGATACAGTGAACCTTCAAAAACAGACAAAAATGCAGTATGTATGTGGAGAAAAGTTGTTGCAAAGGAAAGTTGACAGGTTAGCAGAGTGGCCAAGACTTTAGCAGATAGAATTCAACGTGGGGAATGTGTGAGGTTACTCATACTGGATCCAAGAAAGATAACTTGGAGCATTTTCTCAATAACTGTAGAAAAACAGATCTGGAAGTTCAAGCGCATAAAACTGGATGACATAAAACTCAGAAATACAATGTGGAGGAAATCATATTCAAATTTCGAAGTTAATAACACTCTCAACTGGACTACTGCATTCAGTTTTTGGGTGCCTCTAGATATACTGGCTTTAGATTTGGTTCTGGTCACACAAATCTGACTTGTAATCACCTGACTATAAAGATTGAATCGTTATCAGATGGGGATGCTTAATATGTTAGGATCTGGAAGTGTAGACATGGAACAAATATTCCTTCTCGTCACAAAATCAAGAACTAGTCTTTATGTATCACCTTCAATATGGCACGCCAACTCCAACTTCATTGGAACATAATTAAGCAAAGTTTAACACTGAGCTACAAGAAATATTAGGCCAGGGCACCAAAGCTGGGCAGAGTTATATTCTAAGGAGTGTATTAAAACAGTGGAAAGGTTGAGAGGTTTAAAGAGGGAATTCCAGAACTTAAGGTTCAAAACTACTAAAGGCACAGCTAGCAATGGTGGGGTAAAGGAAATCAGTAATATACGATGGGCCAGAACGCAGAATTTCTAAGTGTTTTGGGGCTGGAGATGAGAGGTTTAAAGAGGCAAGGCCAAGGAAGAATTTAAAAGAGACAATCTTAAAGTTTGAGTAGGCTATTCAGGAGTGAAATCAGGAACATCTGTTCCATAACTAGTAGATGAAGTTTGGCACTCCCCCCCCCCCCCCCCCCCACCCCCCAAAGACTGAGTGCGCTGGGAGCTTTCGGACCTTGAGACAGGTTTGTTTTTCATTGTGTAAATTTGTCAAGGGATATGGAGCAAAGGCTGATAAAAATGCAGCAGAGGTGCAGATTTAACAATTCTTAACTGAACGTTGGAGTTGGCTTGAAGGGCCAATAGTCTAATTCTACCTCTATGTTCCACACCTCTGAGCTCACCTCCAAAATCCATTTTACCAATTCCCCTGATCCATTTTGGATTTACATTACTGGGAACTGCTACTGTGAGTCCAAAATAAATCTTGGATATATCATTATATTTCTCAGGCTCAATTTTCTAATTCACTTTGAAATAATGATCTTCGATCCGTCAATTTGGTTTTTAAGCGTATTTGTAAAATTAAATCTTGATTTTAAGATGTAAATTCCTATCAATTTAAGTAGATACTAAAATAACAGGGCAACGGTGGACAGGATGTGTAATACATAAGTACTATTTAGACACAATCCCTCAACAAGCTCTATGACCTAAATGCCATAATTATACAGAAATCTGGCACCATTATCTAGTGATAATGCACTGAATCCACTTAGGCAGCTTCGAACAGTTTCACCAGGAGACTGTACTGATGCAATACCCACATAGGAAATCCCCCTCCCCATCCCCAACCAGAGTCATTTTGCGGAATTAAGATAACACTGGAGTGATGTGGCTGTATACATAGGGAGGAGGTGCAACTGGTTGGCAGGTTGTATTGCTGGATGTCTGCATTAATTGTGACATGCAAGCACTGGATCCAGTTTACACCACTGTCAACTCGTGATAATTCTATCAGGCCTGCAATAGTTATGTATCACTATTGATTCAGAATGTTTTAATAAAATGGCTGATCATCTGATGGTTTCCCTTCTTAAGGTTGTGGTTTGTGGTCAGGGATGGTCACCAGGCAATAGCTGTTCTGGAGTGCCTCAAACAAACAGTTATCCATCCCTCTAAAACCCTCACTGTCTGCCAGGTAAAATAGTTGTACACACCATGATTGCTGAAGGAAACACCTTTCTGAGTGGAGCTGATTCATGGCAATACAATATCAATCTGCCCCATGTTGAACAGCTTGGTGCTGACTTACTCTGATCTGATCGTTTTACTGAAGTTCAAGAAATGAGACATCAGTGCCAATTCTCGACCAAGTATTAGCAAGTTGTAAGCAGAACAAACTGTTGATAATGGATCAGTCCTTTGCTATCTCATTACATAGTGCAAAAGCAAGATTATATCTAGTTCAAACTTATCAAGCAATGATGGATTTACCTGTAAAATTAATCTGACTGACACTAAGAACTTAAAATCAAATCTATTTTTATATAATCGCCTTCATTCATACGTTAATAGAATTGAAAATTGGTTAGATACCAGAGGTGAACAAGACTAAACACTGAAAATAATCTATCTCAATAGTGTCAAACTTAATTTTTCTTATAATGGAAACCTTTTCAGTTAACTCCAGTTCAGTGTTTTATTTTACTCAATATTTTGAAACTGCATGAAAATTCAAATGATTGGAAGCAGTTCTCTTAAAAATACCATGAGATAATTTTTGCCAAAAGTAATTTGATAGGAGAAACTAAGGAAAAACTTATGTTTCAAAGATAGGATATATTCAAAAGATTTCTCAATACATTGGCAGATTTCTCTCGAACAAACTGGAACATACATCATCATTGGTCAACAGAAGAAAGCAAACAGCCATTTCTCTCAGAATGTATTGAACTTAATGCAGTTTAAGACAAAGTGGAAAATGTTGTTTTGCTATTACAACTGGAACTTGCAATTCAGGTCATAAATAGCTCATGTTTAAGTTTTTGATACTTAATTGGTATTTTCTTCCCTCAAGCTCCAATTTGGAAGATATTTGCTTTCAAAATTATATCATATATAAGGGCAGCATTTCGTTATTCAGTAGTTTGGGTATTTTGCTTGAATTCCAGTTCAATGCCCAATTTGTCATTGTTCACACCACTCCCCTCAAAATTGAGGGCTAATAGACTATTCAACCATGGGAAATATCACAACTAATACCCAACAACACTTCCAACATATGTAACTGAACAGCAATAAAGAGAGGGAACCCTGGCTGCAGATTATCCTTTTCCAACTTAGAGATTTTGAGGCCAATCCTAGTACCCCAACTGAGATCAGTTAGAATCAACCAAACGCAGGCTCAGATGTAGGATTGTCAACCTTTTTATTAACACAGAGTGGCTCGTGTGTAGAATGAATTGCCAGAAAAAGTGGTGGATGCAAGTACAGTTACAACATTTAACAGACACTTGGATAAGATCACGATTAGGAGAGGTTTGGAGGGATATAGGCCATTTACAGGCAGATGGGTCAGTTTAGCTTGAGAACATTGTCGGCATGGACTGGTTAGATCGAGGGGACTGTTTCCGTTCTGTATGATGCTATGACTATAACACTGTTTCTCTCTGTGCAGATGCTGTCTGAATTAATGTGTTTTTCAGCATTTTCTGTTTTTATATCAGATGTCCAGTACTTGCAATAATTTGTTTGTGTTAATATGGAATCTTCCCTTGCTATACAATTGAGCTATTCAATGTGGAATTGCAAACCTAATAAGTGGAAAAGCTATTCCACAATTGGCAAAGCTTTGTCGCTCTTTTTGAAATGGCAAAGAACCAGAATAGTGTCTGTGAGGCCAGACACAACAATCAGATTGTCCTGCTAATAAAATAAAATAAATCTTAAATTGGATAGTTAAGCCAGTACTGCACTGGAGAACGAACTACAGACAAAATTTCTTTAGGGCAGAACTGTACAACATAGGAAGCCCCAGATAGAATATTTAGGTCAAGTTTGCAATGGAGGAATAGCCACATGCAGGGTAGCCCTGTGCTGAAGGAAATCTTGTGTGGATGTTTAGGACAGAGCTGAAAATGTGTTGCTGGGAAAGCGCAGCAGGTCAGGCAGTATCCAAGGAGCAAGAGAATCGACATTTTGGGCATGAGCCCTTCTTCTTCTGAAGGGCTCATGCCCGAAACGTCGATTCTCCTGCTCCTTGGATGCTGCCTGACCTGCTGCGCTTTTCCAGCAACACATTTTCAGCTCTGATCTCCAGCATCTGCAGTCCTCACTTTCTCCTGGATGTTTAGGACAGCAAATGTAATGACTGCGCCAAATATTGGTATCAACTTAATATATTCTCCACTCCATTATTCAAAATCAATGGCAAAGGTAATTTAAGACATCACTGGGTGGCATTATGAGCTTGCAAAATTTGTTTCTCATGTTCATTTTTATTTCATATGGTAGATGTAACAAGAATAAGGTTTTGGTTGATTACCTTGCTCTCCAATGTTCAGCACTGTTATTGCATAAAAAGTTTTGCCCAAGATAAATGAAAAAGATCATCAACCTATAGCACCATCTCAGGCTCAGTTTTCAGTGAAGTCAAACCTAAGTAAGTTATTTGAGCTGGTGTTTGAATACATTTCCTTCTATTACTCTGCTTTGGGATTGTTTTCCACTCCAAACAACTGGAGGGGAGCATGGAATCAAATAACACAAAACTGTCTGGTCGTGCAATTTCTGAAAGCCCGGTGGGCAAAAAGGAAATAACTTTTAACCAAACACGAGCTGTACCTGTATTGTAATAGGGATGAGGACTCGTTTACAGAAACCCATATAGCTTTCTACATCCAAATTCATTTTAGATGCATGGTACAAAGTTACAACTTGCAAGCAGGTACCAAGAGTACAGAAATGGGGACCCAGCTCTGACTTTATTTTGATACATGTAAACTGGCTTTCAGATTAAGCTCAATGACTGATGAGCAGGCAGGTGCTGCATGCAATTTGTTACATAAAAAGCTCAGCCACTGACCGTTCTGGGCACCACTGTTGCATTTCTGCACCATATTCTATTGAGCTTATAGAAACAACATAATCAGTACTTATTGTTTCCTTTTATATGGCTCAAATTGGACTTTTTGATATTTCCAAGAGGATGTAAAAGGTTGTCATGGTTTGCAAACTGCTAACAAGTTGGCAGTTCATTATCAAATGATATGCATAGAGGATCTGAAGCATTTGCGCTGGTGGAAAGCAGACGGGTGCCTCGCTATAACAGACTGATATACACGGCCTCCCCTGTTAGCTGTCACACTAAATATGAAATATCTTAAGTTTTGAAGCACCATTGTTTGAATCATGTTAGAAATCAACAAAGCAAGTGATAGCCAGCAATGATTTGTGACCAAGTGAACCAGAATCTAGATTAGATTACCTACAGTGTGGAAGCAGGCTATTTGGACCAACAAGTCCACATCGACCCTCCAAAGAGTAACCAACCCAAACCCATTCCCCTATCCTATATTTACCCCTGACTAAGGCAATTTAGCCTGGCTAATTCAATTAACCTGCACATCTTTGGATTGTGGGTGGCAGACCTGGGGAGAACGTGCAAACTCTACATAGACAGTAGCCCAAGGTAAGAATCAAACCCAGGTCCCTAGCGCTGTGAGGCAACATCAACCACTGAGGCACTGTGCTGCCGTAAGATGGGCAGAGCAATCGATGCCACCAAGTTTGCAATTGGTTCCTGTCGTGCAGTGGCAGTGTTCCTATCTCTAAGGTAGAAGGCCTGGGTTTAAGTCCCACTTATTCCATAGGTGTCTGAACAGGTTAAGTAAAAATATCTACAACTGGGAGGATGGATTGCAGTGACAGGAAGCAGCACATTCCAATAGCACAGCAAATTCTAAACTTAAGGAGAAGATAAGAAAGTAAAAAAGGCAAGAGTGAATTTAAATTTGTCTCAACAAATATTTAAAACTTTCATCCTCCTGAGTACTTTCGTCAGTTCACTGTCTGAGTTGCTGGATGAAGGATGGCAAAACAGAGAGCAATCTGTCCCCTGAGGAACGGGAAAGGATCAGCCAGAGAGAAAAAAAAAATCATTGCACAGGCATAGGGCGATCTCCAGCCGAGTGATACACTGGCACCAACCTGGGAGCCAAATACTGAAAACATGTTGTGAGAACAGTTTGACAGCCGAATTCTGAACCTTTCAAAAATCCCACTCGGAAAAGGAATAACAAATTCAAATAAGATTTAAAACTCAATGGCACCATATTTCACGCAGCTTTACCCATCTCCCCTAAGGTGTATCGAACTAAGTCAGGAAAAAAAAAGACGACAAACCAAACTTCTCACCGTTGTATATGTATCAGCGACTTGACAACAGCAGATCTCCTCCCTCCCCGCTACTTGCGCCTTTCCCTCTCTCTCTCTGGTTTATTATGATGGCACACTACAAATGTATACTAAATTCCTCCTTTTCTCGCTCCTCCCTTTGAAGGAGGTGACCCACGCTACAGTGCAGTTCCACAAGCGCTCAGCATCTTGTGTTGACAGAACGTGCCTGACATGAACAGGCACAACTTCCAGCAGCGACTGGGGCTATTCCTCACTGATTTTCCTTCCAACCTACCTCGTCTAGGGACACTACTATCATTATACTGGGAAAGATTAGTTAACTCAGTGAGATCCCAGGAGCAGACAAAGGAATTGCCCAACCAATGCTGTTGCAACCCACTGTGGCCAACAGCCCTTGGGGCAACATTACTCTGAAAACTGGGAATATATTCAAACCTGCTAGCTGTAAGGCAGCAGAATTGTGTTTTTGTTTTGTTCTGAATAGTCTGAATTCCTAAAAGAATTATCAAAGTTAAACCAAATCTTAATGGAAAAGGGAGGTCACACAATTGGCAAAGACTACTTACACATGTAAAATCATATTGAATAAAGTTAATCTCCCACATTTATTTTGAAATTGTTGCAAAAATCATAACTTACAGTTCCAAAGCTGCCATGTTATTGTTGCATGATCAGCTACGCACAATCTATCTAAAGACCAGGACTTGGCTGAAAACACAATCTCTACCCTCACACAAAATCCATACAAAAGCTCAGGCAAGGAAGAGTTTGCAGAAGTGCATTGAATCACTATGGCTGCTTTAACTCCCAAGAACAGTGTGTTCTGAAGCGATCAGACTCACAACAGAGGGATTTACATTATCAGAAAAAGAACATCTTATAAAGGTTCATACAAGCCTGTAAGTAGTTTTAGTGAGGAGACTGGTGTTGCGTCAGTAATTCTTCACAGCACGAGTCCTTACACTTAAATAAAGTACAAAATCATAAAATGGGAGCAAAGGGACAAGGATTTCTCTTGTGGTTTCTTCACTGTTCTGCAGCATTAGCGGCAAGTCATAGCTGGTACAATGGAGCCTGAAATAATTAGTGAAGGGTCAATGCAAATGTGAAACAGCCCTGGCCATGATGTGAAAATGCAGAATTAGTGAATCAGATCAAGCTTAGCTTGCTATTGCACCACAGGGAGTAAACAATTCTGCATCCAGTACACAATGAGAATGGGTTGAACACGCGTACCTATGTTCAGTCAGTGAATCATGTGGCAAACAAAGGCACCTTCTGGGAGTTAAAGGATGAAAGCAAGTATCAGAAATGTTGCATCTCAAGATCAGCCAGCAACATAAACGTTGACAATAGATGTGCCACCTTTTGTTTTGGGGGGAGTGGATGGGGAATAAGAAAAACTTTTGCAACAGGAATGTTGATACCATACACATCCACATCATCTGACCTGGGACAGTTGGACACTTTGAAAAAAACCATTTTAATTGACAAGTACGGAATTAAACCCTACCATATTATGCATAGGAAGGCTATATATGCTTCAGTAAACGAGCCCTACGGCAACTGTAGCCCACAAGAGACCACATCTGTGTTTGATCAGCCCCAACATGGTTCCCAATGGCTGACGCTGGATGGTTTCAGTGAATTCCAATAATGATTTTTGCACCCCATGCTAGGGGAAGGTCAGTCTCCTGTTCTTCTCTGGATTTCTGGTTGGCACCTGAGGTTCAGAATGCATGTCTGTGACAAACCCCACTCTGTTCTGCACGGTTCTTTGAGTGTAAAAGAGAATGTAGGCTTGGGTCTTGCACACGTCCTCCACACTGCACACATTTAGCTTAGAGTCATTACAGTGGACCCAAAACTCTAAAGAGGGAAAAAAAGATACAGCAGACTTATAAAATGTAGTGTTTCTTATTTTCAGAATATTTATTCATATAGAATATGTCAATTAAATTACATATAGTCTGATATGCAACTTGCACTCCCCCGCAAATCCTAAAGTCTTATCCACTCCCCATTTCACTCTTGCGGATGCCACTCCTTCCTTGGATGACACTAGCCTTTTGTTTTTTATCCAAATGGCCATTCTCCTTATGTTCAGACAGGGTCAGTGGGCTACAGGATGGGAGCTATATCATCTGTGGACTTGTTCTACACCACTAAATGCACTTTGTTAAGCCAGTCTGACCTACATCACATCTTTGGGAAAGTGATCAGAAGAAACATAACATCTTGGAAGTTTTGAAATAGTTGGAGGAGGAAAGTAACAGACTGGACTAAGATTGTTTTGCACTTTTCATTATTATTTAGCTATTTTATTTCTTTCCTGGTTTAGCTGTTTCAAGCAAACACCCCTCACTGTGATAAATCATTCACCTCAAATAATCCTTTTCAAAATAGAGAACTGCAACAAATTGTTCAAACATATTCTACAAAACTGCAACAATCATATTTTCTCTTGCAGGATTCAGAAAGAAGCAAACTTGAAAGTGGGGAGAATGATAAGATAGTCTTTTTGCAAGTTTGAGACAGACAGCATTCAGTAAGCAGGACTGACAATTTCACTGCACATATAGGTGTCACCAGAGGAAATAATTGACATTTGTGCAATTGTGGTCGTAACTAAAATGATGACACTTAAACTCAAATGATTTTCTTTAGAGAGGACTATGCTCATCCCTAATTTGGAATATCTCGCTTAGAAGGGGAAGATAGCTGACATACAGTATGATTCATTGGAAGCTGCAGTAAAGAAGGAAATTATTACGTTTGATGCCAATTTTGGTTGATGGCCAACAACCCTTTGATAACTCAAAAAAAGTCATCGTTCTGGTTCTGCCAGGTAAATGGAGGTTGACAGGCTACTCGTACTCAGAGGGCATCATAGTCAGGCAAGACTATCTTCCCAAGGACATTCTTATGAGCAGTGGACACGTCAATGCAATCAGGAGTGGGATGCCAAGTTTTTCAACTGGGCACTGTGGTACCCACTGTAAAAACCACCCTGCTGAGTATGAATTCAGAAATGACTCCGGGAGCTTTGAGTCGAGGGGAAGAGCTCCACCATTGTACTTTCATAGTAATGGACATTTAAGACCCTTTCTCAATAAAAGTATACTGACCTCCTTCTGTGTTGTAGCAGTATGCGGTATAGTGTCCTGAGCCAAATCCTTTTCCATGATGCATCACCACAGCTGAGAGGTCATATATGAAGCTTTCCTTGCCAAGAGTGGAGGAAGAGTCCCTGCAGCAGTAAGGCTCCATGTTTAATACCTGGTCGAAGTTGACATGCACCCCTATCTTCTCACGATGGTTGCGGCCAGACCACCTAAAAACACAGTAGCTGCATCAAGAGGGAAATAAGGAACACGAGTACAGTACATCAATGCCCTGTAAAAAATACTGATTCTGTATAAGATAACCAGATAAAAATAAGTCATTTTATTAGTTTGTTTAAATACAACAATTCCCAACAACAAAAGGTGAAAAGTTTAATCTTTGATGCGTGCTGAGTTAGCTATCTCAGCCACAGCAGGGATATCGGCTTCCCACGGTAGGAAAAGCAGCAAATATAATGAAAACCATATTAACCAGGATAGCATCTCCTGATCGCAGCTCAGTACCTCAGCAGAAAGTTGTGCACAAGGACAGGAGATGCCTTGACTGTGATGCATTCCAAAATAGCTTAACACTTCCACAATATCATAATGCAGAATTGCTTAGTGCTGTGATGTTTAGCATCGCATTCACTGTTAAAGGGACACACAAATAACCTATCCTTGGGGCAAGGAACTAGAGAATCACCAACAACCATGAAATGCTTCCCCTAAATTCCCTTCACTGGTTTCTGAAACTGTCTGGTTGTGTTAAGATTGCTGCAGGACCATGCATAGACCTAATTCACAGGTTGCCTCTTTGCCCACTGTGTGTCACACTCTCGAGTGCTGTTGTCTGCACTCCTGCAAAACCTGGAAGGAACTGTGGCACCATGTTATAATACCAAAAAAGGATAAACACTTGCAGGAGGCAAGAGGAAGAAAGGGGGAGAAATAAAGTGAGGAAAATATATAGGGCCAGGCATTTACACATCGGTTTATTTAACAGGGTAAAAATTAGGCCCACAGAACAAATGCATTAATTGGTAAAAGCAAGGGAATATAGTGGATAAAAGGTGTCATGATGTCTAACCACAGAGAATTAATTCAAATGGATTAAGGTATAAAATATCAGTTGCCGCTGGGGCAATGTAACAGAGCACCAATACATAGTGCTAAACCTACAGCAAAATTCTGTACCAGAACAGCAATGCTGTACAACAGGCTCTTGTTTATGGGACAGATTCGATTGGGAAGAGGAGAATCAAAAGGAAGCCCTCGACCAGGGATGGGGAACCTGTAGCCTTCTGGGCCATTGTGTGGGGCCTTTTGAATGAATCCAAATTTTGCAGAACAAATCTTTTATTTTTTATTGATATGTTTTTTTCATCCTTTATTATTTTTATTTTAATCTTAAAATGAAGGTATTTAAAATACCAGAGAATAAAAGAAAATTCAGCAAAATAATCCTCACAGACTGATCGCCACAATTAGAAAATTGGTAAGTCATGAGGACTAAAACTGCAGACCCCCATGCTGCAACCAAATATTCAAATGCTTTCCTACAAAAAGCAGTCAGAACAAAGTCATTAAAAGGTTAGTTAACTTTAGAATTAACATTTTTTTTCATTTTTTTTAAAGTTAGTACATAGTAGTTAGATTTTTACAAAATAATATGAATTTTGAAGAATATATAATTGAAGTTTCTTGGATGCGGCCTTATTAGATTACAACTAATATAATGCGGCCTTCCAACATGAAAAGGTTCCCCACCTCTGCCCTAGACTAATCTCTCAGGTAAAATGCTGCTGCTTTCCAAAGTTAAATAAGAGTGACATCAAAATACTTCTACACAAAGTCACTGGACAGAACAAGACCTACGTCCAAAAACCTGATCAACAGCTGGGTTTTAAGAATTGAATTTAGAATTGGAAAAGCACAAATTGAAAAGATTTGTAGGTCTGGAAGCGGCTAAGTAGATGGGGGAAATCTGAAAACAAGAAGGAGAATTTCAAACTTAAGACAGTGTCAGACCAGGAGGTCAGAAATACAGAGGAACCTCGATTATCCGAATATCGGATTATCCAAAGGAGATTTGAGGTCCCAATAGAAACATTACATCAAAGATGCGTTGCCAACACTGATCGTGTCTTTTGTTTACAGTGATTAAACAGGCACCGTCTCCAAATGACTGACCTCCCGCCCATTCTCTCTCCCCATACCTTCCCTGGAGTTCTATAGAGGGATATATCCTAAACCCCCCCTTCCCCAAATAATCTGTCCAATAATCTGGACACGACAAATGTGGAACCTATCAAAAAGTTACAGTAAAATGTTGTGTGGGGGGGTTGTGGGGGCAAGCAGCGTTGAACAGAGATGGGGGCAGCGGCGTTGGGGGCGATGTTGGAGGGGCAGGCGGTGTTGGACATGTTTGGGGGCGGGTGGGGGCGGTGTTGGATGGAGTTGGGGGGCACGGGGGGGCAGGGGGTGTGCTGCTGCTGTCTTCTGAACTGTGGGCAGACTTTAAACCTCTGAGCCCCAGAGGAAAGGCATTTAATCGATTAGCTGAATAATCGATTATCCGAACAAAATAATGCCCATCCATCTTGTTCGGATAATCGAGGTTTCCCTATACAGGGAATGAGATCCAGAGCAAGTTAAGATACAAGCAATGTTGTGGATGAGCATAAACGTATATGGGATGGATGTTAGAAGGCCAGTCAGGACAGCATTGAAATTATCAAGTATCAAAAGCAAGGTTGTCAACTCCAATCGTGAATGCACTGAGATAGGAACTGAGTTCAGCAATGTTGTGGACTGAAAGTACACAGGCTTGGTGATGGTGCAGATACATTGTCAGAAACTTACTCTTCAAGGTGAAGAGCAACAACGGTGCTGAAAGGTATTTCTCAACTTAAATCAGCTCGAGAGATGGAAGTGGTGGTCAGGGAGCACTAAAGAATTGTATTAGGAGGAGGAAACTTCTGTGCATTCAATATTGACTGCCAGACAAGTAGTATGATAAATCAAAGACAGGCCAGGAAAGGATGCTGCGAGGATATGCTGTCTGCTTAGCCAAGACTGTACACTACTGCAGAAATGGACAATTCATGCAATATGCATTTAATATCCCTGTCACGCCTAGAGTAATCAATCAATAAATAGACAATGTTTTGCTGCATCAGTGCTCCGGCAACAAATGGTTACTAACATGAGGAACTCAGCCTTCTCATACACAGTATAAATGCCATCATCTGCTTTTCACCAATGAAAGACATAGCACCAATTCTCTTAGGATTTTCCAACTTGTTTCAGTCTGTGGTAACTTCAAGGTTAGCTTTTCATATTGATAAAATTAAATATTAAATACATTTATTTTAGGGGGTGTCCAAGGAACTCCCACATTTATGCAATGTGCATTTAAGAGGAATGAAAAGATTTGTAAGAAATCTTTAATTCAATATGTATTTTAAAAAAAAACAAAACGGACCAAATATTGCAGAAACTAGACTGCAACTAGAATGGTCTCATTGATGACTCAATATGCTGACTACACTTAGCTCAGATTCTAATCAAAATGAAGTTATTTTCTTGGAAAGAGTAAAGAAGAATTAAAAACTTTTATTTCATGCCTTCCAATGAAGCGTCCTTCTGAAGTGTAATCGCTGTGTAATGTGGCACCTATGTTTGAGTGAGCATCTCCTACAAACAGCAAGATGATAATTGTTGGATAATTTGTTTTCAGTGATGTCGATTAAGGGATAACTATCGGTCAAGACACCAGGGATAACTTCCCTAGTTTTCTTTGAAATAGTGCCATGGAATTCTTTGCAGATGCCAATAGAGCAGACAGCATTTTAGTTTAAATTTAATCTGAAAGATTGCACTTCTGATAGTGCAGTACTCCCTCTGTAATACTTTATAGTGGAGCGCTTGCCTAGAAATTTGTGAAGTTTCTGGTGTGGGACTTGAACACAGATTTCTAATTCAAGAGTGCTCTGCATTTGAGCACTGAAATGACAAATATACCAATTAAAATAGTCATAGATTAAGCAACTGCGATAGGAACACAAGCTTTTGCAGCTGCAGCAAATTCATCTTACCTGAATCTTTTAAGGTGCAGACGGAGGACCTGAGGTAGTCTGTATATCATTAGCTGTTTTTGAGCTTCTGTCAGGACGAGGGGCTTTGGCGAGGATTTTCGTCGTTTACCTGAGAGATAATTAGCCAGAATTATATAAAATTCATAGCAAAGAAACAGGACATTTGGCCCAACTGCTCTATGCTGTTGCTTATGTATCACTTTAACTGATATTTTACTGAAACAGACAAAGAGAAGGGTAATCATACTTTCAGTTAAAAGTACTTAAGATCAGATGCACTGGTATACATCACTGTCCTACTTATAGCAATGCTTCACAGCTTAAGTTTGTTCTGTGACAAGGAACGCTTTGTGGTTTTTAAAAGTCCAGACCAAACAGTGTGCTGAGTGGACTGATCCTTCGATGCAAATGTTCAAAAGGTATTTTTGATTTAACAGTAATTGAGAACAATACAATGACAACTAGAAAAATACATGGTAAAAGAAGTATGAATCTGTGTGTTATCTTAAGGTCCCATGAAGTGGCCACAATTTAGTATTTCTCCCAATGCTTCAGTTTGTTGAAGCAGTGAATAGCCATACAGGCCAGAAGAATTCCAAAGATGATCCCTGTCCTTATGAAGTCTTGCCATCTCTGTATGGGCACTTCAAATGCTGTCAGAACCTTTAAACAGGGAAATCATAATTCCTGCTCTTGCTTTCCATTTAGTGATTATCGTTGCTTATGTAAGCATACAGTCAGGACAGGATTGGCTGTGGATAGTCCGGGATCAAGTCTCACTTGCTTTGGAAGTGTGTCATAACATGTCTGAACAGGGCAAGAGGGGCTTATTAAAAACAAAAATTCTAGTCACATCTAAGAATATATTCATTACACAGGTGCAAAAGTCTTGAGTACTTCAAGTCTGGATAGTAAGCATCAGAGAGCTCAACGGAGAGGAAAGCTCACTTAAAAGGAGCACTGCTTACTGTTGCACTGGTCGCAAGCGTAAATCCTTCCTTCCAAAGCCTCTGTTTCTGTAAACTTTGCCAGCATTTCCGTCAGAGTGCATTCTTTAAGCTGAGTAGCACCCTTCTGAAGACAATGATAACGCTCTGGAAACTCCAGTGAAAGATCCCAAAATGGTTCAATGGTGTTGGATTTGTAGTTGCATGTCAGGCACGTGACCTGTAGAAAGGGATAATAATATAAACAGATTTCCCAGAATACTAAAGATGACTGACCCCATTAAATGACTTATGGTTTATAGCACAAATAAGGCCATTCTATCCATCTGTGTCAATTCTCTCTAAAGCATATTTATCCATTATTTCCTGGAAAGGTGCAATCTTGGACTTCACTAGTAAAGGGATTCTATGTTCGCCAACTTTGAAGCAAGCCACTTCCATTATATTTCATTTTCATATGACTTTAAATTGTTGACCACTTCTGAACAATGCTATGGCTAGAGAAAATAGCCTCTCTCTGTTCACCCTTTCAAAATTATTTAAAATTTATTTTAAAGCCGTACCTAAATTTCTTATTCTGGATTAGTGGTGCTGGAAGAGCACAGCAGTTCAGGCAGCATCCAAGGAGCAGCGAAATCGACTTTTCAGGCAAAAGCCTTTCTTAGTCAACAGGTAAAGTCAGAACATGGCTTTCAATTTTAATTTCCAATCTTTGGGATCGACTTGGTGAACCTATTGTCATTTTCTTTCTAGACAGGACAACCAAAACTGAAAACCACTGCTGATCTAACCATTGCTCAGTTTAGTAACAGGAACATAGGACAGGTGGCCATTCAGCCCCTCGAGCCTGTTTCGCCTTTCAACAAGATCACAACTAATCTGTAGCCTAGTTCCATATATCTGCTTTTAGCATATATCCCTCAATACCTTCGCTTAACAAATATCTATCTAGATTTAAAATTAACAGGTTCCACTGCAGTTTGGGGAGCAGAGTTATAAACATCTACTATCCTGTGTGTAGAAGTGCTTCCCAACATCTCTACTGCATTGGCTGGTCCTAATTCTCACTATGTGCCCTAGTTCTAGAATCCTTAACCAGTGGAAATACTTTATCTTTATCCACCCTGTCTTTCCCTGTTAATATCTTGATGGCTTCAATCAGCTCACTTCTTAACCTTTTACATTCTTGAGGAAACAGACCTAATGTGTGTAATCTCGGCTCGGAATTTAACCCGTTGCCTGGATCTGCTCACAGTACCCCAAGTGGAATCTAACAAAGGTTTTGTACAACTGCAGCATAGCTTCTGCATCCTTGTACTTCTGTTCTCTAGATACAAAGGCGAGCATACCATTAAGCTTTCTTGATTATTTTCAGCAACAATTCATGACATTTTAAAGATCTATGCACCTGAACCCACCCTCTCACAAAGTATCTTTCAACATTCACTGTATTTAACTTCATGGTATCTAGAAAGTCACATGCTCCATCCCTTGTCAGTCCAAAATGGATAACCTCACACTTGCTTATAAAGAATTTTATCTGCCACAATTTTGCCCATTCACTATCAATATCCCTTTGTAATTGTACGCTCTCATCTACACTGTCTACAATGCCATTGAACTGTGTGTCATCAGCAAACTTGATATACAACTTTCTATGTCATTAACCAAGTCGTTAATAAATAATGTGAATAATCGGGAGGTTCTAACACAGATTCTTATGGGACTTAAAAACAAACTGCTGGAGAAACTCAACAGGTCAGGAAGCATCTGCAGAGAATAAGCAGAGTTAACGCTTCGGGTCCAACGACCTTTTATAAGACACTTTTTACTTTATCTCCAAGATGAGAGTTCTCCAGCAATTTCTGTTTTTGCTTCAGATTTCCAGCATCCACAGTTCTTTCATTTTTCCCCTTGTGGGACACCACTGGTCACATCTTGCCAATTTGAGGACCTCTCCATTATCCCTCCTTTCTGTTGCTTGCCAACCAATTTTCTAGCCATGTCAATAATTTAGCCTCAATTCTGTTGGTGTCTACCTTGGCTAACAGTCTCTTATGTGGGACTTGATCAAATGCCTTCTCAAAGTCCATATAAACAACGTCCACATATTCACACAAGTCACCTCTTCAAAAAATTCAATAGGGTTTGTCAGGCATGACCTACCTGTGATGGAAATGTGTTGCTGGAAAAGCGCAGCAGGTCAGGCAGCATCTAGGGAACAGGAGAATCGACGTTTCGGGCATTAGCCCTTCTTCAGGAAAACATGACCTACCTGTCATGAATCCATGCTAACTCTCCCCGATTAACTGAATACGAGAGACTCGGTTACCATCCTTAATTATAGATTCGCCACTACAGATGTTAAGCCAACTGGGGTCTGTAATTCCCTGCTTTTCCTCTTTCACCCTTCTTAAAAAGCAGATTGACATGCGCATTCTTCCAAAAAGACAGCTCCTGTATCTAGGGAACTCTGAAAGATTATAGTTAGGGCATCTGCAATGTGCTCTTCCACTCCTTTAACACCAATAGCTAGAAATCATCAGGTCATGGGGATTGTCACACTTTCATTCTGTAATTTCCTCATTAACAATGTTTTACTTACGCTAATTTTATTCACAGTCCCTGTCCCGAATCATTATTAATTTCTTTGTGACTTCTGGCAAGCTAGCCTTCTTTTCTATTGTAAATACTGAGGCAAAGTAATTATTCAAGATGTCTGCTACTTCTCCATAGTCATTGACAATATCCCTTCTTTCAACCCTTTAGTGGGCTAACCTTACTTCTGACCATCCACTTGCCCTTTAACTATAAAATTGCTTTGGATTGATTGTGATGTCCCTTGCAAGTTTGCTTTCATAATCCCTTTTAGTGGTTCTTTCTTATAAGGTGCTTTGTTGCTTTTTGTTTGTACAATCAGTGCTTTGTGCATTTTGTAAGCCCTTTAATTTTACTTTTGCGCCATCCCTTATCTTGCTAGTTTTCCATGTCTGTTTTTCTGCAAAGTGGAGCTTTACCCTCTCAGGGGCATAAGCTGGTTTTGTTTCAGTTTTAAAACCCTAAATTCTGTCACCATTTCCATATGGTTTTATTTACTTGCATTCACACAGTCAGGGACCCACGTCCCAACTCATTTCACAAGGTGAAATGGGAAAAGAACACACCAGACAACTGAGGAATTAAGATACAGGCTACTGTAGGTGATTGAAGGTTAACCAGGGACCGGAGAGTAGTGGAGGTCTTGGGAGTTTAGAAAACATTTCAGCTTGGACAAAGAAAAGCTCAGTTTCTACTGGTATAGTAGAGGGGAAGAGAGAAGATGGGGCAGGCATCCATCAACCATTGGGTGCAAGCTCATGTGGAACTGAAGAAACGTGGAAAGGCAGGATGCTTTGAGACCATAACAATATTTGTAAACAAGAGCAAATACACTGAAATCAATGTAAGCGAAGGAAAGGGATTTACTGCCCAGAATTAGTGCCAAACAGGATGCAGGTGGCAACATTTACTGGAATAAGCCTAACTTGTCACCAGGCATAATAAATGTGCCCAAGTATGTCCAGATACATCTGGTCCATTTATCACCAAGAGCAGTTTTAGTCAATTTTTGACCGCTGACACATTCAATGTGTGTATTTTTATTGTTTGCATTTGGTTTAGATTAGATTAGATTACTTACAGTGTGAAAACAGGCCCTTTGGCCAAACATGTCCACACCGACCCTCTGAAGAGCAACCCACCCAGACCCATTCCCCTTCACTTACCCCTTCTAACACTGAGCAATTTAGCATGGCCAATTCACCTAACCTGCACATTTTTTATTGGACTGTAGGAGAAAACCCACGCAGACACAGGGAGAACGTGCAAACTCCACACAGACAGTTGCCTGAGGTGGGAATTGAATCCCGGTCTCTGGCGCTGTGAGGCAGCAGTGCTAACCACTGTGCTACCGTGCCACCCATTATTTGCTATAATAATTCTGTCGAAGTCATTTACATCATCTAAATTTGTGTCAGAGAATTGAAAAAACGTGGCCAAATGTATTTTCCTCTGTTGTTCCATTTCCACTACACAAACTAACCAAACCGATTACAACACAAATACAGCATTAGTGTCAAGCATTGCCATAAAGCAAGCTCTGGAGTCAGCTCAGGCCCTGACTCATGACTTAACCAACAACACTACAGCCAATGAGACTAACAATGTTGCAGTTTATTATGCAAATTCAGAGAAAGACACAGGCACTATGAGGACAAAGTAACTGAGAATGTTCATATGAAAGGGGTTACTTCTAATTGAGACAACAGTTCATTTACTAATTTAAGTTCATAATTAAATCCCCACCTTGGAATAGCTTAACATGTCTGTGGATAACCTCTTTTAAGGTTCAAGATATCCAGATGATTAACTGACTGACTAATTTGACATTCAAATCTAACCTTGCAATAAATGGTCAGATCTTTAGAGGTCTGCTGCTAAATTCATTTCTTTTTCTCCTTCATTCCTCAGCTGGAGGAGGTCCCTTTCCACCACTGATAACTTGTGTAAACTCAGTCCTGCTGAAGAATATGTAAAAAAAAAGATGTCTCAGGTGACTTGCTCTCCAGCTGAATCTCCCAAGATGAGCACACTGGTACAATCCCACATCTTGCTGTTCTGAGTCACTACACATACAGACAAAATGATACGCTTTCACTAACAGCATGCACTAACAAACATATTTAAAATATGTCATGACAATTAGTGTACCAGTTTCTTCAGTTTAACACAAAATAAATCCACAAACACTGCCATTTAAATAAACCATATACAAGGCTGGTGCTCGTGAGATTCGGAAAACGTCCATACAGTGCAGGCAAAGATGCACCGAGGCCTGGTACATTGGAGAGACGAAGCAGACGCATGACAATGCATGAATGGACACCACGCAACAATTGCCAGACAGAGGTGTTCCCTTCCAGTCGGGGAACACTTCAGCAGGCAGGGACACTCAGCCTCGGATCTTCAGGTGACCGTCCTCTAAGGTGGACTTCAGGATATGCAACAATGCAGAGTGGTCTAGCAGAAACTGATAGCCAACTTTGACATCCATGAGAGTGGCCTCAACTGAGACCTGGGGTCCAGGTGACCCCACGACACTATATACACTCTCACACAAGCACACATATACACACCCAGACATGCGCCCCCCATGCTCTCATACTCTCACAGGCTTATACTGTCACACTCATGCACACTACCACACATGCACGCACAAACTCACATTCTCCCAAACACACACACATGGTCCCCCGCACATGCATGCACGCACGCATACACATACACCCCCCCCCCCCACCTATGGGGTGAATTTGCATTTGCAAAATTATATATTCAGGCACATTCTATTTTGCTCAAAAAACACAATCTGTAGGCAGTCAATCCATGTGACATGTTGTAAATTCCTACTTTGGAAATAGAACCAGTCTGACTCAAAGACTTAACAGGAATCTAGGTTTGTTCAATATATTGTAACAGTTGTATGACACTATGATCGTGTGTTATAAATTCTGTCTCCTATGATCCTGCCCCACTCACTACCTGACAAAGGAGCAGCCCTTTGAAAGTTAATACTTCCAAATAAACCTGTTGGACTATAACCTAGTGTTGTATGATTTTTAACTTTGCCCACCCCAGTACAACACTGGCACCTCCTCATCACGGCCACATGAATAAAAGATGAACTGCGGATAAAGTAGTCACTGGACTTGAAACTTTAACTCTGCTTTCTTTCCACAGATGCTGCCAGATCTACTGAGTTTCTCTAGTAATTTGTTACAAATTCAGTGGTACAAATTTAAAAAAAAGCAGATTATGATGGGATGGAAAACTGAAATAAAAAAGAAAATGTGAGAAATAAACTCAGCACAACCTCCTGGGCGTTCTTTTCCTCAGCATTTTCCATTTTAACTTCAGTGGTACAATTGTTTTTTTCCCACTTCTGCTGTTGAAGACAGTGCCTCATGTGATGACAGTTAACCAAGTATCCATTATTAGGTTGGTAGGACAAACCACTTGTAAGATGAAAATGTGTTGCTGGAAAAGCGCAGCAGGTCAGGCAGCATCCAAGGAACAGGAGAATCTTCAGGAATGGCTGAAGAAGGGCTTATGCTCCGAAACGTCGATTCTCCTGTTCCTTGGATGCTGCCTGACCTGCTGCGCTTTTCCAGCAACACATTTTCAGCTCTGATCTCCAGCATCTGCAGTCCTCACTTTCTCCTCAAACCAGTTGTAATCCCAGTTCTATAATCTTCTGAAGCTTCAAGCTTCACAATCTCTCTAAGGCACTCCTGAAAACCCAACCTCTGACTGAGCATTTGGTTGCCAATCCCAAATTCTCTCATGTGCTCAGCACCAAACTCTTGTTTGATAATGATCCTGTGAAGCACCTTGGGACATTTTTACAACATTAAAGATGAGTCATAGAGATATACAGCATGGAAACAGACCCTTCGGTCCAAACCATCCATGCCAACTAGATATCCCAACCCAATCTAGTCCCACCTGCCAATACCTGGCCCATATCCTCCAAACCCTTCCTATTCATATACCCATCCAAATGCCTCTTAAATGTTGCAATTGTACCATCCTCCACCACTTCCTCTGGCAGCTCATTCCATACACGCACCACCCTGTGTGTGAAAAAATTGCCCCTTAGGTCCCTTTTATATCTTTCCCCTCTCACCCTAAACCTATGCCCTCTAGTTCTGGAGTTCATGTTACATAAATGCATATCTCGACAGGTGCCGCACAAGAGAAAAAATGCCCAGATCACATTCTTTGTTTTTTTTTTATTTCAAAAATATACTTTATTCATATATATTTAATCTATACAATTGGACATGTCATCATTCTGTAAACATTCCATTTCTTTGCGTGTCGAAACAGGGTGATCATTCATATTCACAGGTTAGTGCGATTACATTGAGCTCAGACGCCAGCGGAGCCCAAATGACTGCGTGGGACCCCTGTTCTTCATTAGGCAGGCAGATGTTAGACGGTGGTCTTTCCCCACCACGCCTTGGCGGCAGCTGCCCCAAGCTTCAGCGCGTCCCTCAACACGTAGTCCTGGACCATGGAATGTGCCAGTCTGCAACACTCAGTCGGGGTCAACTCCTTCAGCTGGAAGATCAACAGGTTTCGGACCACCCAGAGAGCGTCCTTCACCGAGTTGATGATCCTCCAGGCACAGTTGATGTTCGTCTCAGTGTGCGTCCCGGGGAACAGGCCGTAGAGCACGGAGTCCCGCGTCACGGCGCTGCTCGGGACGAACCTCGACAAACACCACTGCATTCCTCTCCAGACTTCTTCTGCGTAGGCACATTCCAGAAGGAGGTGTGTGACAGTCTCATCCCCCCCGCAGCCGCTTCGAGGGCAGCATGCGGTGCGGCAGAGAGTCCGGGCGTGCATAAATGATCTCACAGGCAGAGCCCTTCTCACCACCAGCCAAGCCATGTCTTGGTGCTTGTTGGAAAGTTCTGGCAATGAGGCATTCTGCCAAATGGCTTTGACAGTCTGCTCAGGGAACCGCTCGACAGGATCCGCCCTCTCCTTTTCCCGAAGGGTCTCAAGGACACTATGTGCTGACCACTTCCTGATGGACTTGTGGTCAAAGGTGTTTTTCTTGATAAATTTCTCCACGAAGGACAGGTGGTACGGAACGGTCCAACTACTCGGAGCGTTCCGCGGCAGCGAGGCCAGGCCCATCCTTCGCAACACCGGGGACAGGTAGAACCTCAGTACGTAGTGACACTTGGTGTTTGCGTACCGGGGATCCACGCACAGCTTGATGCAGCCACACACAAAGGTGGCCATCAGGGTGAGGGTGGCATTGGGTGTGTTTTTTCCCCCATTGCACCGGTCTTTGTACATTATATCTCTTCGGACCCGGTCCATCTTTGATCTCCACACGAAGTGGAAGATGGCCCGGGTGACTGCGGCGGCACAGGTTCTGGGGATAGGCCAGACCTGTGCCACGTATAGCAATACTGAGAGTACCTCACACCTGATGACCAGGTTCTTACCCGCGATGGAGAGCGACCGTTGCTCCCATCTGCCCAGTTTCTGTCTCACCTTCCTGATCTGCTCCTCCCAGGTCTTGGCGCACGCCCCAGACCCCCCAAACCAAATACCCAGCACCTTCAGGTGGTCAGTCCTGACGGTGAAGGGGATAGAGGATTGGTCGGCCCAGTTCCCGAAGAGCATGGCTTCGCTCTTGCCTCGGTTTACCTTGGCACCCGAGGCCTGTTCGAACTGGTCACAAATGCACGAGTCTGTGCACGGACAGCGGATCCGAGCAGAAAACGGCGACGTCATCCATGTACAGGGAGGCCTTAACCTGCAGACCCCCGCTGCCAGGAATAATCACCCCTTTCAGGCTCGCATCCTTCCTGATGGACTCGGCAAATGGCTCTATGCAACACACAAACAAGGCAGGAGAGAGAGGGCAGCCCTGCCTGACTCCAGATCTGACTGGGAAGCTATCTGATTCCCACCCATTGATTGAGACTGCACTGACAATGTTGGTGTAGAGCAGTCTGATCTAATTAGCGATTCCCTCCCCGAAGCCCATTTTGGAGAGGACATCCCTCATATATGTATGCGATATCCTGTCAAAGGCTTTCTCCTGGTCCAGGCTGATGAGGCAGGTGTCCACCCCCCTGTCCTGCACGTAGGCGATCGTATCTCTGAGGAGTGCGAGACTCTCAGCGATCTTCCTGCCCGGTACAGCACAGGTTTGGTCAGGGTGAATCACCGATCCCAGAGCAGACCTGACCCGGTTGGCGATGACCTTTGACAAGATTTTGTAGTCTGTGTTTAACAGTGAGATCGGTCTCCAATTTCTAATTTCTTCCCTCTCCCCCTTCTGCTTGTAGATGAGGGTGATGATGCCTTTCCTCACATTCTTTGTTGATATTGGGGCCACATACTTTCAAAAAAAATGGAACTGAATAAGACTGAATTGTGGAGGGTACAGCATTTATGTGGAAGGGAGGGGTGTCAGTGTGCCGGAGATCAGTGAGTCAGATAGCATTCACGAAGAGACAGCAGGCTAACGTTTCGAGTTGAGATGACTCTTTGTTAGAGCTAAAATGAGCCAATTCTCATTTCTTCCCTTTCTTTTAGCTTTTTATCATGTGCTCCCCTCCCCTCCCATCCCACTGTCCTTTCAAGTCTAGCAGGAGACACACTATTGTTCTGCCATTTTCACATTCCAATCATTTAATCTGCACTATCAACACCTTTTCTCCATCAGCATCCCACACCCCTCTCAAACTACAGCATAAATGCTATCCCCACCACAATTCACTTCAGTTGATGAAAGAGTTATTTAGACTAGAAACATTAGCTTGCTCTCTCCATGGAGGCTGTCTGACCTGCTGTGATCTCCAGCATTTTTTCTTTTCAGTACAGATTACTGCTTCTGCAGTAATTTGTCCCCATGGAGCTGAATAAGAGATCAGTAATAGATGTTTGGGTGCTTTTGCCAAAGAGAACTCAGGGCAACTGTTCCACTGGCTGAGATCATCTAACTCTGTAACAAGTAAACATGTTTTAATAGATTTGGAGGTGCTGGTGTTGGACTGGGGTGTACAAAATTAAAAATCACAACAGCAGGTTGGAGTCCAACAGGTTTAATTGGAAGTACAAGCTTTCGCAGTGCTGCTCCTTCTACCTGATGGAAGCTAATGCTTCCAAATAAACCGGTTGGATTATAACATGGTATTGTGCGATTTTTAACCATGTTTCAACAGCACCTCCTCACTCACCAAGGTAACGAACCTGTGCTTATGACAATGCAATTGAACTCTCCAGTTTGAATACAACTGAGGTTACACCCAGCACTGGTCCAAACAACTGGTTTATAACTGATCACAACCTGTCAGTTAAAAACACCTGTTTGTAGTTGATTGATTTGTGCACTTGACTGCAAGTGCATGGAGCCCTAGTTTGATTAGAGACAAAACAACTGCAGATGCTGGAATTCAAAGTAGATAGGCAAGAGGCTGGAAGAACACAGCAAGCCAGGCAACATTAGGAAGTGGAGAAGTCGCCATTTCGGGTGTAACCCTTCTTCAGGGCTGGGGGAGGTTATAGGGGGTGCTGGGGACTCAATGTTGAGTCCTCCAGACTGTAGGCTGCCCAGGTGGAAGATAAGGTATTGTTCCTCCAATTTGTGGTTTGGTTTGTTGTAGCAATGGAGGAGGCCAAAGGATGGTCATGTTGGAAAGGGAGAGGAAGGGGAATTAAAATGGGCGGAGCTGGGAGGTCCATTCAGCCACTACAGGCCTGGCTCAGATGCTTAGCGACCCATTCCCTAAGTTTATGTTTGGTCTCCCTGATGTCGAGAAGACCACACTGGGAGCACCTGATTGAACTAATCCTCACCCTCAACAACATTTCCTTCAACTCCTCCCATTTCCTCCAAATCCAGGACTGGCCGTGGGCACCCAGCCAAGCCTGCCTCTTTGTCGGGCTATGTTGAACAGTCCCTTTTCAGAACTTACATAGGCACTGTGCCTCAGCTCTTCCACCGTTACAGTAAACTAGGTTGGAAGAGAGGCAGGTGAACCTCTGTCTCACCTGAAAGGACTGTTTGGAGGTGAGGGGGATGGCGTGCCAACAGGTTTTACATCTTTCCTGGATGCAGGCTGAGGTACCAGGGGTTCAGTGGTGGGGGGCGCCTTGGTCGGGAGTGTAGCACTAACCAAGCGATTTCGACCCAAGGAACAGTCCTTGCAGAAGGTAAAGAGGAGTGGGGAGGGAAGATGTTCTTGGTGGTGAGGTCTAATTGGAGTTGGTGGAAGGTTGATGCGTTGGATGCGGAGACTAGTGGAGTGGCAGGTGAGGACAAGGGGGACTTTGTCTTTATTGTGTTTGGAGAGGATTTAAGAGAAGTGGAACAGGGAATGGAGGTGGTGCAGTGGAGGGTTATCTACATGATAGAGGGAGAAAAAGCACGTTGTTCAAAATAGGTGGGCGGCACGGTGGCACAGTGGTTAGCAATGTTGCCTCACAGCACCAGAGACCCAGGTTCAATTCCCGCCTCAGGCAACTGTCTGTGTCGAGTTTGCACATTCTCCCTGTGTCTGCGTGGGTTTCTTCCGGGTGCTCCGGTTTCCTCCCACAGTCCAAAAAAAATGTGCAGGTTAGGTGAATTAGCCATGCTAAATTGCCCGTAGTGTTAGGTAAAGGGTAAATGGGTCTGGGTGGGTTGCTCTTCGGAGGGTCAGTGTGGACTTGTTGGGCCGAAGGGCCTGTTTCCACACTAAGTAATCTAAAAAAAGGTGACATCTGGGATGCTCGGGAGAGGAATGTCTCCTCATCTGAACAGATGTGGCAGAGGCAGAGCAATTGGGAGAACAGAATAGAGTTCTTGCAGGATACTGGGTGGGAGGAGGTGTCGTCCAGGTAGTTACAGGAGTCTGTGGGTTTGTAATAAATGTCTGCCAGGAGACGGTCACCGGAGATGGAAATGGAGAGGTCAAGGAAGGGGAGGGAGGTGTCCGAGATGGACCAAGTGAATTTGAGGGTGGAAGTTGTGGGCGAAGTTGAACTGCTCCAGTTCAGCCTGGGTGCAGAACGCTGCACCGATACAGTCATCGATGTAACGGCGGAAGAGCTGAGGCACAGTGCCTATGTCGGTTCTGAAAAGGGATTGTTCAACATAGCCGACAAAGAGGCAGGCTTGGCTGGGTGCCCACGGCCAGTCTGGATTTGGAGGAAATGGGAGGAGTTGAAGGAAATGTTGTTGAGGGTGAGGATTAGTTCAATGAGGTGGAGGAGGGTATTGGAGGAGTGGGACGGGATGGATCTGTTGGAAAGGAAGAAGCAGAGGGCCTGGACATGTATAAGGACTGCACATCCACAGTGAAGGTAAAGTGCTGGGGGCCGGGGAACTGGAAGTTACTGAGGAGATGGAAGACATAGTTGGTATCGCAGATGTAGGTGGGAAGACCCTGAACCAAGGGGGAAGAGGATGGAGTCAAGGTAGGACAAGATGAGTTCACTGGGGCAGGAGCATGCTGAGACGATGGGATGACCAGGGTAGTTGGGCTTGTGGATCTTGGGGAGCAGGTAGAACTGGACAGTGTGGGGCTGGGGGACTGAATTTGGAGGCAGTGGTGAGGAGAGGACACGGACAGTGCGAGTGATTTTGGCATGATGGGTCATGGTGGGATCGTGGGCAAGGGGGAGATAGGACATGGTGTTGGAGAGTTGGCATTTGGCTTCCACATCATAAGACTACCCCTGCCCCGCCTTTGTCGCCAGACTACCACTGCCTGGCCGCGCATCAGGTACTCCCGATGTGGTTTTCTCTACATCAGGAAGACCAAACGTAAACTTAGGGAATAGTTCGCCGAGCATCTCAGCTGGGCCCGCAGGGGCCAACCAGACCTCCCAATCACCATCCATTTTAAATCCCCTTCCCATTCCCTTTCCAACATGACTATCCTTGGCTTCCTCCAGTGCCACAACGAACCAAACCACAAACTGGAGGAACAACACCTCATCCTCCACCTGGGCAGCCTACAACTCGGAGGACTCAATATGGAATTCCTCAATTTCAAATAACCTTCATTCCCATTCCCCGACTCCCTCCCTTCCCAGCCCATTCCCTCCTCTCTGCAGCCAACTGGATTCATTCCTCCCACTGACCAACCAGATCTTACCATCTATCTGTCTATCTCCACTTCACCATGCTGGCCCCACCTCCCCTTTTATCTGCAGCTCCCCCTACACCCACCCCCAATCCTGAAGAAGGGTTACACCCAAAACGTCAACTTCTCTACCACCTGATGCTGCCTGGCTTGGTGTGTTCTTCCAGCCTCCTCCCTGTCTACCCTAGTTTGATTAAGCAATCTAATAGCACTTCTCTATTAACAGTGCCAAAAATCAATAAGTACTTCATAATGACTTTTACACAGCAATCAGGTAGGCTCACACATTAATCTTTCCATTTTAAAGGACAAAACGTTATCTACTTTAAAAAAAACCCATGGTTTTCTCTCATGTGACAGTTCCACAGTTGCTGGTTATGTGCTAGTACCTCAACCTAACTTCAGCTGTTCTTCAAAGGAGATTAGACTGAGAAGTTGGAAGGTTCTTGTATAACTGCAAAAGCCAAGCTCAATCTTAACCTAATCCAATTCTGTCACATTGCAAACAGTGATCACTGCACAGTGATGACAAGCAGTGACCAGAATTGACGCTCCTCCTCCTCAAAGAGAGAGAGAGAAATCAAGGACAACTGCATCTCTTTCATTTTATCTAGACTACTGGCGAAATCAGCATGGACTTAAAACCTGGAGGCCTCAGTGATATGCTGCTGCCTTTCTCAACTGAAGCTACATTTCACTGACGGGATGCAAGGAAAACAGATACACTCCTATGCTACAATTAGCCTGACGTATCACAGCCCCAGTTCACCTTGGGGACTGACAGGATTTAAATCCAACCTTATCATGCTTGATACAGCAAGCACTAAATTTTCCCAGATGATCACAGCATATTTAAAAATAAGGCTTAAAACGGGAAGGTAAATTTTTTAAAAAATGGTTTGCAGGGGAAATATGGTCAGTAAAAAAGATACCGAGAATCAAAGAACAGGCTTACCATTACGACAAAACAAAGAACAGGATGTACTGAGTAATGACAGTTGGTTATGTTACAGGTTTAAAAGGAGAATTCAGAAACACAAACATTTAAAAGTGACAGATAAGTTGACAAGCTTTGAAAATACCATAGAGAGTTATTTTATTAGTATGATCATAGAATGGGAAAACAAAGAGTTAATTTTGAACCAATACAGATAAATCATTATACCAGAGGGGAACACTGTCTGCAATTTTGGGATTTTACTTCAGCAAGGATGCAAGACAGATTCACTCCTCGAGGTGAGGTGTGGAAAAGAAAAGGTGAAAGACAGTGAGGAACTCAAAACAATTACAACTGCCAGAGCAAGGGTACTGAGAAAATTATTACAACTAAAAGCCTACAAACTCCCACGTCCTGAGACACTTCACCAAAGGGTCTAATAAGTGGCTGTTGAGATAAAAGACACTTTGCTTTTAATCTTGCAGAATTCCCGAGACTTTAAAGTCGTCCCATCAGATGGGAAATAGTGAGTGTAACACTCCTAATTAAGGAAGGAGAAAAATAGTAAGAAACTATAGGTTGGCTAGTCTAATATTGGTCATTGGGAAAAATACAGGAATCTATTGTTAAAGAGGCTATAGCTGAAAATTCTGAATGCAATCAGGCAGAGTCAACATAATTTGGTGGAAGGGAAATCATGTTTGACTAATTTGCTACCAACAATGTGGATAAACAGAACCCCTGGATGCAATTTCCAGCAAGCATTTATAAGGCACCACAGATCTAACTATTCAAAGAAAGATCTCAAGGCCCAGGAGTTAATGTATTAGCTGGGATAGAAAATTGATGAACAGGAAACAAAGAATAAGCATGAATAACTGCCATTTACAGTTTTGCAGAATCTGACAAGAGGGGTGCACAGGAATTTTTTTTAAAATTATTCATTTGTGGGACATGGACATCGATGATTGGCTGGGACCTCAATTACCTACAAAAGTATATCAATTCAGGATGAAGGAACCAAATATCTGGATACTAACTTTTGCTGATGGCACAAAGATAGAGGAAACTAAGTAATGAAGAAGACACAAGGATTCTGCAATGAGATACAAATAGCTTAGGTCTATCAGTGAACATTGGGCAAATGGAGCATAATGTGGGAAAACATGAACTTATCTACTTTGCCTGGAAGAATAGAAAAACAGTACATTATTTAAAGAGAGAGACTGCAGAACTCTAAGGGACAGAGATTAGGGTGTCCAGTTACTTAAATTACAAAAGGTTTGTATGCAGGTACAGCAGGTGATTAGGGCAAATGGAATGCTACTGTCTATTGCAAGGGGAATCTGATGTAAAATTGGGATGCTCTGTGACAATTTAGAGTACACCTTACAGTTTTTGCATCTCAAAGAAAGGACATTTGAAGCAGTTCAGAGACCACTCATTTAATGGATACCTGAGATAAGGACGTTACCATATGAAGAAAATTTGGACAGACTGGGCCTGCACCTGTTGGAGTTTACAAAAACGAGAGGTGATCTTAAAGAAAATCCTGACAGGGTGGATACTGAAAAGATATTTCCCCTTGTGGGAGACACTCGAACTAGGGGACACTAAAAATAAAGGGTTGCTCATCCAAGACTGATGGGGGAGAAATGTCTCACTTCCAAGGGTAGCAAATCTTTGGACATTTTTCTCTCAAGGGGTGCGGAGGTTGGGGGTGGTTGAATATTTTTAAGGCAAAGGTTGACTGATTCCTGACTAACAAAGGATATCATGGGTAGGCAGGAAAGTAGAGTTGAGGCCACAATCAGATCAGCCACTCTATCATTAAACAGTAGTGCAGGCTCAAAGGGACCGAATGCCTACTCAGGCTCCTAATTTGTTTGTTTGTATGAATATGCTCAAGGAGAAAGTGAGGACTGCAGATGCTGGAGATCAGAGCTGAAAATGTGTTGCTGGAAAAGCGCAGCAGGTCAGGCAGCATCCAAGGAACAGGAGAATCGACGTTTCGGGCATAAGCCCTTCTTCAGCGTGTATGAATATGCTATTAATTTAGGATGATCACTGAAAATAACAAAAGCAAGAGCTTGAGTTTTGTTTAATTCCAGAGGATTGATAGATCAGAGAATTTAATTGCCAACCGAATGTATTTTGTAAAACTAAAATATTAAGTTCTTAGTTCAATTATGTAACAGTTAAAGAAATGCCAGTGCAAGAGGAAATTTCAGCCATTTACCGTAGATCAATCTGTACTGTCTAAACCCAAAATTTTTCTTTTCTTTAGTCATGTGCTGTTCATAGTTCCTTCAAAATTCCCCAAGCTGTGCACGGCTCATTTCTCACACTGCACAATCTCTTTAGCATGTACGCAACAGCAGACATCTGAAAGCAGTGATACCCAAACTGTTTCCTGCTGAGAGTCCCATTTGAATGCCTCAAATTCTGGGAGACCACAGAGTGAACAGATTTTTTTATGCATGAGGGAGTACAAGAGTTGTATGGGGAGGGGAGAAATATTTACTTATTCACAGGCTTTTTTTTTGTAGCAATCAGGCCTCAAGCGAGAAGTCTATTAGGACACTCTCACTGACATTAAGAAAAGAAATGCACTTAAAGGGGTCACAGAGCTGTTAGAGATCAGTTTAAACTTAACACCAACCAACCCCAGTTTAAAGAGATCCTTGCACATACAATACAAGGTCTGCTTAAAAGCAAAATACTGTGAATGTTGGAAATCTGCAATAAAAATGCTGGAGAAACTCTAGTCTGGCAACATCTGTGGAGAGAGAAAAGCAACATTTTGGGTCTGGTGTGATTCTTTGGAGCAGACCTGCTCAGTTTCTCCAGCATTTTCTGTTTTTATTTACATGGACTGTTTATTGTCTGCATGGCATTTCTGATAGGTGCACACACACACACCTGGCCCGGCAGCAAAGAGGGAATGTCAATGACATGGTGAAACTTTCTAAACGGCAACTTTTAGTGATCAGCGTTTTGCGACAGAAATTAAGTTATTATTTTCACTTCAACTGAACTTAAGTAAATTACCTTTGTGAAGGTTGGTTAAAAATGTTTCTTCACATTACATTCACTAGTCAGCATTTGAAAAAGTTAGGGGAATGAGGGAAGATTACATTGTTATGGAACTATAGAATAGTTCATCCCAGCATGTCCATGTCAGCTCTCTGCAACAGCAACTCAACCAATGATACTGCTCTGCCCATTCCCCATTGTCCTCTAAATTTCTCCCATCAGGTGCTTATGAATTCCCGTTTGAAAGTGACTATTCAATCCTCCTCCAACAAATACGGATGCAGCACATTCGAGACACTAAACACTCACTCCATGCTGTGTTTTCCTTTTGTTAATCACCTTAAAATCGGTGCCCTCTTGACCCTTCCACCAGTGGGAACAGTTTCTATCTGCAGCTGTCCAGTTACCTTGTGATTTTGAATACTTCTATCAAGTCTCCTTTCCACATCTTTTATCTTAGCCTGCTTGGCACACTTTCCTCATTCCTGAAGGGCTCATGCCCGAAATGTCGATTCTCCTGCTCCTTGGTTGCTGCCTGACCTGCTGCGCTTTTCCAGCAACACATTTTCAGCTCCTTTCCACATCTCTTAAGGCAGCCAATCCCAACTTATCCAATCCATGTATCTGAAGCCTACAAATTCTTACAAAAATATAGTACCTAGAATTAGGCAGAATAACACAATTAAAGGCAAAAACCTAGTCTTATAAAACATTTATCAAAACTCCATATGTTCTGATGAAAGACCTGAAAAATTAACCCTGTTCCTTCCTTCACAAATGCCACCAGATCTGCTGTATATTTCTAGCATTTTCTACTTTAATTTCATAAGAAGATCCTTTCTTTCATATTTTAGGTCTGTTTATAAAGCCCACGATCCAATTTGTCATTTTAATCACTCTCCCAAGTTGGTCAGCCACCATTAGCGATTTATGCAAACACAGCCCCAAAGGTCTCTTCTCCTGCACTCGCTTTAGAATTGCACCCTTTATATTACATCGTGTGATCTCCACTCTGATCTCCAGCATTTGCAGACCTCACTTTCTCCTATTACATCGTGTGCCCTTATTCATCCTACCAACATGCATCATTTTAAAATTCCCTGCATTAAATTTCATCAGGAATTTCCCTATGTAAATATTCTTCAGTAGAAGGAGTATTGGAGTGATGTTCTGGCCATCTGATGAATTTAAACTTACTGCAACATCTCAAATGTAAGTTGTGGGTTTGCCTATCCTGTTTAAAGGTAAAAAGTTTTTTCAAGGTTTTCCTGATGGACAGAAGGCTGAAGAGATGAAACTAACTTTTATAATTAGACAGATAAAAAAAAATTCTTAATAACTTGGGGCCACTCAAAGTTTTAGATATAAGGAAACGTGAAATGAGGCTAAGGGGAACATTGTGCCATTCACAGGTAATACTGAATACAGAGGCATCATGTGACGTTGAGTTGTGAAGACGGCCCACTTTAGCACAAATCAAAATAACAAGCAGGTAAATTGTCAAAACTGCAGGAGAGATGATTTTACACCAGGAAGAGGGGCTCAATGTTAATTACATATCAATTATGGTTAACTATATGCAGATGGAGCACATTGATTAGTTGTTACTTGAAGGGATACTTAATGGGCTCTTGTGGTGCAGTAGTAGTGTCCCTACCTCTCAGCCAGGAGATTTGGATTGAGTCCCATTTGCACCAACGGTGTATCATAACATCTCCATTGATTAGAAATATCTTGAGATGCTGTTTCCATGCGAAATAGCTCTGTTGGGAAGAATGTTCAACTGAAGATCCAGAAGTCTTGGTTCAATTCTGGGTTTCAGTAATAATTGTGACTGCATAGAATTCTTGAGGTCTCTCCCTCTGAGCTAGAAGGCCCAGACTGAAGACCCACCTGCTCCAGAGGTGTGCAATAACACCTCTGAACAGGTATATACTTGTAATATTTCACTTTCTGAATAAATCTAAGCGGAGTAAAAGACTGGCTCTCATTTCATCCTTCAACTGCCTATCCAGGGTTTAACATCAGATAGGAAAAAGTATGTATCAAATCCATCTACCCACTTTAATTCTGTAAACCTCAATACGCTTACCTAACAAAATTTACCATCAAGATGTTAACTGATCCCCAGCCTCAAGAGCTTTTAAGAATTCTAGGTTACCACTATCACTGGTACAATGCTATGCTTCCTGAAAATGCCCCAGAATCACCCAGCTCTAATTTTAAAGTAACGCCTCCTTGTTCCAGACTGTGCATCAGGGGAAATAGTTTCTCTTTATTTACTCTTATCAAATGCTTTTAATCATACACAGCTCAATTAGATCATCTTCCTACTCTGCCATATTTGCAAGGGAATGCAATCCAGTCTGTGGCTCCTATCCCCGTAACATAATTCTTTTAGCTGTGAAGATTGGTGTGTGCAAGGTCTGAGCAGCAGTCGGATGAGGCTCAATGTTGTAGAGAATCCCCTCAACAGGTGAAAGCATTTGATTATCCGAATTTTGGATTATCCGGACAAGATTACAAGATCCCAATGTTTGGCTAAACTCTGTTATTTGTTGTTTGATTAACCGAACATTCGATTATCCAAACAAAATACACCCCACCCGTGTTGTTTGGATATTCAAGGTTCCTCTATACGTACTTAAAGAAGGTGGCCAATACTGTGCAGAATGCTCCCGATGTGCTCTCACTGGTGCCTCTATATAACTGCAGCATAAACCTCCCCACTTTAGTGTTCAGCTCCTCTCATGATAACTTATATTTTCTTTATTAGCATTTCTAATTGCTTGCAGTGCCTGCATTATAACGTTATGTGATTCATGCTCACGGTTGGAATATTGCGTGTAATTCTGGTCTCCTTCCCATTGGAAGGATGTTGTGAAACCTGGAACAGTTCAGAAAATATTTACAAGGATGTTGCCAGGGTTGGAGGATTTGAGCTATAGGGAGAGGATGAAAACGCTGGGGCTGTTTTCCCTGGAGCATGGGAGGTTGAGGGGTGACCTTATAGAGGTTTACAAAATTATGAGGGGCATGGATAGGATAAATAGACAAAGTCTTTTCCCTGGGGTGGGGGAGTCCAGGACTAGAGGGCATAGGTTTAGGGTGAGAAGGGAAAGATATAAAAGGGACCTAAGGGTCAACGTTTTCACACAGAGGGTGGTGCGTGTATGGAACAAGCTGCCAGGAGGAAGTGGTGGAGGCTGGTACAATTGCAACATTTAAAAGGCATCTGGATGGGTATAATGAATAGGAAGTGTTTACAGGGAAATGGACTAAGTGCTGGCAAATGGTACTAGATTGAGTTGGGATATCTGGTCGGCGTGGACAAGCTGGACCGAAGAATCTGTTTCCGTGCTGTACATCTCTGACACCCAAATCTCTCTGCATCATAGAGCTGCACACACTCTCACCATTTAGATAATATGCTTTTTAAAAAACTTTCCTGCTCTTCATATTCTGTTACATCCTACCTAACGAATTTGAAGTCCAGTATGGAAGCCTGAAATTACGTTGGCTGTGACATGCAAAATCCTGGCTTCACCATGAACTCCTCCACATCATAACAGTGTTTTCCCCTGCAAGAGCCATACTGGGTTTAAAGGGAAGGACGAAGAGTAAAACCAAGCAGACAGCTCTTTCAGAGATGACACGTGGCACGATGGACTGGATAGCTTTCTCCTGAGCTGTAGCGTTTCAAAATTCAGATGTTCTCTGCCTTACTTTAGATTTTTCACCTCCATTTGACTTTAATTTCATAGGGAAACTACAAGAGAGTTCTGAAAAAATGCTAGAGATCACAGTGGGTCAGGCAGCATCCACGGAGAGAAAGCAAGCTTTTTATTTTGTTTTCAGTACAGATTCCAGCATCCTACAGATTCCAGATTCTGACAAGTGTGCTGCAGGTGGGCAGGAAATCCAAATCTACATTTGTCATTGCTACTCCTGCAATGGCCACTAGGGGGTATTTGAGAGTTGCTTAGAGCAAGCCACACACCAATAAATTAGTTTAGGGTTTGCAAGGTCATTAGATTTCAGACTATCCAGTGTGGACGTATGGCAAAAACACAGCACCTTAAAAATTGAGCATTGCCTTTACCCTGTATCTGTGGTTTGTAAATGTTGCTTTGCACAAACAAAAAAATTCCTTCTACGGTGGCTGCACTGAATTTCTCTGGGTATGTAACAGAGGATTTGGAACAGGAGGTCCTTGGGACGTTGGCAAATATTGGATAGAGAAGTAAAAAGGCTTGGAGGAGATACAAGTTCAGATGAGAATTTAAAATTTTGTGCGTGGGGATTCACAGCTATGAATTAGCACAATTACCCAGCTTCACTTCTGTTATATAGTCATATAGATGTACAGCACGTAAATGTGGCCCAACTCATCCATGCTGACCAGATATCCCAACCAATCTAGTCCCATCTGCCACACCTGGCCCATATCCCTACAAACCCTTCCTATTCATATACCTATCCAAATGCCTTTTAAATATTGCAATTGTACCAGCCTCCACCACTTCCTCTGGTAGCTCATTCCATACACGTACCACCCTCTATGTGAAAAAGCTGCCTCTTAGGTTTCTTTTATATTGTTCCCCTCTCATCCTAAACCTATGCACTCTGGTTCTGGGCTCCCCCACCGCAGGAAAGAGACTTTCTCGATTTATCCTATCCATGCCTCTCATGATTTTATAAATCTCTAAGGTCACCCCTCAGCCTCCAGGGAAAACAGCCCCAGCCTGTTCAGCCTCTCCCTATAGCTCAAATCCTCCAATCATGGCAACATCCTTGTAAATCTTTGCTGAACCCTTTCAAGTTTTACAACATCTTTCAGATAGGAAGGAGACCAGAATTGCACACAATATTCCAAAGCGGCCTAACCAATATCCTATTCAGCCGCAACATTACCTCCAAACTACTATACTCAATATTCTGACCAATAAAGGAGAGCATACCAAACGCCTTCTTCACTAGCCTATCTACCAGAGACTCCACTTTCAGGGAGCTATGAACCCGCACTCCAAGGTCTCTTTCTTCAGCAACACTTCTTCGGACCTTACCATTAAGTGTATACGTCCTGCTAAGATTTGCTTTCCCAAAATGCAGCACCTCGCATTTATCTAAATTAAACTCCATATGCCACTTCTCAGCCATTGGCCCATCTGATCAAGATCCTGTTGTAATCTGAGGTAACCTTCTTCACAGTCCACTACACCTCCAATTTTGGTGTCATCTGTAAACTTACTATCTGTTGTCAAATCTAATGCTGTTTATATTTTTACACTACCCATGCAGACAAATTTCAAAGGAAAAAATGGAGGTATGTTTCTCTACTCCACTGTCCATTGTCTTGTCACATTACAACAGGCAGCACCTGAAGCCCAGATGGAACCCTGCTCGCAGGTTTCTGCCAATGCTTAGTTCTATGAAGTGCAGAAGGAGCCACAGGGAGGGACCACTGACCGAAGTTTCTGATCTGGGAGAATGCCTGGGTTTCTGTTCCCAACTGCTGAATAATGCCCCATTGCAATTCATATGTAGCAATGCAAAGATTTGCAGAGATTCAGCTCTACAGTTCTACACAAACACCCACTAGCAGTCACAGTTTTGGCTGACACACAGGAAGGGGCCCATAACCCACATCTAGCCACTTTGTGGAATATATTCTCGTACCTTGAGTGACCAAACAAAACATGAAAAGTATCAAACAATCGGACACTGGATAAACAATTCCTGATATCACTTTTTGGACTTATTTATTTACATGCTTTGTCCTCTTTAAAATCTTGACAAAATCCTAAATTAGACAGTGTCTGTATCTGGATTATAATTCAAATTGATATGCAATATTTCTCACTATTGAAAGGATAGACCCAACAACCCACTAAGATGATTTTCTTGGAAATGTTTCTTCTGAAGGAAATATTTGCTCATCTTTCAGACTGTAACCTCTGCTAACACAGTTGAAATTTACTGCTTGCACTGAAGGTTTAAATAGATAAGAATAAAATCTGGTAACTATACTCGAGTATCTTTTAAACCCTCAAACCCCTGGTAACATGGGCTTCTTCTTGCTAGTGGGTCCTGTAGTATTATACCTCCAATGTCGACCTCAAAAATCCAGTTCCGCAAAAAGAAAGCTCATTATATTGCATAATGCATGATGGTGGAAGCAATTTTAAAATATGACAGCTTCCCTCTAAATTCATGATATTTATATATGGCAACAATGCTGATGACAGTGGCAGCAATGTTGGAGCAGTGCTCTTGCAGGAACAGTGTGTGGTACAGCTGTTCAACACTCAGGAACACAGTGTTCCAATTCCTGGTTGGCCCATTCCTGTTCCTCTACCTTGCCCCTGGAGACAGGAATGAAGCCACCTGCTGAGGTGAAGCTGTGCGCCTCTGGAGTCACAGGCGGCGTCTTATTCACAGTACAGGGCTGTTTTTGGAAGCTGCTGTTTATTTAAATAGGGTAGGAAAAGCATAAAGTGCACAATTGCCCGACCTGAATCATCATACTTACACATGTTCAGATTTAATACTGCTGGGGTTTCACTTTGCAGTAGACTGTAGGGCAGCGTGCAATGTAAATGAGCTGACCTAAAGGTATTCTAGCGGATACCTTGGGAATTTAGAGGAGCAGCTGGATCAGACCATTATAAAATGAGCACAGCGAAGCAAATAAAAGACACAAAGGCAATTCGATAAAAGACATCCTATCTCTATCCTGAGAGGGAGTTACATCAAAAACATGGGTGCATATTTCTGACAGAATCTTTTGTGACCGTTTCATCAAACAATTCGATTAAAGAATCGCCTTCAATTGAAACAGATCCCAATTATGACATAGTTGCTGCATGCTGTAGATTTACCACCCTTTGAAGCAATGTAAAAGTCCAGGTAGGGTGACTGGGAACACGCAGTTACCCAAAAACTGGGAACAGAACGGGTCGCATATCTTCCTGGTGCTCTACAAGGAAAATATTAACAGAGTTCTAGACCATGAACGATGTAAAATGTGTCAGGCTTACGATGAACTGATAAATTATTAGTTCAACCAATTTATGGGACATAAGTCACATCAGACAGATTATTATTCAGCCTCTATTTTTGTGAAAAGGATCCCCTTCAGCAGTATGCTTTACTCTGTTGGGGGGGGCGGGGGGGTGGGGGGGTGCAGAGAGAAGAAATGAGGAACCAAAGGAAGTTACAAAGCAAAAAGAATTCACATTTCCACTCAAGACTGAACAGCACATGGTGGATGATGGGGGAAGTACAAGGTTGGGCTTAATTCTGATGCTTTCCACAGTCAAATAGCTTGCCAAGACTCATTATCAAGACACATATGTTAAGAATCATCACTTGGGCACAGTAACAGATGGCTACAGGCACCCCGGGAACCAGGCTGCAATAACAATCAGCACCTTCAGGACAGCAGTGAGATTGTAACTAAAAAGTTAAAATCCAAGGTTAGAAATACCTTGAACGTACTCTTGCTAGTATTGCTGAAAAAAAATCATCACTAAATAACACATGCTAACAGGTTGGAAATGAAAAGGGATCACATTCTCAGTTGCAAAGCAATCTTTTTTTCAGTTTTCATTTAAAAATGTGAAAGATGGCAATGCCAAAAGGACATGGCTTTAACTTTTATATTTAGCTCAGGCAACTTTACTGCTACATCTCATGCATGTGATAACTGATAGAAGAGTGCTGTCACTGACTACAAAGTAGAAAGTATTCCATTCAGCAGCATTGTCATCCTTCATCTTGACAAGATCAGATCAGGAATGAAGAATTAAATTAAAATAAGACTGCACACACTGTCATTTTCATTTACCTGACTGAGCAGCTGCCCATGAAAGATGGTGTTCACCACCTTGAGAACCTGCTTGGTGAGCTTCCGTTGAGAAAAAGGAATAAGGATCCTGTGCTTTGTACCTTCCGATTCCAGCTCCTGCTGCACTTTGTCCAGTAATTCACAAAGAAATTCCTGAGCATCTTGCTGACCATATCCCCTGAATGCTGGGATCAGGCTCCATACAGAGTGCAACATAGCAAACGGAGACACCAAAGCCCATTTCCCAGACCACATTACTCGAAAGAGTGTGTGAAGTTCATGGCAAAGAGAGATGTGCTTCGAACTAGGTTCCTTGGGTTGAATAAGTTCCAGGTTCCTGGCCATAGAGGCACCTCCGTTCAAACCAGCTGGCATGCTGTATCTCCCTGAAGCTCCCACATGATCGTTTCTTCCTGCTATGCACGATGCAGGACCAATCCCCAGCGTGACCTTGTTAGACAATCGTGTTTTGCCATTTGCGGTCCTTGCCAATAGTTCTTCAGTCTCACAGAGATCAAGGGTTAAGAAACACTCTCTGAACTTTTGCAAGTGACTGAGTACTTGCAGGATAGAGTTCATGTAGCAGGTATTACCAAGATTTCTTAGACCCGTAACACCAGGAGTTACCACTGGTTTACGCTTGGTAGCATAATACCGCTTAATTTTGTTCCTTTGTCGTTTTGAGGTAGGGGCAGTTTGTAGCACCTTTTTTCCAGTTGGTTTTTTGCACTTTGAGATATGGTCCTCCTTCCGGATTTGAAATAAAATCCTTGCACTTTTCCGAGGTGGGGCATTGACCAGCTCCTCCATGAATTTACGCTTTAGCTCCTGTCGCCGCTTCCTTGCTTCCTCCTTTCTTCTGTCCATTTCCTCCTGTAGCCGCTTTTCTTCCAATCTACGTTTACCACTGGTTGTTTGTTCAAACCAAATGCGCATTGCCTTTGTTAGCAAAGACTGGCGTCTGTGCCAAAGAGCAGTGAACATCTGCTCTGTACTATGAGTCTGCCCTTTTTTGTTCTTCTGAAACGAACAAGGAGATTCCCCGCAAGCCATTGACCGCAATGCCCTGCCATTGCGTGCCATTGGACTGCACTTTTGGTTCTTTATTGCACTTAAAGTGCTTCTCAACAGTTTTAAATCCCCTGTAGCATTGTCATTTAACACATAGTCATCACAAAGATAACAAAAGACATAAAGTTCATTGACCTCCATAGCCAAAGGATGCCTAGTTTCCTCAAAGTGTTTGAGTGCATGCTCCTCGATGTAGCGACCACATGCCACGTGGGAGCATTTAAGACAGGCCCAAACAGATTCAGTGGTGTTACAGTCCATGCAATGCCACTTCTGGGGATTCAATATGGAGTGATTTTGGGCGAGTCGCAGACGCCCTACATGCTTACACCTATCCATGGCTTTAAAAGCTCTCAGAAATGTTCTGGTTGTAGTATCCTTGGCCTGCTGTACTGCTTTAACCTGTTAGGGAAAAAAAAAGAAAAAAAAACCTTTAGCTGTTGGGAAAAAACATTATAAGCAGTAAAGCATCAAATTAGAAGGCTCTCCTCATGATAAGTTCTAAGCCCTTGTAAGTGCCCCAGTTCTCAGGAATCTTTTCCAAATATCCTGTTATCTATTAAAGTTAAGAACAAAGGACAAATCATTTTCTTTACACAGCTTCTCGCCACTATTTCAGGAGTGGCATATCAAGAGGCCTTTACTGCCATTTCATCAAGTCAGCAAAGGGCTAGAGGTTTGTGACAAAGGATCACAACAACCTCAGAAGATAAGTCATCAATTCTGAATCAAGTCTGATGCTGGTTAGCCCCTACAAAGTACAGAATATGGAACTAATCTAAAGTACTTCATATTTAAAGAATTAATGTAAGGGAGCTTACTGCTTTTTCTCTCCACAACCAGGGTTTTTAATCACGAGTTATATGCAATATAAAAATAAAGAATGGAAATATTTGAAGGCTAGCACACTTGATTGAAAGAACAATTGTGCTAAAAATTAAGTGGAGGGTAAAATTGTCAAATAAGATTGTAGAATTAGAAATTAAGTATTTAAATAGAAGAAGGGCATAGGTTAAAAATCAAGCATATACCAGTCAGGAAAAATGGGAGCTCAAAGATTGGGCAATATAGATGATTGAGAAAATTAAAGATTTTGAAACCAGAAAAATATATTTTACAGGGCAGATAAAATTAGAAAAACTAAAAATTGGAGATTAGAAAGGAATAAAAAGAATGAGTGAAAATTAATAATAATAAAATATACGCCTAGTGAAACAAAAGTCAAAGTATTGATTAGTGGTCAAAAGATGTTAAAATATGAATTAAGCCTCATTTTTACAGATCAGGTGGCTATTAGGATTATAGGAATAGCAAAGAACTACCTAGAGGCAGCCAGTTGGTATACAGTGACTTCGCTGGCAATTGTTAAATCTGTCATTTCTTGCAAGACCTCAGAACCTTGCATCGTTATCTATTTCAAATATTTGTCCAGTTTCCTTAAACAATGGCCTCAGACTCAACCATTTCCTGTGGAAAAGCATTCCATGCTCATACAACAGAGTAGAGAAATTTATTTCTCTCTTCCCTGATGCTTCAGTGGCTACTTCCTATTCACTCCAGTAAACCTCACCCAAAACTATAAATCTGTTCTAAACAGTTACTTTACATTCCTCTGTAAAAAAAAGTACCATTACTTTATGTTGTGCCCTCACTCCTCATTCACAACTATAGGATTTTAATTCCTGCATCACCCTGCCATATCTCCAAAGCAGTCTCTTGTACTCATGTCCTTATTGTGCAGCGTTTTGGGTTTTCAGCAGAGAGATCTAACAATGGCCTCATCCTTGCTTTACATTAGAGACAGGGGTGGAACCATCAAAAAGGTTTTTGCTTAACCAAAAGGGAAAATCATTATTCAAAGAGTTTGTACCAAAGATGTTATTCAAACTTAAAGACTGATAAATCACTGGCACAAGATTGTATTTCATTTGGATTTTTGATTGTAAACAAAGGCTGTGAATACAATTTCCCACATTGTTGCTGCTGGAGATTTGGACAGCAATAAACGTTGACAGTCTTGGGGAATCAATGGAAATGTGGTAAATCAAGAAGTTATAGATCAGACTAGAGCTTATGGCATAGACAAAATTTACTTCACACTTGAAAAAGGCAAAATTAACATGGATTCTACAGATAAGTCACTTAATATTCATCTCAGAACTTTTCAAAGAAATAACAAACAGAAAGATTGATTAGATTTTTTAAGACAATTGAGTTGTGGCAATATTAATTACTTAAAGGAATTACAGAAGACATTACTTCTATTTCCTCGAGTAAAGGCACTCGTAAAAATGCTTTTGAAGAGTAATGATATGACCACAACCCTGACCAGCACCAAAATTGCAATTACACTTCATAGGCCTGAAAGGATGGCTAACATGGGAAATGTTACACTGAACAATCCAGTAAGGGGATGTACCAAAGTTGATGCTTGAAATGAGTAGTTATAGAGAGTTTGTACTGCAAAGAGATATGAATAGGAAGGATTTGGAGGGATATGGGCCAGGTGCTGGCAGGTGGACTAGATTGGACTAAGATATCTAGTCAGCACGGACGGGTTGGACTGAAAGGTCTGTTTCCATGCTGCACATCCCTATGACTATGTACGTATCAATAGCAAATTTAAAAGGCACATAACTTTAACTGTCCTAATATAGATGCGGAAAAACAGAGCTAAAGGCAGGGAAGGAGAGGGGTATTCAAATTCACAACAAAGAGGGAGGGAACTGCTGATCTGCAAAATGGATTAGGGCAAGTGGAATGCTTTACACGAGGAGCTCATCATGCTAACAGTAATCAACAATGGCTCAATGCAGTGATTGAAGGTAGAAGAAAACTCAGAAGGTAAAAATCTACGGTGGGGAACAGCTAATTCCAGTGATTTAAGAAGCAATCCAGCACAGATAGATCAGAAAAGCAGATTCAGGGTAAAGCACTAAGAGTGCGGTGCACAGGATGCAAGGAAAAGAAAATGTAGGCACAAACTGGACATATACCATTGAAAGAACAATTTATACTATCCACTGTGAAGAGACCCTGGATGAGAAAATAAATAAATGTTAAAATAAAACAGGAGGTGACTCAAGACAAACATCAAGAGGAAGATTCAGTTAATAAACTGGAATATTATTGAAAGAACACGAAGCAGAGAGGTTACGAGAAACGATCAGTGCGCAAAATTAACCAAATTTTAAAAAACAGATTTTATAAATGCATGAAATGTAAGTGATTAGCTGGGGAAAATAAAACTGAAAATCTTGTTAATATTTCAGGTCAATGGCCTTTTGTCAGAACAATGCTGTTAAAATCTTAACAATCATTAATTCTCTTTCAAAGTCTGTGAGAAGATTTGTAGCTTGGGTGCTCGCTGTTGTGGTTCTGTTCACCGAGCTGGGAATTTGTGTTGCAGACGTTTCGTCCCCTGTCTAGGTGACATCCTCAGTGCTTGGGAGCCTCCTGTGAAGCGCTTCTGTGATGTTTCCTCCGGCATTTATAGTGGTTTGAATCTGCCGCTTCCGGTTGTCAGTTCCAGCTGTCCGCTGCAGTAGTCGGTATATTGGGTCCAGGTCGATGTGCATATTGATTGAATCTGTGGGTGAGTGCCATGCCTCTAGGAATTCCCGGGCTGTTCTATGTTTGGCTTGTCCTATAATAGTAGTGTTGTCCCAGTCAAATTCATGTTGCTTGTCATCTGCGTGTGTGGCTACGAAGGATAGCTGGTCGTGTCATTTCGTGGCTAGTTGGTGTTCATGGATGCGGATCATTAGCTGTCTTCCTGTTTGTCCTATGTAATGTTTTGTGCAGTCCTTGCATGGGATTTTGTACACTACCCTACAGTACAGCCACGAAACGACACAACCAGCTATCCTTCGTAGCCACACACGCAGATGACAAGCAACATGAATTCGACTGGGACAACACTACTATTATAGGACAAGCCAAACATAGAACAGCCAGGGAATTCCTAGAGGCATGGCACTCACCCACAGATTCAATCAATAAGCACATCGACCTGGACCCAATATACTGACCACTGCAGCAGACAGCTGGAACTGACAACCGGAAGCGGCAGATTCAAACCACTATAAATGCCGGAGGAAACATCACAGAAGCGCTTCACAGGAGGCTCCCAAGCACTGAGGATGTCACCTAGACAGGGGATGAAACGTCTGCAACACAAATTCCCAGCTCGGCGAACAGAACCACAACATTAATTCTCTTTCTTCACAAATGCTGCCTGGGCTGCTGAATTTTTCCAGCATTTATTTCAGACGGTGGGAAGGGCTACTGGAAATTATGAGACACAAAGTAAGCTAGCATTTGAAAAGCTAAGAGCTAATCACAGAGAGCTAGTACAGATTTGTTAAAGCCAAATTGTACTTGGCTAACTTGAATGAATTCTTTGATGAGCTAATACAGCACATGCCTTAACAGATTTTCAGAAGGCATTCACTAAAGTGCCATACCGGTGGCTTAACAGAAGGTCAAAACCCACAGAACAAGTGGAAAGTGGCAATGAAAGTACAAAATTGGATAAGTGACCAGAAGCAAAGGGCTGCTCTTTGACAGAACTTTTGATAAAGTAGCAGATAGTGATGAGAATAATTATAGGTATTTGAGTGACAAACAGGGTGGTGAAATAGCAAATGAAGTTCATTGTGGGGAAGTGTGAAAGTGATGTACTTAGGACAACCAACGTGGAAAGTCAGTGCAATATAAACAGTACAATTTTGAAATCTGTAAATGCACAGAGAGTCCTTGGTGTCTAGACAAAGAAATTCCTGAAGAAGTCACAGCAAGTTGATTGAAAAGGCAAATGGTTTATTTGGGTTTATAAATACAACAGCATAGAGATATCATTTTGGAAATTTACAAGTAAGCAGGATTATGGACAGTTCTCAGCAGCACACTTCAGGGAAGATGTAGACCTCAGAAAAGAGCATTTCAATGATAACGGACTTCATTTGTGTGGAGGAGTTTAAAAGTTCAGGTTATTCTCCTTGGAACATTTAAGTGGTGTCTAAATAGAGGTTTTGATAGAGCAGATAGACAAAATATTAGTTCCTCTGGCAAATGAATCAATAACCACAAGTCACAAGTTCAAAACTAGCAAAAGTTCTAGACTTTGTATTGGGGAGAAATAGTTTTATTTCATCATTATAATCTGGAAAGCTCCATGTCAAAAATAATGCAAGCTGGAGTATACAAAACTTACAAAGTTACGGCAAAGCTAAGGGCATTGAACTGGGCATAAATGCTCTTTCAAAGAGCTAGCACAAGCATATTGGGCCAAATGACCTCTCCCTGTTGTCTCAGTGTTTTTATGGCATTTAACACCTAACTATGATATATCTAACCCGAAGAACGCTAGGTCCCGATTGTGCCGCTTCCAATGCTGCAGTTTCTGTTAAAGACCATAAGACATAGGAGAAAAAAAGTACACCATTCAACGTATTCATGGCTGATTGCATTATCCTCCACTCCACTTTCCTGCCTTTTTCCTGCAACCCTTGATTCGCTTACTATTTACAAATCTAACTTGGCCTTAAATATATTTAAGGACCCAGCCTCAAAAACCTACTGTAATAAAGAATTCTATAGATTCACTACTCTCAGAAGAAAGTCTTCATCTGCCTTAAAGGTGCAACTCTTTTTCTGAGGTTTTTTTTTAGATTAGATTAGATTACATTACAGTGTGGAAACAGGCCCTTCGGCCCAACAAGTCCACACCGACCCGCCGAAGCAAAACCCCCCCCATACCCCTACATTTACCCCTTACCTAACACTACGGGTAATTTAGTATGGCCAATTCACCTGACCCTGCACATCTTTGGACTGTGGGAGGAAACCGGAGCACCCGGAGGAAACCCACGCAGACACGGGGAGAACGTGCAAACTCTACACAGTCAGTCGCCTGAGGCAGGAATTGAACCCGGGTCTCTGGCGCTGTGAGGCAGCAGTGCTAACCACTGTACCACCGTGCCGCCCACTGATTATGCCCTCTGGTCCTAGACAATCATTCCCCATCATTCCTGTTAAGTCTCTTAGGTATCCTACTTGAAAACAGTCACCTCTCATTCTAAATTCCAAAGATTACAGGCTCAATCTACTCAACCTCTCTTCATAAGACAATGCCTCCACACCCACTATCAACCTGGTGAACTGTCTCTGGACTGCCTCCAATGGAAGTTTCTCTTGCCTTGGATGAAGGGGCCCAAAGTTGTTTACAGTATCCCATCGCTGGTTTGACTAATGCAGAGAATAGTTTTAACAGGACCTCCCTGTTTTTACACCCCATTCTCTTTGAAATAAAGGCCTTGCCCATTACCAACTAAATTTGAATGCCAGCTTTTTGTAATTCATGGATGATAACTCTCAAAACCCTGTTCCATAGCCTTCAGCAGTCTTTCTCCATTCAAATAGTATTCACCACCTCTATTTTCTTGCCAAAGTGCAAATCTTATATTGTCCCACATTATATTCCATCCATCAAGAGTTTGCCCACTCGTTTAAACTGTCTATACCCCCCTACAGACTTCAGAACCATTCTCAACACTTGCCTTCCAATCTATTTTTGTGTCATCATCAATACAGTCGCTTCCCTCATCCTGGTCATTAACGTATATTGCAAATAATTATCTCCCGAGCGCTGATGTCTGTGGCACACCACTAGTTGCAGGTTGGCATCCTGTAAATGACCATTCAGTTCCAACTCTTTAATGTTCTGTTAGTTAGCCAATCCTTTATCTATAATACCTTCAACACCATGAGATCTTCTCTTATTAAAGTAGTCTAATGTCTAGACCCTGGTCAAATGCCATCTGAAAATCTAAATATATTATATCCCTGATTCCCTTATATCTATCCTGCTTAGTAGAATTCTTTGAGAAGGTATCAAGTTCATAGGGCATGATTTTCCCTTCAGAAAGCCACACTAAGTCTGCTTGATCAAATTATGTATTTCCAAAGTGTGACACAGTACTATACTTATCGACAAGAGGGTACCAATTGGTATCATCTGGCCATCTGCAATTGGGATCGGCTTCCTCCCTGGGTTACACAGTGACTAGTTCTGGAATGTGTAGAAGTGGAAATAAATAAAACCATTAAACTAGTCTGTGAAACTCTCTTCAACTGAAAAGTACGCCAACACCACTGCCTTGGTTCACCAAAGAAAACTGGTCAATTGACAAAGGTATTGGCTGGCAGAATGGAACTGTGGCTTCATGAGGAACATAGCAAATTTGAAAAGAAAATTAAGGATTACTGAATACAACCCACAAGCAAAAAGCCAAGAGACAAAGTCTATCTGCAATACTACAATTGACACAATCATTTTTAAGATCAATTAATGGATATTAATTCCAAATTCTAACCTTTGGAAGTGCTATCCCTCTTCATATTCCTAAGCACAGTAAAGGAAAAATAAAGAAAACAACTATATTCATGTTCTTGGCTGCACACATTATCAGGTTGAAAGTATTGTACTTACTTAGACATTCTTAAACCTTCGCCCAACAACAGAGTCGTCACAGTATGAAGAAATACCATCTCAGCAAGCAACAGTCACAGCACTGTACCTCCACGATACGTTGCTAGGAACTGTCAGGATACCATATTACAGACAGTCAACCTTACAGCTCTGAAATATATAAAAAAAAGACACATTTCAGTACTAAGTCCAACAACAAGCGAACCCCTCCATCCAAATCAACATACGAAAAATACTCAGTATTTTATTTAGTGAATAAGTCTAGCAACAGGAGATATTTTAAGAGAACGAAACCTTCTGTAGTGAAACAGAATATTAATATTTAGACAATGCTATTTCTGTAAGCATCACTAACTGTTATCATCTGCATTCTATTTGTTACTTCCCTTTCTATCCCAAGAGGTATATGCACAGCTGTGGAGGATTGCCTTTTTATCATTTTAATATGCAGATACCCTAAGATTATCTACCAACATAGCTGTCAAGATTCATTTGGTTGAATTTTGATATAAAACTCTTATATGAAAATGGAACTGCAAAAAACTGTAAAACAAAATGAAAAAAATTATATAATTTTTGATGATATGCTTGCCTGAGGTTTTAATTGTAAAAGTGGTCAGCATTACAAACAGCAGGTTTCACCAAAAGGCAATGATATGAAGTGACATAACACAACTGTGACTACAAGGTGGAATTCCAGAACAAGGTTTTCGATTTTACTTTGTGGCATTATTTATAATGTCATAATATCATTTGAGTTAGAGAACAGAAAACCTAAACAGGACATGCAAATTAATGCATGGGTTAACATCATTTATTTGTTCACTCTGCTGTACGATGTACGTTGCATCTGTCATGCCTCGCCTTCCTTGAATGCACGTTAAATGTACAGTTAACCCTTGCAATAATGTGCAAAGGTGAATCTGGGGGGGGGGGCGGCGCGGCGCACAGAAAGTAAGCCATGCACCACAGTGAGGGCCCATTAGCATGGCATTTCCTTTCATCCCAGGAAACAGCATGGTGGAAACAGTAGGAAAAGACTTCTAAACATTCTTTTCCTACTGTCCTGATGTGAAGACAGTGGCCAGAGGAAGCTTTTCAAGACACAATAAGGGAGAAGGGACACAGCAAGTTAACCTTTGAGTCGGAGGCGGAGTGGGGTGGCGAGGAGGTGGGGGGAGCTGTGAGCTAGAGGACAGTAGCACAGGAATGAGAAGCAATTTTAAGCTGCGCGTGGCTAGGCAGAGACAGAAAATCACCCAACATACTTTTTATTTTAAAAGGTGGTTAAAAGGTAAAATAGTTACTAAAAACAGCACTTAAAATATTTCTCCTCCACCCAAGAGACTGCAGAAGCTCAGGATGGACAGTTGTTCAAATCATGCATTCAGACTTAGGCCTCTGCCATTGATCAATGACAGAGAGAGATGAATGGAAGTTCCAATTGGCTGATTTGATCAACATGCACAAAGGAGGCACATTGAGAAAGTGTGAGGGGGCCTTAACAGAATTAACATGAATCACAGACACGTCATTTGTTGCAGCATTTTTTTTCTTCTTGAAGCGTTTCACCCACAATTATGAGCATGTTACAAAAAAAAAGAATTAGATCAAAGGTGCTTAAAACAGAGATAAAACAACTCCACAAATTGGTGCAGGGATCATTAAATAGAAAGTATCAGGGCATGAATGTAATAGGTATTCTGGAGTTTAGAAAAAAAAACCTTGCATTTTGACAGCTGTACTTGCTTTAAAACCTAACACTAACTCTCTGGAATAATTGGTTTCAAAAACTGCACTTCATATTCATCAATGCTCTCAAATTATACTAGTGCAGTTTTCAAGTGCTAATGGAATTTAACTTTTCTCAAAAAGAAAAGCAAAACCTAAGAGGAGTGCATTTAATATTTCAAAACCCATGATATGGGAGAATGGCATTCCATCTCTCCACTCAGCATATTCCAGTTCAATTATAACTTTACACTGGCACAGGTCTAGCACTTAGCAATAAGCTGACCCATCTCATAGCACTCTATTGCCGGAGGAAACAGGAATATGAATTGGTCATACCAAATGTCAATGCCAGTGAAATCGACACATAGACACATCTTGATCCAAACTAAAAATTCCAACAGTGCATTTTTTATTCTTGGAATATATCTATTCCTTCTTCATTTTACAGCAAACAATTAACTGTATCCTTATGCTCTGTACACAAGGCTTGCCATGTTGTTGTAAATGAGATTCCTCAATATCTTTTAAAACAAATTTAAATCAAAATTAGAACTTTTTGGCTAGCAAATTAAGCATTTTTATAAAATTTTCATTGTCTCTATTTCTCTGAAAGGCACTGGCTCTTCCTGAACAAGCCAAGTACAGCTTTAGGCAGAGTGTGTGCTGTTTGTGGAGGAAGGCTAAACTGGTACCAATTCTGGCTGCATTTTTCTCCTTTCGAACTCAAGGTCAGAGAGTTTCATTACCACACACTGTATAGCTCATCTAATACAGGAAAATACTCAGATACTGAATCATACAGACCATCAAGTTTCATGTTTGATCCCTGACCACATGGTGCATTACTCACTTAAACCCCATACTGAAACCACTACCTCTTTCTCAGGCTACTACAGTTACAAGGCCTTCCTCTAGGATCTTATTTGGTATGCTCTCAGAGTTACAAGCATCATCAACAAGACAGGGACCAAGCTGTCTTGTTGGTCAAGATCAAGCACACACCCAGGATGAACAGTTACATGGAGGTAAATTTTCTTTGATTCAAGAACCTTGACAAAAATGTAAGTATCCATCATCGGAACTTATCACAGAACCCTCCTGGTCTACATGGTTTTTAGGTATGGCGTTATATATGGCAAGATCAGACAAAATGCTAGTGGGTGCCAGTCTTGAAAAGAACAAACTTCCATTTGTGAAGTACTTTTCAGGACTTTATGGCATCCTAAAGTACTTTCTACCCCAGAAAATCTTTGAAGTGTGGTTACTGTAAGGAAGTGCATCAAATTCACTCGAGAACTCAAATGGGAGATAAATTGCCAATTAATCTGTTTTAGTATTGCTGATCGAGGGATAGATTTTTAGGGTCAAGGTGAAAAACTCTTAGTCACCTTTTTAGTAGCGCAGCAGGATCGCTTACAACCTAATGAGGACAGACGAGACTTTGACAATTATGTCTAATCGAAAAGGCTGTATTTTTGATAGTGCAGTGCTCTTGCTGTATTACATTGAAGTGTCAACCCAGATTATATGCTCAAACTCTGGAGTGAGATTTGACTCCAAGGGAAATGTGCTACAGCTGAGCAAGGTTGTTACATCGTACATGGACTGCTGATACTTTAAGAGGGGTTGGTACTGGCAACCTTGTACAGCTGCTTTAAATATTATTTTAGATTCCGAAAGGCTAGCATCAATGAGACAATCCCTAGTGTTTATTAAACTCAGCTGCCTTATGCTTACAGCTCTAAAAACCAATGAAAACTGAGTTACAACAGCTCCAGAGGAACACTGGAGCCACGTTTCTGTAGACACTAAAGTTGGATCTTGGATTCCAGACTCCAACAGCAGCAACATGAAAACAGCATGCACAAATCCAAAGAATTGCATAGCTCCAAAATAGTAAGCAATACACTCCAGAGCTGGGGAAATTTCTGACAATGTTCAGTAGGCCAAAGGTTTGGATGAAAGCGTTTCCATTTAAAGTAAACTTAATGTTGAAGAACAAAAATGTTGCCCACTTTCAGCCAATAACCTAAATGCTTCCATTTAAGAACAAGAAACCTTTCCACAACTAATACCACTCCCTAACTAGCTGCTGTCATGTCAGTGAAATCAGAAATCTCAAGGGAAGAAATTGAGCTAAACCACCACGACATCTTACACTTACTTACACAGTATCTGTAACACATCTCAAACCTTTTCAAAAGGAACCAGGGCAAAGGAAAGATAAATAGAAAGACAGGAAGAAAGACTTGATTGAATTAGGCAAGCGTTAAGAGAAGGCATAAAGGAAGAAAGGAAGAAAAGCAGAGACATTTAAAGGAGAGAATTCCAGTTTGGGCAGCATGAGAAGCAGCGTCTAATTTTGGTGAATTATAGAACAGCAGCAAGGACGAACTTAAATACAAGGATAGGAATTTCAGATCTGCAACACTGAATTATCAGGGACACATTGCGATTATGAGCAGTTAGTTCAGATAGGGATGATAAGTGAAGACAGGATACAGATGGAAGAATTTTGGATGAGCTGCAGTTTACAGGAGGAGAAAGCTGGGAGGCTGGCTAAGCAGACATTCTAAAGTGTCACAAGTATTTACAGAAACAGGCAGAAGCATGCCAGTGCTTATGCTCCTTACAAGATTCCTCTCACCTTGACATAGAATCATTTGTGTTTAACAAAGGGAAGGTGAGGTTTCAGGATAATCAGGAGTGAAGATCACAAAGATTTAAGTAGCAGGTGAACTGAGGTAGAAGAATCAGCTGACTTATGGGAGGTGGAAATAATTCTTATTTTTGTGATGAAGATGATATCAATTGGAAGCTCAAACTGAAGTGAAATAGGAAGCTGAGTCTATGATTAGAACACCCCATTATATAAATGGTGGGGTCAATAGGGTGGCCACTGAGTGTAGTTTTCTTTTAAAATAAAATTTGAAAAACTTTTTTTTGAATTGGCAAATGTGTCTATGTGGTACAAAACTGTACCTAACGAAGACGGCCTCAAGACAATCTCTATTAATCCATTGCAGCGAGACTGAAAACTGAGATCAGCCTCAGTCAGCTCTGGTAGACAACAAAAAGGGGTCAAGAAAATTATTTTTGCCATTCTTAATTGTTATATAGAGCCTCCTATTGAAAAATATTGATAGGTGGATTATATACAGGATTGGGCTCAGCTGTGAAATTTTCCATGGCTGGAATCCATTATGAAAAATCACCAGTTTGACAAAGTATCATGATGTTGCTAGTACCTCCACAACTGCATCTATAGTAGATGCCCTTATTTTCAAGAGGCCAGGATGATGGTGGGAGGCAAGAGACCAGGAGGGTAGTGGAAAGGGGATGGGGTCAGAGGTCAGTCTGAGGTGGTGGCAGGAGGGGGCAATTCTAGCTTACCCAGTTTGTATTGGTACGAAGCTAGAAACATCCTAAACGTCAGGCAGAATAGACATGTTTTAAGCATCCTCCCTTTCCATCCTGGGTTCATCTGCTGAGTGTAAAAAAATTCAACTGGTGTGAAACCAGCATTAGTATCCCAGCAGCCTAGCGATTACTATGGTAACAGGAATACTGTATTTGCAATAACAAAAGCTCTTTTCTCTCTCATGCTCGAGGGTCATATGTGCATTCTAAGCACCACTCAGGAGGTACCATGCTGCGTTTGTAGTTTAAACAGGATAAGTTCAGATCTCATTGTAATCAGCACCTGCAGCAGAGAACCAACCTTCTACCACAATAAATAGTAGAATCTACTGGACACCAATTCCAGCACCAAAATGGTGCACCAATTGCAATTCAGGTTTCGTGGTTCTTAAGAAAAAAAATCCTCATCATTATTCAGCCAAACGAATGCTTTTAGACAGGGAAACATTGAGTAGTCCGTCACCAAAGAAAAACCCAATTCAGGTTCCAGGGGATGATTAGACTCAGAAAGCTGTGCTAATGTGCTAGGTGAAGGTAAGATACAATTACAAAGGCTCCTCCATTCAGATACTACCCTTCGACCTCTCCTGAGGCTCCGTGTGCTCATGCCGGGTAGCATGCTACTCAGCCATAAAGACCTGCATTTCATCCCGATTTTATGGTAAGTCAACCCAAACCATGCTGATCCCAACTGTTTCGGAGTGCTAAAATTGGCCTCAACATACCTGAACCTGGGAAGGCAAAGAAAATTAACCAAAATCAGAAGTGCAGAAGGGGACACTTTGGCCCATCAAGTCTGCACGACCCTCTGCACAGCATCCCATCCAGACACATACCTCCATCCTGTTTTTGTAACTCTGCATATACAATTGCTAACCCACACAGATTCCACATCCCTTGACACCATGGAGCGATTTAGCCTGGCCAATTCACTTAACCTGCACATACAGTCATAGAATCATAGAGGTGTACAGCACGAAAACAGACCCTTCAGTCCAACTCATCCATGCTGACCAGATATCCTAAATTAATCTAATCGCATTTGCCAGCACTTGGCCCATATCCCTCTCAACCCTTCCTATTCATATACCCATTCAGATGCCTTTTAAATGCTGCAATTCTTGATTCTTTGGGTGCTTGCAGTCTCAAATGCATCAGGGACAAGGGGTGTATGTTTGCTTGTCTGTGTGCATGACAGAGACAGAGAGAGTGAGGGAGGCATGTATCTAATAGAGTCCCACCGGAGCTGTCTGATTCAGTGCATGATATTCCAATATTATCTTCTTGACTTCCCGAGTGGTTTGGTAAATTAAACTTCAGCTACCATAATCCTCGAAATAAAGTAATTTTAGTACAGGAGCCCATGGCTTTTCAAAGAGGATTTAGGATCACCATGAGTTTGCACATTGATTAGACCAATGAAATCTCAACTACTATAATCCCCATTCTAGACAGATACATGAATGGGCAGGGTGCAGAGGGATACAGATCCTTAGAAAATAGGTGACAGATTTAGATAGAGGATATGGATCAGCGCAGGCTTGGAGGGCCAAAGGGCCTGTTCCTGCGCAGTAATGTTCTTAATTCTTTGTTCTAAAAAGAATTTTGTTAATTTGTTTTTACCACTGCATTAACTATTACTGCACTGCGCTTGAAACAAGTACCAAGTGCAGGTTTAGCTGAGCAAAAATCAAAAATTTGGAAATTACTGAAGTGCAGCAAATTGGAAAAGGAGTGCATCATTTGCCTCTGCCAATTCAGGGCTCTTTACAATCAACAAAATACCTGACATTCATCTGATCAACTGCGTCAATAGTTTGCATCCAGTGTAAAAATCAACACCACAACTTTGCTCCAATAGGCCAACCAGTTGAGTAGAGCAAACTTTGTTTGAACCGACTACTTATCAATCGGCACTCTTGACAAACCAGCAAAACTCATGTACCTCAAATAATGCGATCCACTGCAACGTCAGAGTCTTTGCTATAAATAAAGTATAACAGTGATGTATATATGTCCTGCATTACGTTTCTATTACTTACTTACTGTGTTTGCCATGCATTATTCAGCACTTCAAACCTGCTCCACTAATAGGACCTTGGCTGATCCATTCTCTATATGACAACTACACATGCCCACACATTCCTCATTCTCTTCCATACCCAAAAAGCCCTAATTTGTCATGAGATATTGAACAATATACATCCACAACCTTTGGAGTTGGGATTGTCAAAGATCACAATGCCAACAATGAATGGATATCTCCGTAACTTAGTCCTAAATGCATTTCCTAAGCCAGAGTTTGTGACCCTCAGCTGTAGTCTCGCCAACCAGGGGAAAGAAACATCTTCCTTACATGTAAGTTATCAGGTCCCTTAAGATTTTATATGCAATAAGATTACCTCTTATTTCTGGTGAAGAACAGGTCCAGTCTACTTGATCTCTCTATACATCACAATACTCTCTGCAACCCCTCCCCCGAATATTAGTACAGTGAATCTCTGTTGCAATCCAAAAGGCTAATATACCCTTCCTGAGGTAAGGAGGCCAAAGCTGTTCACAGTGCTCCAGGTTATGGTCTCATCAAAGTCTTGTGCAAATGACTCAAGCCTTTTTCATTATTAAGTTCTAATTCTTTTGGAGTAATGGCTGACATGGCATTTGCTTAGTTAGTTGTTTTTGTACCAGCACAATTAACTCTGATGTATACAAGGACATCCAGGTTCCTTTGAAAGCTACCATTTCTCATTCTCCCTCATACCCCTATGCAAAGTCAGTGCCAGCTGTGTGAAAAAAAACACAAGAACATTTACAAACACACCATGTTCCAGAGAAGCCGAAATGGATATGAATTCAGGGTGCAATCTAGCTGTAGTAGATCAGGGAGCACTCAGTGCTCAGCCTCACCTATGAGCAACTGCCGATTGAGTGATATACTGGAGAATTTGGGCCAACTGTGCAACTACTCCCAATCATAAACTACATATCATAGGAGAGAAAAGGGAAGCGTACAAAATTGGACAAGAAATGCATGTATTTTTAAACATTCAACTACATCAATGGAAAACCAGATTTTTCTGTTTAAGCTGATACAATTCTCAGCGCAGGGTGACACACTGGGCTTTCTTAATATTGCATGTGAACAAAATGAACCTCACTGTTATTAATAACCAGACATCCACAAAGCTATTGGAAAATTGGCAAAATGTAATTAGTGAGTTAATCCTGTTCTTACTTCCTCCTCTCAATCTGCTGCATGCTAAAATGGTCACAAAATAACGCGACATGTTCAGATTGAAAGGTGATTCAGCCACAGCACTGAACTGCCCAAAACTAGTCCGAATAGATCCTGAATTAGACCCAGAGTGCATTTTACTCATGCTTTATTACAAATCTTCAAGAAACAATCCCAGGGATGATTCAGTGGGAGAAATTCCTCAGTCCACAGTACTCACTGGAATAACATTAAAATCAAATGGCAAGCTCATGCTTGTGCAGTTGTTTGAAATTCCAAATTAACACTTTGACTCTGCCTCAAGATGTAAAACAAGTCAGTAGGCAGGACACTATAGGTTAAGCCTGTTAGAAAGGAATAGAGTGGCATGGGATACTGAGTATTTATCTCCTGCATCCATGAGGGGAGTTGGGGATAGAGGAGGAGGAGTAGGAGGAGAAAGACATCTCTAGAGACAGGAAAAATCTCTCTCAGGGGATAGTTTAAGCTATTTTTTTCAATAGCCTGTTAACATTACAGCCAAAGAGAGATGGGAAACTTTAGCTCCAGAAACTCATTTTAATTCCAATTAAATTGAATATCGTTTTTAAAAACAGTAGAATTTAAGAATTTGTCTAAAACTGTCATATCTTTAAAAATTTATTTTTAGAGAATCAGCCAATTTAAACAAAGGATAAATTATGGCAAGCAGCAAGATTTGAGAAGACTCCTGTGAATTAAAGTGTCAGGTCTTTTTTTTTAAAGCAGCAATTGCATTAGGAAAACCATGCAAAAAAAAAACTTCAAACACAAACAGAAATACGGAAGTTCACTCTGAGATTATTCAGAATTTGGTATGAAAGCTACATTCTGGCTCTATTTTGTAAAATTCAGCACCACTGCCTCTCAATGGAAAACACACATCAACGTCATCCATTCACAAATAACACCACCACATTTTGCCAAAGAAGTATGCTTTGTCTACAGAATTACAAGTTCCACATACAAACATTTCCCTACAATGCAGTCAGTGATCACGTATTAACAAGTCTTACTACTGTATATGCATCATCAAGCAAAATTGTGCAATCTGATAACTGATCTGCGAATGGTAGCAATCTGTGGAATCTGGCACTGACCCATTTGACTGCCATGCTTGCCTGAACAGAATTAATTCCCTAGCTTTGAGGCTGTGCCCTCACTGGGGACATTTTACCTTGCCACAGCCAGATTATGACAAGACTCTGCTTTTTCTAAACAGCCAAGTGGAGGAGAGACAGGAAGAGATCTAGCAGAACTAGTCTCTCAGAAGCACAGTTCCTGTTCATTGAACACAGCAGCTATGAGGAAATCTGTAGATCAGAAACTTAGTCTCCCAATGGAGGCTCTCTCTTTTCAGAAATAATCATCTGATGCCCTGTACAGAGTGAAGTGACCTGAACCAAGACAGCAACTATAATTAACATATACGGCCACTGGACTCATGGAAGAGGAGAACATCAGCCAGGCCCTCTGACCCCAACCTTTAAATGACTGAATCTTGTAGGTATATCAGGCATTTTGAAAATGATTTTAGGATGAATAGTGATGTCTACTACAGTTGAGCAGCCTTCTGAAACTCATCAAGACCTTGCTTTCCTAAATGAACCAGACAGGTGGGGATGGAGGTGGGGGTGAGACGAGAGAGAAGCATCAACATTCTATTTGAAAGGCCAATTTAGGCAATTTTGAGAAAATGGCTGAGCTTCTGGGAAATTCCGAAGGAAATCTTAAAACATGCCAGAAAGCAAACCTTCAGCTTAGGACCCATATCCCAAAACTCCTTATTTCTCTTACAGTTGCAAATTCTCCCTGTCTGACTTGAAAAAACTGTAGGAACAAATGCAGGTACACTCTTGAGAAACAAGCTAATATTCTTCAGCAGTGTAAAGAAACACATGTCCTGGGGTGTCATTTCAAATGAGAGTTGCAACACAAGATTCAAACATAAACCAGATGAGAAGCAACAACTAATTTTAACTGTGAATGTGGAAATAAAGCCAGCACATGGGTGAAGCAGATAGTCCAATACTGCATGGGGAATAAAACGATTCAGCGCAGTCTGGGAAAAGGGAAAAGAATTCAGTTAAAAGATCATGAAGGTGATTCTTATTTAACAGAAACTATGAGCCACATTTAAGGTTCTCAGGCAGCCTGTAATTTCTGGCTAAACATTATTCATATCTCCTTCCCTGGAATTTGCTATCTAAATAAGTCTTAATGTGTTTGACAAAACCTATATCAATGTATTTTGCCCAGAACGGGTTATGTGTAGTTCACAGAATATTCCTTTGGCACAAAGATGGCAAAATACAAGGCAAAACTAGAAACATGACATTTTATCAGAGCAATTTTCAAATATATCAAAATTTCAAAACATATAAATACATCAGTATAGGCAAGCTTCAAAGCAAACATTTACAGGTGCAGCTCACCCAATCTAATAAAGATGCAGTTCCTGTGTAAAACCACTTATGACATTAGACATGCAATGCAGTTAGAGGGAAGATGTGAATACTGATCAACGGCAAAGCTTGCATGGAAGATGGATTATCTACTAAATCTCCACACTAATCAGAATTACGAGACAGCATTTTATCAGGGTAGACTGACCTAGTGTAGAAGTGATGTATCCTAAGAAATGTAAATATAGCTGAATTTTAAAAAGATTGAAAGATATCTTTTATGACATAAACTGATCAGGTGGAGATCATCTGCAAGAGTATTTATACTGCAGTTGTATGTTTTAAGATAATACATTAATAGTAGAGTCCACTGAATCAAAAAAGGCTGATTTCATATAATAACAGTTAACACTGATGCATAACAAAGCTGACATTGTCAATCTACCAGCACTGTATACAGACAAAATGACAAAGCCAGAGAGACACTCTGCAGCTTGCTCCTTCACAGTAATCAACTGCACATTTAAAGAAAATTAGGGTCAACAGAAGGACATGAATTTCCAAAAGTTCATGCAACTAAAAATACAGTAACAAGAAGGGACCATCTCTCATAGTGTGGCAGGGGAATACAAACATATTCACAACGTGTTTTCTTTCAGGAACATGACACCAGACTATACATTGCATGGGGTAGCTGGCTCCAATTTGAAGGGCCAAGCATCGAAACACTGAATAGAATAGAATAGAATAGAATAGAATAGAATAGAATAGAATAGAATAGAATTAGAATAGAATAGAATAGGAGTCCCTTCAGCCCAACAAGTCCACACCAACCCTCTGAAGAGTAACCCATCCAAACCCATTCCCCTACCCTATTGTCCTATATTTACCCCTGACTTAATGCACCTAACCTACAGTCCCTGAACACTAATGGCAACTTAACATGACCAATTGACCAAACCTGCATATATTTGGACTGTGGGAGGAAACAGGAGCACCCGGAGGAAACCCACTTTCTTTTAACAATAATGCTTGTAAAATAAAGAATTGCATTCACGTAGCGCCTTTCAAAAGGCCCCAAAAAGTGTTTTACAATCAAGCATTATGATAAATAGGAATGAAGTACCAGTACTGCAACAACTGGACAATAAGTCAGTTTAAATATCAATACAAAGACCAACACCACAGCTTTTTACACCATATTGTCAAGGCAGCTAAATGATGAACAATTAGAAGCAGGAACCTTGTAGATGTGCATTCAATGATACCTGCCAGAGATGTATATATAAAATTGTGTATATCATGAGTGAAACGTCACAATCAGTCAATGCTCACAACTGCAGTATGGATGGTAAGGTACTACAGGGCACCTGGCACTCTATGAACCATTCAACAAGCCCTCAGGAGAACAGATGGAATAAAAGCAATTTGATGTTTATGAACCAGGGGAAAAGAGAAAGATAGAGAATCAGAGAAGTACAAATAAACTACAACACAGCAACAGGCCATTCAGCCAAATTGGTCTGTGAGAGTCAATTGCTAGATCATGTCTAGCCAATGTTAGGAAAATAAAACTGTACAAATATTAACAGTACAGCTACAAATAAATATCAAGAGTAATGGGAAGATATAGATAACTGGATATATTAATCCAGACAGCTGGATTACAGAGATAAGCGGTGCCTAGAAACTTTGTAAAATTGGTCTTTACAAAACATTTCTGTCATGGTTTAAACAAATAAATAGTCACATGATGTGGTACTTTGGTCACACAGAGACCATAGTTTGTGCTAATTTAGCTGATTTCATCCGATATAGTTCTGGAGTATTTAAATTTTGGAATTACTGCTCTCAGAGAAAAGGGGTCAATATTAGCCAGCAAAGTCTTTCCTAAAGTATACTCACGTAGAAACCAGTTGCAGGAAAGAAGAATCTGCCAACAATCGTGAATCAAACATGAAACATATCAGAGTGCAATTCACTCTCAAGATGAAATGTAAAGACAAAAAGATTCAAATTCATTCTGTTTTCATCTTAACAAGCTGAATGCCAAAACTCATCAAACTTGGTAATATAAAGTTTATGTGAACTCTACATTACAATTTATATTGTCTTGTCAAACATCAGAAATTTGTAAACAGTTTTCCAATGCCCAAACATATATAAACATGCCCTAAATCAATGTCAGTTTTGAATGTATCATAGTACGGTAAGACACTAGCATAACTTTTCCGAGTGTAGGATTCGGCAAAGGACAAAACAAGGGAGAAAAACGGACAGAGGGGAGAGAATATCCCAAATGTTTCAAACATTACTTCAATAGAGAGAGAGAGGGAGAGGGAGAGGGAGAGGGAGAGGGAGAGGGAGAGGGAGAGGGAGAGGGAGAGGGAGAGGGAGAGGGAGAGGGAGAGGGAGAGAGAAAATAATTGTGACAATTGTCTCTCTCTCGCTCTCTCCCCACCCCCAGGTGCTGACAAATAAGCTGTTGAGGCTGGCCACCCTCCTGCACTTTGCATAGATATAAACAGATACTCAACAATCTGGCTCAACAGCATGAAGAAGGGAAATTACAGCTAAATCCAAATTGGTCTTTGTACACATACATTCCAACAGGGTCTACTGAACCGTGGTAGTTGTGGTGGGGCAGGGGTTAAGCTGAATGCAATTCATTCCTCCATAAACTGGAAAGGATGGGGTGGGGATGGAATGAGGCTAGCTTTGGCAGTGTTATTACCAGCTCAGTCAACAGCAGTGCAAAAATCAAATATGCATTTCTGCTAAAGAAAAAAAGTGCATCCATTTTGTAAAAAATCAAATTGAATGTCAGTCAACGGTTGCCTAACTTCCTAGCATGTAACTGTAGATTATTTCCAGATAGCCTGGAATAGATGGGTCACAATCCTAGTGGCTGCATTCAGTTTGTAATTTGGGGCACGCCAACAGTTTCTATGAAGCACAGAATATCATCAATCCTTTAAAGAAACAAATTCAGAACAGATGTCTGAAATGTAAACATTAATATACAACTGAAATGGAATTTTAAGGAGAAACTATTTGTTGATACTTTTACTCTGATTTTCAGGTAAGTTTGTGCAATTTTTTCTCACCCTTTGATTTCAATAGGCACCTGCAAGTGATTTCAAGCTTAACATTTAATCTTAAGGGCCCACATGACTGTTATAAACCACTCGATCTTTGCTCAAGATTTCAGATATCAAAAGTGTGTTTCAGGTAGATAACAGCACTGTACGCATTTCCATATATCCATCATTCTCAAAATTATTTTTGAACATTTAAAAAATAAATACACAATGTCTGAAAGGTGACCCAATTTTGCTACATAGCTTTAATGCTATCTGTACTGCCAGGGCAAATACTTGAATGAAATTTTGTTTGGAAAATACACCAAACTACTAAACATTATCTGATAGCAAATTAAAGTCCATTATTAAGTATACAAAGGCAATGAACTCCCACCATGGTTACAAATTAAGGGCACTTCCTCATGATGCACCCCAAACAATAAGATAAAGCCCATTTCATTTACAGTCCAGAGCTGTTTTTGCATCTAGCTGCACACGCACACCGAGTTTTGGATTCTTGCTCCATCTATATAGCAAGGTGGTTGCAACAAAAATGGGAAGAGAGGCTGCTCAACAATCGATCTTGAATTTCAGAGAACAACACGATGCATTCGGTTTTGTGTAATGCTACATCGCATACCATTTTCTTCTCTTGGCCAGTCTTACGTAATTGTGTAGACAAACTAAAGGGCTATCCAGTGCTGCTAATATTCCAATTGCTGGTTTAACACATTTGTAATTCAGCAGGTTCAACTCACGATAAAAAAGGCAATAAACCCATTGTGCAACCTATGCACCACAAAAACAAAGTGGTGCTCTTTTTAAACTTTCTAAAAATTGTATATGTTGGAAAATGTGAAGCAAATTAAATGCTGATTAGGTCAGATAATTTTAAGTTTGACTGGTTTCTTCCACATCACAGCTATCCTGCAAACTTCTCACACTGGGGAGTGCAGGATTTTCCTTTCCCCTCAAAAAATAAGCCTCGTGATAAGAAAAAGCTGTTCTGGTTATAAACAAGTGTGATTGTTTTTCTCTTTCCCCCCAGCTGCAGCACACACCCCCAGTGATCTAAGGTGACCTTGCACCCTTTTGTCCCGTGGCCTGCCCCATTAATCAGCCATTTAACGATGGATAGTCACACAACAAAAGCTTCAGAATGTGTTAATAGCCTATTCATGAAAGGTGAGAATAAGCTGACGTGCCATCTTCCTTCAATAGCACATATGGTTACGACTACAGAATTTTCCTAATGTGTCGCCTGTCATCTACCCAAACAATAGAAAAATAATAATTGGTGCAATGGATTTTGCATGCTGGTCAATTTAAAGCAACTCTTTTTTTAAAAATGTGCAAGTAAATACTACATAACACTCCCTCAGGAGGCATCATCATCTATAACTATATCAAATAGTGGGTTTAGCATTCACCTAGATCCTGCAAGTTTTTACTGACTCCATTCTGCCTCTTAAATACTCATCACGTTTGTCAGTATATCACTTGCTGCCACCCTTTCCTGAGCCTGCCCCTGATTCAAAATGGCATCCCAGACGGGATAAGCATAAATGAAATGATTGCATTAAGCATATTTTATGTGTACCAGTTTTCCAGTACCCTTTTTCAATCCTTTGAAATTGAAAAAGGGTACTGGAAGACATTGGTACACATCAAGTTAAACAGTAGATAATCTAACCAAAATTACTCAAGCTAATGTGACAATGCCTGGACGATTCAAGTTTGCTCAGACATATATTAGCATCACTGATCTCTGACAAGCTGCAGCTGAAAATGGAATGTTTTGTTCCACAATGACTGTGCATCAATATGCTGCAGGCTCGGAGAATGCCAGAATACACGGCATGTCACCCCTAGTCGCAAAGACGTAGTCGTCCTGGAACTCCAAAGACTGACATGCCAGAAGATTTTTCTGAAAAACGTAGCTTCGTACTTCCATTTGCTGCCTTCCAAATATCCTAAACAACACTATTACATGCAGATATTCAAAACTTCAAACAATTAAATACAGAATAGGAGCAATTGTTCCTCCACGGTTTTACTTAAGGAGAATCAAAAGGTGCAGTGTTGACAGGGCATTTCTCCACTTCACTTTACAAAATATCGACACAGATAAGTTGGAACTGCATAAACTGGGAAAGCATTAAAGAAAATAAAGCTGGCCTCATTTAAAAACTCTGCAATTTAAAAAAAGATGAACCCACTCTCATCAAGAATTCAAATGCCACAGCAAGGTGGGGATTCTTTTCTCAGGAATATCCCCAATTACCTTCTGATGTTAAATTGAGCTCATTTCCACAATTCCAATAGCAACTCATATTTACACCAAAGATTTTACCCTGGTATAAGTTTTCAAGTGCCCGCCATTGTAAATCTGAGGATTAACCTATAGCAGAGTAAAACTAGCATAAAAACTGACCTCTGATGATTGATTCTTTGCCTTGAACAGAGAAGCAGCTGCATAAATGTCTTAGAGATACAAATCACTATTTTCTTGATTTTTCTCGACCCATGTAGGGATTTAAATGCTGCTGCCATTTTAAGCTAGCGTTACTACCCTGCTTTGTGTTAGTGTAAGCAGGCTGTATCAGTTTATTCTGGGCGATACCTTAAGAAATTTAAAAAGGCAGCAGCTGCTAATCCAGTATACACAGGACATGTGCAAAAAGAAATTAACTTGTGCCAGTTTTTTTTTTAAATATAAACTCGCCCTGGAAGAGGACAATGGCCAACTTCAGCAATTCAACAGCAGAGGCAAAAAGAAAGACCGTGAAAGCTGGAAACTCAAAATAAAAAGACAGAGCACAGGGAATGGAGAGCATGAGGGGGATGGGGTGAATGTAAAAGAGAGAGAAAGACAATGAATTCAGTTTTCAATGGGATGTTTTAGCTTATACTGCCATTATTTTCAATTTAACACTTTATGAACGCAATCTTGAAGATTATGCATTGTATTTCTGGAATGCGTGTTTTTTTTCTGAAAAGGTGCTACTTTACCAAACACCTGATTTAACCGGTAAAGAAAAGTTCTTTGTTTTAAAGGAGTACTCATGGGCAATAATTCTACCCTAAGTATTTGCTTGAAAAACAAAACTCTATCCGCAGAGTTTATTTTCCTTATCTTCCACTAGATTTGCCACCACCCTGTCCTGCTATTTTACTGAAAGGAGAAAACAGCAGGGGTTGGAGGGGGTGGAGGAAGCTAATCAAACAGAATGTCACATCTTAGCTCCTATCTCAACACTGTGGTAAAGAACTAGGCCTCAACTAGAAGGACAAGCATTGGACGATTTTTCATTCAATTTGCTTTTCTTCTACAAACAAAGAGAAAGATACTTCACGATGAGGTTGTACCCTGACATCCCTTCAAATCTGCAATTAACAGTCATGCCAAATTCTCATTTGCATTCACTGACAATCACCATTTTTGTGAAAAACACTTCTTTCTTTTTCTGTGGACCTCAGTGTGTAATAACTCCAGTCTCTTCATGCCACAAGTAGGCTAATTAAGTTGTTGCTGATTGCTTGAATTATTGCAGAAAGCATACTATATGGTTCCCTTCCACTCTATCACATTCTTCATCCCTAAAATCACTGAGCTCACTTGAGCTACAATTCCACAAGTACAGTTCCATAACTTGCTGGTATCTTCTGACAACTTGTCAGTTTTCATACATAATTTGGATATTGGTGCCATTCAAGCTATTCACCTGTGGGTGACATCATAGTCAAACAGCCTTTTGCCTATACAGATACTTTCCACTAGAATCACTAGATAGGGGAGAAAGGGAATATTGATTAACCTCCCCCCTTCACATAGCTCAGGGAAACTGGAGTCAACTATAATACCCACACTATAATTGTTTGTCAGTACATCGCGCCAAATTTCTACTGACTCAATGTACTGATGTGTCATTAGATTAAGAAATTTATGAAGTCAATTTGAAGAAAGCAATAACAGCTTAGCTACTTCCAGTGGCTGAGTTTAGCCCCTTCTGATTCAGTATGATGTGGCTGCAACTCTCTGCCTGAGCCAGAATTTTTTTTAGGGGTGGAGGGGGTATCCAAATCCCACTCCAGAAACAGAATCCAGATTGATTACTGAGTTTAATCTTGAGAGAGCACTATATTGCTGAAACACCATATTTCAGGCGAGATAGTTGTCCACTGTGCATAAACGATCCCATGGCCCTCTCCTTGCCAACAATTTTAACTTTGAATAAAAGTTAATATATTATCGTATTACGAAATAGTTGCTGTGGACAAACTGACAGTCACATTCGCCTGGAAATGTGATTACACTTCAGGAGCAATTCACTAGCAATAAAGCACTTTGGCACATCCTGTGGTCATAAACAGCACTATAGAATTGCTAGTGCTTCCTTCTCTTTTGTAAAAAATATATCAACTAATTTCACGTTCACCTCTCCCACCACTCTACATTTGCAGTCTGAAAATATCAAAGATGTCATACAGCTGCTAATACACTATATCACTTATTTACTTGTCCATTGCCATTGACATAATTGACCACTGCTCCCATCTTCATTACAATGAACTAGTGATGAATCTCTAAGGCACTACCCTCTCTAACCTTATCCCCACCCATCCTAGTGCCAGTCAGTTCCATTTATTACAGTGATTTCTCCTTTTATACCCATGTACTTTCACCATGAGCCATGTTTCCATCCAAGACAATCAAACACTGATTTCCAAAACATTGTCCCTTGCAACAACATCTCCAATCAGAGATCTATGGATCTGTATGTAGATGCCATCCAAATCTATTCATCTGCTCTCAGCTATGATCACCTTTAAGTATTTGATGAAGGCTTTTGCCAACTCCAACATCAGCAAGATCATTGTAGTCAGGTTTCACTTTAGAAAATTCACACCTCAGCCACTAATCCAACCACCATCACTGATGCCCAGTCAGAATCTCCAGTGACATTTGATGAAATAAAGCTTCAAATCACACATCTGGTTCAACACCAAGACTAACAATATGCCACCTCCAGATCACAGATACCTGGTGGTAGGGTCCGTTTGGAGATGGTGGAAATGATGGCGGATGATACCCTGTATATGGAGGTTGGTGGGGTGGTAGGTGAGGACCAGTGGGGTTCTGTTCTGGTGGCGGTTGGAGGGACGGGGCTCAAGGGCGGAGGTCTGGCGATGGAGGAGTCCAAGGACCTGCATTGTCTGGCGATGGAGGAGTCCCTCCTCCCTACCTTTTATCTTAGCCTGCGGGACACACTTTCCTCGACAGTTGGAGGAAGAACGCCTCATCTTCTGCCTAGGAACGCTCCAATCACAAGGGATGAACTCAGATTTCTCCAGTTTCCTCATTTCCCCTCCTCCCACCTTCTCAGTCAAATCCCTCGAACTCAGCACCACCTTCCTAACCTGCAATCTTCTTCCTGACCTCTCCGCCCCCACCCCCACTCCGGCCTATCACCCTCACCTTGACCTCCTTCCACCTATCGCATTTCCAACGCCCCTCCCCCAAGTCCCTCCTCCCTACCTTTTATCTTAGCCTGCTGGACACACTTTCCTCATTCCTGAAGAAGGGCTCATGCCCGAAACGTCGATTCTCCTGCTCCTTGGATGCTGCCTGACCTGCTGCGCTTTTCCAGCAACACATTTTCAGCTCTGATCTCCAGCATCTGCAGTCCTCACCTTCTCCTCTCCATATGCATCTCTAGTGAAAAGCATTATCATTGTGTTGCTCATTAAGGGCTTAGACAGAGAGGAATTGCTCCCATTGACATCAGAGTCGAGAACCTGAAGACACAAAGATTAAGTGACCGGCAAAATAACAAAAAGACGTTATGAGAAAAAGCTTTGTTGCATAGCAAGTGGCAACAAAGTGAAATATGCTGCCTGAGAGGTGCTAGAGGTGGACAAAACAGTGACTTTCAAAAGAGAACTCAACAGGCAGCTGGAGGAAAAATACTTAAAGTTTCAGAAAAAGGATCCAGAGTGAGACTAACTAAATTACTCTCACAGAAAGGTGGCATAGGCTTAAGGGGCAAATGGCCTCTTTACATGCTGTAACCATTCTGTGTTCCTTTTTACAAATGAAGTTACTATCATATTGGAGATGAAAAGTCACTGACAAGTCAGTTAGGAATTAACAAGTTACTGCTGGATATATGGTGCATAACAGAATCATGTTTTATAGCGCTCTCAATTCCATTTCTAAAAGCCCCGAGGATATATGTGCTGTCCTAGTACTGATAGAAAACATGTGAATTCCAGGTCAATGCCAAATTAGCTGATCCAAACGGAGGTGGAAGAAACCGTCACAAAGGATGCTTCTGAACATTTACTTTCTCAAGAATTCTCATTTAGCTGAGGTTTCAGAGCATTGCTGCAACCTATGGAATCACGTGTCACACCTCCTGATTGAAGGGGAAGACGTGAGAACATTCAAACGCAAGAGTTTTCACTGACAACTCAGCGCAACTCCTCTGGTTAATTTGGCACCAACATTTGAGTCATAAGCCCTATATACACAGCTGATCAATAAGATCCTACATGTTCACAATACGTCGTGCCACTGTTCCACTTAACTCTCAATGTGCAACTTAATCAGGAGAGGGAGCATAAGAAAAATGCTATCCATTCACTATTGGAAAAGATCTTGAAATTAGCACAACTGCAAAGTAATATCCCATAAGTATGCCTAGTACATTGTAGAGAAACACTCAGGAACAAACATCTTGCTGCAATTTAAAGGTCAGAAAAGGAGGCATCCGAAACTTGACAGCCAATCCACACATTGCATTGCATAAAAGTCACAGACCAGAGGGCACCAGATATGATACCCACACATTTTGGAATGAACTGACCTAAACTGGGCATTACAAAAAGACTGGATGTCCAGCTGGAAAATATTTCAGGGTCATCAGCTTTCATTACTTTTTGGTGAACCTTGCTGCAAGTATGTGGGTTGGACAGTGAGGCATGGAGAATTGCGCCCAGCAAATATATCTTTCTTTGGAAATAACAGCTATAAAGTTCATACACCAAGACTGGCCACTTGCGTGAGACAGAATCAACTACATGCCTGCATGGGTCTAAGGGGTGGTGTGGGCAGCACGGTGGGCACAGTGGTTAGCACTGCTGCCTCACAGCACCAGAGATTCCCGCCTCAGACGACTGTCCGTGTGGAGTTTGCACATTCTCCCCGTGTTTGCGTGGATTTCCTCCGGGTGTTCCGGTTTCCTCCCACAGTCCAAAAAAATGTGCAGGTTAGGTGAATTGGCCATGCTAAATTACCCGTAGTGTTAGGTGACGGGATAAATGTAGGGGAATGGGTCTGGGTGGGTTGTGCTTCGGTAGGTCGGTGTGGACTTGTTGGGCCGAAGGGCCTGTTTCCACAATGTAAGTAATCTAATCTAATGTAAATCAGGTAAAGGTTTCAATAGCAACCCATGTCATACCATTTTATTGTGATAATATACCAATTTCATTCAATATTCTTTTCCTAGTCTCAACTGGACGGTCAATAATATAGGAGTTTACTTATCAAAAGGGGAAGAAATCAAACTTCTACTTTTCCCAAGTGCTTTGCAGAGATCAAACAAAGATTAACAGTAGGTTAGAGGAGATATTAACTTTCAAAAGTAGCTCATTGTTTGTAAAGCATCTTCGGATAGCCTAAGATCGTGGAAGAGGCTGTGAAATAGGAGGTGGGTAACAAAATACTTGGCCAGAGATGGTCAAGAAAGTTTAAGGAGGTTCTTAAATAAGAGGAAGGCAGAGAGATTTAGGGTGTGAATTTCAGAATGTGCAATAGAGATAGCGATGTGCAGAAGCATCAAGAGTTAGAAGATCAGAAAGTTGGATGCCTTTTGGGGTAGGGGAGAAACACTGTGGTTGTAAGGTTGGAGGACGTTACAGATGTGGGACAGTTAAGGATGCAAGTACATTTAAACATAAGGTTGAGATTCTCAAAATGTAGATCAAGTCAACTAGAACTCAATACAAGTAACAAAGACAGGGACATTGATGAGCAAGATCCAATATTTAATTGTCTCAAAGAATTTCATATACAATTAATTCAATACCTTGATGTGCACAGACTAATTTATACAAACATGCCAGCCACTTTTCACAGCAAGGATACATGAACAGTTAATTAATCAGTTTTTAGTGTCACTAGTTGAGGGGAGAATATTCACAGATCACCGGAAGGATCTTTTGAAAAGTCTTATGATCCTGCCCCATTAGCTATCTGACGAAGGTGCAGCACTCCAAAAGCTGGTACTTCCAAATAAGCCTGTTGGTCTATCACATGGTGTTGAGAGATTTTTACCTTTCAAGAATGGCAGAGGATCTTTAACACCTACAGAACAGTACAACAAGTGAGATGTCAGTTTCAAATCTGATCTGGAGGACAGTGCTTCTGCTATTATGGTAGTAATGTACTGAGGTGTCAGCTTATATCAGTGTATGTCACCAAACGAACAAGAATTGCAAACTTCTGAATCAGGAAAGAGTGCTGCTAACTTTGCCAAACCTGACAATCTAAAATTGACAACTGATACAGATCCGGCAGTAGACAACCAATGATCTTTGAAAGGTTTCTTTCACCTTCTTCAACTAAATTTTCTCCTTTTACTGCTCTCCTTTTACAGCATGTGGCTTCCTGCTGACACAAGATTCAACAGGAGAGTCCACACTTTATCATAAGGTCTCCCATTCTTTACACATGAGCAGTAATATTAAACATCTGTCAAATAGTGGGTTGCTCAAATAGTGGAGTTGAGGACAGACAAAGTGGTGAAACATACAGGAATCACAGCTAAAGTCAATCCTACTTACATCCAACATTTATATTCAAGAATTCCTAAATATTGCTTAACATTAGGTTTGCGCCAAAAAGAGCTATCCATTACACTTGACTGTTATCTTAATATTAATTCCTGATCATGCCCTACTCAAAATTATTGGAAAGAATATTTAATCCTGAAATTTGAATGCTTAAAATTATCAGATTTAAATTAATCCCAAAATGAATAACTCGAGTGAGCAGAAACTTTGGCTAACATTTTACCAATCTAACCTTGCTGTGTTCTTCTCTTACTTTTAGTTAATTCACCACTGATCAAGTAGCAATTGAGGGACATGAAAACACAGAATCTAAGCAGAGAGTTTACAGTGTGTAATGTTCTCGTATACGAACTAATGCAGGCAAAGAAAATCAGTTCCAGATGGGAGCAGTGTTTTTGTCATGGGATTTTATTTTTAAGAAACAGCTGTGTTGGAATTTATAGAATAATTGTCTTAAGTACCATTAATAATTTTACACCAACAGAATGCTAGAAATGACGAGGAACTGAAGAGTTTTTGATAGATGTGAGGAAAAACAATACAGAAATTAGAGATGGGATGCAAGGAATGCATTGCAAGATGGCACAGTCCAATTAGGCTGAACTTGTTTTATATTTTGAAATGAATTCAAATACATTCACACGTCACAAAAGATGAAGTTGCCTATGGATATTGAAAATTCAGAAATTCCACATGATCCAGGAATCTGGATGGCCTACAATCTTTTCCTGTTTACAGCTACATATCAGAGTTACAGGATTTATTTGTAGAAGTTGCACATTAGAATACATCAGCTGTTTGAAAACACCAGGAAGATAATCTGGCAAAATGCAGAATAACGTGGTTGAGCATAATAATACGGGGGTCAATTAGGCCCATGGCTGACCTGCAAACCTGAAACTATAAGCCTTGTCTAAAATGAAAATTGTCAAAAGTCTTCCAGGTCCATACTTTCGGAACATGAAAACCTGCAGCTGTTAGCAATTACAGATAAAAGTTTCACAGGATGACACAATCGTATCCTCCATCGCTCAGAGACAATGCAGTGGAGATACTGTGGGATGCAATTCACGATTTTACACATCGGGTACGGTTTGAAACGCCATTTAGTCTATCAATGGTGCGATATTTATACCACCACACAAACGCACGCAAGTCTGCAACAAAAAAAATCCTCGCTTCTGAACTGCCCATTCTGCTGCCTGCGGCTTGGCACAGATAAGAATCGCGGCCAAGACTTTAAAGAAAAACATATTCGCCTTCCAATTACGCTTTATGGCAACGACAACAAAGTATGAAACACACGGCGGAGGAGTTACAGTGACTCTTAGTCCAGTCAGTCAAGTCTCATTTTTTAAAACAAAACATAATCCACCTAGACAGGGTTTCGGACCCCAACACCCCGAGAGAAACAGAAAAGGATCTTCTGCTTACATTCATGACACAGACAGGAGGGGGCTGGGGATGCTGCATAAAATCAAGAATTTCTACTAGACAAAGTTAAAGGCACCAGAAATATATGCGTACTTATTTGCACCAAGAGGATTAATGACGTTCCCCCGGCATCATAATCACCGACATGTCATCAAACTGTTTAAAACATTTAATCATGTGGCAACCACGAGAGAGAGAAATAAAAGATAAATCACAACCTTGGACTGGTAGAAAGAGAGAGGACATAAACAGGAGAATAAAGACAGAAGTCTATAGATAGATTTAGTCATTTTTTTTCGGTTAAAGACTTTTGGAGAGAAAGAAAGAAAATCCCATGAGAGGAGAGAGAGAGGGAGGATTTCCCAACGTGCTGGGAGGTTCCAAACACTTGTTATGAAGATAAAGATTTGGGATCCGACAGTCAGGCACGAATGCCGTAAGGGAACGGGGGGGGGGGGGGGGGGAAACAATCTTTTCACTTAAATTAAAAGTTTACGATATTGTTTTTTTTGGGGGGGGGTAGAGGAGGAGAATAAACGACGGGGGGGGGGGGGGGTACAGAGAGCTAGCCGTGGTGTCCTTCTGTTTTGCGCGAAAATTCTCTTCCTGACCTCCCAGTGGACCATTGAAAATAAATAGATAAAGCGCAACGAAAAGTCAATGACAGGTAAAAGTAATGAAAAGCTGAGGAAGGAGAGTGGGGTGTTGAGGACGGTGTGTGTGGGGAGGAAAGGAGGAGGAGGAAGGGGGGGGTGTGATGTTGTTATTGTTGTTGTGGAGACCTCGAGATCAACACATTGACTCGCGGCCTGCGCCACCGTCTCCCCTACAACAATATTTATATTTTATTTATTTTTGTGTGTGTGTGAAGGGGGGGTGGGGGTGGTGAGAGCAGTATTTTTGTTGTTGTGTGTATGTTTGAGAGGTTTGATCTGTTCTGTTTCCACGCCGGCGGGGATTGAGGGGAGGGAGGGAGGGAGGGGGGTGCGTGAAGAAAAGAAAAACACAACTCACCGCGAAAACGCCACCGGCGGCCGTCGTCGACCTCCTCCCCCGACATCTTCCTTCCCCCAGATGGAATAACAAGTGGGAAAAGCGAGAGGAAGCGCCGCCTGGGCAGAGCCGGCACCATCGGCGCGTTTTTTTTTAACCTCCAAAATAAGATTTGAAAATCCTCATAAAGAACAATAGAGCGCTTGGACAGGAAGTCACTGGGTGGCGCCATTGCTGCTGTGACGCCGCCGGGGGTCAGGGGTCACCGTGGGGCGGGACCACGGGCAAAGGGGCGGGGCAACCACGCCCCGCCCCTACCCCACCCCAGTCAGCATTCAGCCTGCTCCACGTGGCTCAGGCCAGCCTTCCCCATTCACTGTCTCTGACATGACACTCAGTGCCAAGGACCACCCTCACCATGTACCACCTTCACAGTGCATCACCTTCACGACACACCACCTTCACCATGTACCAACCGCATGGTGTACCATCTTCAGGACGCATCACCTTCACGACACACCATCTTCACCATGTACCAACCGCATGGTGTATCATCTTCAGACGCACCACCTTCACGACACACCATCTTCACCATGTACCAACCGCATGGTGTATCATCTTCAGACGCACCACCTTCACGACACACCACCTTCACCATGTACCAACCGCATGGTGTACCATCTTCAGGACGCATCACCTTCACGACACACCATCTTCACCATGTACCAACCGCATGGTGTATCATCTTCAGACGCACCACCTTCACGGCACACCACCTTCATCATTTACCAACCGCATGGTGTACCATCTTCAGGACGCATCACCTTCACGACACACCACCTTCACCATGTACCAACAGCATGGTGTACCATCTTCAGGACGCATCACCTTCACGACACACCATCTTCACCATGTACCAACCGCATGGTGTACCATCTTCAGACGCACCACCTTCACGGCACACCACCATCATTTACCAACCGCATGGTGTACCATCTTCAGGACGCACCACCTTCACGGCACACCACCATGTACCAACCACATGGTGTACCATCTTCAGGACGCATCACCTTCACAACACACCATCTTCACCATGTACCAACCACATGGTGTACCATCTTCAGGATGCATCACCTTCACGGCACACCACCTTCACAATGTACCACTGCATGGTGTACCACCTTCACAGTGTAACACCTTCACAATGCATCACCTTCACCATGTACCAACTGCACAGAGCACTACGTTCACCATGTACCAACCTTATAGTGCATCAACTTCACCATGCACCAACCTCACGGTGCATCACTTGCACCATGTACCAACCTAATGGTACATTACCTTCACCAATTACCAACCTCACAATGTATCACCTTGATGACACACCACCCTCACCATGTACCAACCTCAGTGCAACACCTTTACATTGTACTAACCTCATGGTACATCACCTTCATGTACCAACCACAGTGCACCACTTTCACTGTGCACAGTCTTCATGGTGCATGGCCTTCACGGTGCATCACATTCACAGTGTATTACCTTCATTGTGCATCACCCTCATGGTACACCACCTTCACGGTGCATCACTTTTCCATATACTGTAATCACCATGTACCACCTTCCCTGTATACCACAATTGCTGTGTACCATCTTCGCTAGGCACTGCAATTGCCATGTACTGCCTTCACTGTGTACCACAATCACCGCATATCATCATCACCGGGTACCACCTGTACCATGTACCACAATCACTGTGTACTCCCATCATTGTGGACTATATTCACTATGTACCACAATCATCCTGCACCTCCTTCACCATGTACTGCTACTTTTGTGTACCATCTTAACCATGTACTATGATCACCACGTACCACAATTACTGTGTACCACATTCACCAACTTCACCATGTATCACTTTCAATGTGGATCACCTTCACCATGTACAACAATTACCATGTACAGCAATCATGGTGTATTACATTCACCATGTACCACAATTGCCATCTACTACCTTCACAGTGTACCCCACAAACACCATGAACCATCTTCAATATATAACACTTAGGGCATGTACCACATTAATTGTGGATCATTTTCACCATATACCATCTTCACGATATATCATGTTCACAATGTACCACAATTGCCGTGTACCATGTCACCATGTACTGGCTTTACTATGTGAAAGTGAGGACTTAAGATGCTGGAGATTAGAGTCAAGATTAGAGTGGTGCTGGAAAAGCACAGCGGTTCAGTCAGCATCCGAAGAGCAGAAAAATCGATGTTTCGGGCAGGAGCCCTTCATCAGGCTTTACTACGTACTGCCTTCAACTTATACTGCCTTTAAGGTGTGCCACATTCATCACACTGCATTCATCATGTACCATATTCCCCATGTATTGCATTCAAAATGTACCACATTCACCTGATGAAGGTGCGGCGCTTCGAAAGCTAGTGTGCTTCCAATTAAACCTGTTGGACTATAACCTGGTGTTGTGTGATTTTTAACTTTGTACACCCCAGTCCAACACCAGCATCTCCAAATCACATTCACCATGGATCCTGTTCCAATGTAGTCCATTTATCACATACTATGTTCACCGCATACTACCATCATCATACACTGCATTCACCACATTTACCATGTACTGCACTTGCTATTTACTGCACTTTGTCACTGTGTACATATCAACATATATTACATTAATTATGTATCATATTCACAATATACCCCACGCATCATGTGCAGCATTTACCCATGTACCACATTCGCCATTTACTGCATCCACCATCTAACCTGAGTATTGCTGATTTTTTGTTGAAGACTATTGTGTTGCAATCATCATGGCAATTCACAAGAATATCAACAAAGGGACAAACAACATTTATACTGGGAGAGGAGATGGGCAGGCAAGTATACTATGATTGGTAGATATGTTGCAATGGAGAACGCATCAGTAAATGATGATTGACAATTAGCTGCCAGGCTTTGTTTATGTTGAACCAGCCAAGTTGACTCTGAATGGTCAGAACATTGCCTTGAAAAATGAGACAGTGAATGATTGTCACATACAGTGCACATCCATCTTCTTTCTGTCTGCAAAGAACAGGGCTCTGTGTGTTAATATATGTAGCTTCCAGAATGTGAGCCCAATACATATTCACCACTCACTGCATTCATCACATGCCCATATTCACCCGTGCACTGTAATCATCATGTACCACATTCACTTTGGGAGTGTCCTGTCAGTCAAAACAGATACTGATGATGAGATCCTGCATCGCTTCTAGTGTGCAAGCACAGCCTTCGGCCACCTGATGGAAAGCGTATTCGGGGACAACAATAATCAGATCTGACACCAAGATCTTGGTTTACATAGCTGTATGGTTCCCACTCTCCTATGTAGCTCTGAGATGCAGACTAGGAGAAAGTGAGGACTGCAGATGCAAAGAGTCAAAAAGAGTGATGCTGGAAAAGCACAGCAGGTCAGGCAGCATCTGAGGAGCAGGGGATTCGACATTTCCGGCATACGTCCTTCATCAGGCCTGAAACGTTGATTCTCCTATTCTTCGGATGCTGCCTGATTTGCTGTGCTTTTCCAGCGTCACACTTTTTGACTCTGGGACGTGGACTGTCTACAACAGACACCTCAAGGTGCTGGAGTAGTATCATCAATGCTGTCTATGCAAGATCCTGCGAATCTGCTGGAAGGAAAGGCATATCAGCACCAGCGTTATCAACCAGTCCATATCCTCAGCATTAAGGCATTGACCACCCTTGATCAGCTATGAAGGGCTGCTCCAAGACCAAAGTGGAAAAGGAGCATCTGGGAAGACGAAAAGCACCTCAAGACTAGCCCAGTGAAAGCACACCAATGCCCTACCCATCCCTTCCCACAACCACCTTTTGCCCCAAGTGTAACAAAGCTTGCAGTAGCGACATCAGTCTGTATAGCCACCTGTGGATTCATCCCGAGAGTGGAAGTGAGTCTTCCTCACCAGTGAGGGACCACTAATGAATAAAAATGATCGCATTCACTTTTCCAATTTTCACACTATGTACAATGCATCACATTCATCATGTACTACATTCATCATGTACCACATTCACCTTACCCCACATTTACTATGTACCATGTTCAATTCCACCCTCACATCTTCCAATTAGCACACATTTGACTTGGAATGTGGTCCACTCAATTGATTCTTTTTATATATTTATTCTTTTTAGAACATGGGTATCAGTGGCCATTCCTGATTGCTCTTGAGAAGGTAGTGGTAGGGAACCATTTGCTTTTTGTGTGATCTGTTACCACTCTGGGGAGAAGAAATGTTTTAACTCAAAAGGCTAACAATCTTTGGAATTCTATATCCCAGAGAGCCGTGGATGCTCGATCATTAGGAATGTTCAAGACAGAGAATGTTTGTTTATGAAGAGAATTTGAGGATACGGGGTTCATGCAGGAAGGGGAAGTTGATTAGAAATCAGCCATGATCTTGTTGCATGTGGAGCAGTTTAAAGCAGCCAAAGTCCTTCATTTGATCTCTTATCCTTGACCTGGAAAAAAAAATGAGTGATGCCACCATATATATTTTTGCATTTTGCACCTTTTTAAAAAGATTCATTCATAGGATGTAAGCATTGCAAGTGAACATTGCACCCAGTGGAGGAATGGTGATATATTTCCAAGTCAGAATGGTGTATGTTTTGCAAGGGAACTTGTAGTTGGTGGTGTTCCCAAGATTTTATCAATAGTAGTGTTCACTGCAGTAGTTGTGGGTATGTTCACCAAGCTGGGAAGTTAATTTGCAAATGCTTCATTCCCTTTCTAGACGACATCCCCAATGCTGTGGAGCCTCCTGTGAAGTGCTGATAAATTGTGTCAGTTGGAACTTAATTGGTTTCATTCTTGGTGCTTCCAGTTGCTCCTTACAATGGTTGGTATATCGGGTCTAGATCAATATGCTTATTGATGGAGTCTGTGGATGAGTGCCATGCATCTAGAAATTCTCTGACTGTCCCCTGTTTGGCTTGTCCTATTATGTTGTCCCAGTCAAATTTGTAGAATTCATTTCTTTGGAAGGATGCTGTGATGAAGGGGTTATCTTTTGAGGAAGGATTTGTGGTCAGATTGGGCCTGTATTTAATGGAGTTTAGAAAGATGAAAGGCTTCCCTAGGGGAGTCAACAGTGTGGATGCTGAAAGAATGTTTCAGAATAAGGGATCTCCCATTTTAAATGATGAGGAAAAGGCTTTCTATCAATCATTGACTGATGAAATTCTTTTTCCTAAACAGAAGCAGAGGAATTGATTTAGATCGATTTCTCATTGATAAGGGAGTCAGAGGTATTGAGGATCGATAGGAAAGTAGAATTGAGGTCAGAATCAGATCAGTCATGATCTTTTCTACTGTTAAAACAGACTCCAGGAGTTGAATAGCTTACTCCTACTTCTAATCTATATATTTCTAAGTTCAAATATCACCATTACTTCACTATTCACTCAAAACCTAGACTTCCTTTCCCAACAGCACTATGGGTGTAGCTACCCCACATGGACTGCAGCATTCCTAGAAGGCAGACCATCACCACCTTCGCAAGGATAATTAAGGATATGCAACAAATCCTGGCCTAGCTAAAAAAAACCACCTCCTACCTCCTGTGGAAGAACAAAAATCCCACTCCCAAGGCTTAAACACCCAAAATGCGATATCCAAACTCAAAACTCCAAAGGAGAAATTGAGGACTGCAGATGCTGGAGACCAGAATTGAAAGATGTGGTGCTGGAAAAACACAGCAGGCCAGGCAGCATCCGAGGAGCAGGAGAATCGACGTTTCGGGCATAAGCCCTTCTTCAGGAAAACTCCAAAGGGTGACTAGATGTTCCGTATAACCAAGGCAGTACCAGATTTTTGTTGTGTCTTGGCGGTCCCAAGAATCTCTTCAAAAGTGGTTCAAGTGCTTGGGTTTCAGCTTTATCCTCGTTGGAAATTACGCCATGGGTAAGGAAGTGGTGACAAAATACTGATGTAGCTGGAACGTAAACGAGCTGGAATGATGATAGGGCTGGGGAGAGTATTAGGGCTGATTGGCAGCTGGTCTCAGGGACACACCTCCAGCCAGGCTTGTACTCTAAGGACTCATGCGAGATTCACTCATGAGTGTGGTATTGACAGCACCTCTTAGCTCACAAGTAGCAGAGGATCTAAGGCAAATCCTCCAATTTCAGGTAAAACCATTCATCCAGGTGGTCAGGAAGAAATAGCTCAGTACTACAATGGCTCTTATATCTCTTTAATGTGAAACTTAATACGAACAGGAGCTGGTCAACACATCCTGGGTTTTGACTTCTGAAAATCTGTCTGTCCTACATTTTGATGCAGTACGGAAGGGTACAGCCTGGTAGAGGTGCCATCCTTTTCATATTAATGTTAAACTTGTCATTGTGCTCAGATGGTTAGAAAAGATGTCATAGCTTTATTGTGAAGAACAACAAGGGAGTTACATCCCCCACTCCACTCTGGCTAATATTTATCCCTTTATCAACATTACAAATTAAATTGATCTAGTCATTATTACATTGATGTTGAATGGACTTTGCTGTGAACATATTGGCTGCTACATTTCCTACTTCCCAACTGCAATCAACTTCAGAAAGTATTGAATTCTGATGAAATATCATTTCAACTTGACACATTAACTCTGCTTTTCTCCCCAATGTTGCCTGACATGCTGTGTTTTTACAAACTTTTTATTTGGTTCTTTAACTTCAAAAAGTACTTAACGAGTTGTACAATGCTTTGAGATGCCAATGAGGGTGAAAAGCAGGATGCTTGCCTTTCAGCTTAAATGGCAATTTGATCCAAGCTTTCATAAACAGGAACTGATAAGGGTAGAGCGTGAACATTTGCAAAGATTTTTTTGGATATCTTGATATTGTGCAAAGTAGATTTATTTAAACCCTTCAACCCTCCAGAAACATCTGAAAGGATTCTCCAGTAGCTAAAAAAACGTAACATTTCCTGGACACTGGCTGAAAGCAACTTCGAGGAAATCAGTTGGGGAGGGGGGAAGCATAGTCAAATGTTGCAAATTTTCCGCTTTAATTTTACAACGTTTTTTAAACTAATAATAAAATATTGACGATCATACACCAATTTAATTCCATTGTCTTTGTGCTAACTCATTGAATGCAATATCCAAATCAATCAATCCCCCACTTCCTTTTAACAATGCTCCTACCGTGTACATCATTATAACTAAGGCTTGATTTTAGCACTCCTGTTTCTGAGTGTTGTGTCGTAGTTCTGGGCACATAGCACTTCAGTGCAGCACTGAGGGAGTGCAGGGCTGTCAGATCGTGCTGTCTTCAGAAAGAGATGTCAGACCGAGGCTCTGTCTGCTTGCTTGGGTGGATGTAAAAGATCCTGTGGCACTACTTCAAAGAACTGCAAAGGAGTTATCTCTGGTGGCCTGCGCTATATTTACAACTCAATCAACTTCACAAAAACAGATCATCTGATCATTATCACATTGTTGTTTGTTATTAGAACAGTGACTACTCTTCAAAAACTATTGAATTGTCCTGTAAAACATTTTGTGATGTCTGATATTTTGTTTGCAAAAGTATATACAAGTACATCAACCATTACAGAAACTCAATAAAATATCACATTTCTCATGCATCATGCCTCCTCCCAAAGCAAAATTTGATTGTTTCCTAAATATGAAAACTACATACATTTCAATGCAAGTATTTTGTCAAAGGGGTAATATAAATGAATAGCCTCTTGGTACATTTTGGTGTAAAGACCTTAGATGGTGACCTGTCTCCACGGCACCTTAATAGTGGTTCCTCTGGGTTTCTGTGCTGAGAGATGCACTTCCTCCTGGATCTTGGAAAGTGTCAGTCCGCAACACTTAAGAGTCATAGAGATGTACAGTACGCAGACAGACCCTTTGGTCCAACCAGTCCATGCCGACCAAATATCCCAACCCAATCTCGTCCCACCTGCCTATATCCCTCCAAACCCTTCCTATTCATATACCCATCCAAATGCCTTTTATATGTAATTGTACCAGCCTCCACCACTTCCTCTGGCAGCTCATTCCATACACGTACCATCTTCTGTGTGAAAAAGTTGCCCTTTAGGTCTCTTTTATATCCTTCCCCTCTCACCTTAAACTTATGCCCTCTAGATCTGGACTCCCCCACTCCAGGGAAACGATTTTGTCTATTTATCCTGTCCATGCCCCTCATAATTTTGTAAACCTCTATGAGGTCACCCCTCAGCCTCTGACACTCCAGGGAAAACAGCTCCAGCCTGTTCAACCTCTCCTTATAGTTTGAATCCTTCAATCCTGGCAATATCCTTGTAAATCTTTTCTGAAACCTTTCAAGTTTCACAACATCTTTCCGATAGGAAGGAGACCAGAATTGCATGCAATACTCCAACAATGGTCTAACCAATGTCCTGTACAGCTACAACATTACATCCTAACTCCTGTACTCAGTACTGTGACCAATAAAGGAAAGCATACCAAACGCCTTCTTCACTATCCTATCTACCTGCGACTCCACTTTCAAGGAGCTATGAACCTGCACTCCAAGGTGTCTTTGTTCAGCAACAGTCCCTAGGACTTATCATTAAATGTATAGGTTCTACTAAGATTTGCTTTCCCAAAATGCAGCAACTCGCATTTGTTAAAGTGTTTCAGGCAGACTAAATGCCATCATCACACAGTTGATGGTCCTCCAGTCATTGTTGAGGTTTGTGTCAGTGTGTGTTCCGGGCAACAGCACCGAGTCAAGCATTATGAAGCTGCTCAGGATGAACCTCGTCAAAAAGCATTGCATTTCTCCGAGTGCCACGGTTTCCTCCCACAATCCAAAGATGAGCAGATTAGGTGAATTGGCTATGCTAAATTGCCCAGAGTGTTCAGGGATGTGTAGGTTAGGTGCATTAGTCAGGGGTAAATATAGGAAAATAGGTTAGGGGAATGGATGTGTTTGGATTACTCTTCGGAGGGTTAGTGTGAACTTGTTGGGCTGAAGAGCCTGTTTCCACGCATAGGGATTCTAATTTAAATGCCATCTTCACAAAGTTGATGGTCCCACAGCGTGTGGACTGCTGCAGTTCAAGAAGGCAGCTCACCACCTTCTAAGGGCAACCTAGGGCAGGCAGTAAATGCTGGCCTAGCCAGTGACACCTACACCTATGAATAAATCTTTTAAAAACCGCTTTGTTTGACACAGGACATATGGGAAAAGAATGTTGTTTGACTGGGTGCAGTGATTGGCGATGACTAAGACTTCACAGATATATCCAAATACTGTTGGCAGCCTTAACACACATCACATTATCTCCTCTTGTAATAAAACCACAAGGAGACACTGGGCCAGTGGCATCAAACAAAATATTTTCCCTTACTAAGAGGGGCACAACTAATAAAAAAACACAAGGAAGCTTATAAAATCAAACATTATCACCCCTGACCAGTACAAATTCCAGTCCCTTTACGACAATGCATTTACTGCTACTTTAACATTTTGAAGAGAAATAGAGAGAAATTAGTGTTTTGTTTTACACTAGACAATAAAGACAGGACTATAAAAAACAGGGAAACTGCTATCACTTGTTTAAATTAACTTATGCCTAGTTTCCTGTTTCAGAAATAAAAATGCTTTTCATTTTTATAATACTCTATCTTTCCAGTCCAGCCTCTATTGTTCAGAACACCACTTATCCAGAAGTTTTTTTGAGTGGACCCAAATGATTCATCATTTTAGTAGAGTATTTTGGGAGCAGAATACCTGTAAGATGACTAAAACTGGGTTTTATTGCTGCTTTATAAATGCATTATCACTCATGTTTTTCAGTTCACTCATGTATGATCAGATATTCCAAGATCTTTCATATTCCAGAACATTTTGAAATCCAGAAATAAATTGGTCCAGATTGGAGAAGTGACAAAGTACATCCTGGTTTTCTGAAATGCTTTGCAGTCAATGAATTACCCTTGAAGTATTATCTTGAAGCAGTAGGTGATGGCCTAGTGGTATTATCGCAGAAATGTTAATCTAGAGACCCAGGCTTGAATCATACTATGCCCGATGATGGACTTTGAATTCAATAAAAATTTGGAATTAAAAGTCCAATGTTGAATAGATCGTCAGAAAAAACCCATCTGGTTCACTTAATGTCCTTTAGGGAAGAAAACTGCCATCCTCAGGGATGGGTAATAAATGCTGGCCTAGTCAGCAATGCCCTCAATCAGTGAATGAATTTTTAAAAAAATTACTGCTGCAAATTTGAGGGCAGAATTGCACACAAAAAGGACAGCATGATAAACAAGCAGTTAATCTATTTTGGTTGAAGGCCTGATGGGCTGAATGGACTCTTTCTGCACTGTACACGTCCATGCTTTTGTGAAGGATAAATACTGACCAAGAGAACTCTTCTATCCTTCAATGTATGTGAGGGTTAATTCACATTACACACAAGACTTCAGTTTAAATTAACATTTTATACAAAATAAAGAATATTATCTCTCAAAACAAAGCTCTGCACTTAAATGTCAGCACAGATAAAGCATGCAAACTCCAAGAATGAAATTTAAACCCAGAACCAAGACTGCCACCACTTAACCAAATTGACACATCTTGAGCAGCCCTTCAATCGTGTAATACATACCAAAATATTTGAAGTCTGCTGCAACACTGTGTGCTAACCTGGCCTGTCCCTTTCAAGATCATGGCTGAAATATTTCCAAAGGTCAGTGGTCTAAACAGGCAAATATGTTATTTCCTGACCTCAACTGCAAGGTATCTGAACTTCTGTAATTTTGTTAAAGTGCAGCTTAGAAGAGACAATTATCAAATGATCAGCTTTGTTATTAAAACATGTTTTTAATTTGTAACCATTGTGCAACAACTGGAACGTAATGGGATCCAGATTTTGTAGACATTCATAATTAGATCTAATAATTTTGTTAAACAAGTTTACAATCTAACTTTATTTTTGGAACAAGAATGAAATGCATTAAAAATGTCATATAAAATACTGCCTTTCCCTGTGACTTGGTTTTGGTGAGTTTCCTTCTCTTTTGTTTTGTTAGACACTCGATTTAAAACTAAATCCCCTCTCCCACCTTGCACTCATCCAATTCTCTCCACTCTCTGGTCAGTTTTTTCCTATTGAGAGTTGAGTTCCAAAATGTCAGCTGCCATCATTGTACCTTTCCCCAGAGGCCTACCCCAAGAGTGATCTCTCAGTCATTTCAGAAGGCTATTTAAGAGCATAATTGAGTGTCATAGCACTGAAAGGAGGCCATCTAGCCCACTCAGCCTTTGTCAGCTATTTAGAAAAAAAATCAAATTTGATTTGATTCCCACTCTTTCCCCATAGCCATACAACTGCTTTCCTTTCCAAGGAAACATCCAATGAAAGGTGATATTAAATCTGAGCTCTCCCATTTAAGAGTGAGATAACTTTTTACTTCCCTCTAAAGGGTTGCTACTGGGAGGGCTGTGGAGGCTGAATCATTGAATATATTCAGGGCAAAGTCAGTTTCCTTTCATCAAAGAAAACAAATAATCAAAGCTTATGGAGACAGATACTGAGCTGAAAAACGTGTTGCTGGAAAAGCGCAGGTCAGGCAGCATCCAAGGAGCAGGAGAATCGAGCATAAGCCCTTCTTCATTCCTGAAGAAGGGCTTATGCCCGAAATGTCGATTCTCCTGCTCCTTGGATGCTGCCTGACCTGCTGCGCTTTTCCAGCAACACATTTTTCAGCTCTGATCTCCAGCATCTGCGGTCCTCACTTTCCTTTATGGAGACAGATAGGAAAGTGGAATAAAGACCGAAATTAGATCAGCTATGATCTTATTGAATGGTGGAACAGGCTCAGAAACAGCCTATTCCTGCATCTATTGAGGTATTGAATTCTAGATCGTGAAAACATGAGGCATAAAATAAAATCCTAACCTATACCTGCATCATTTACTGCAAAAGGCATCACAGCCAAGCTGAAGCCTGCCCTTGTCAAATATTCGCATATCTCCAAAACCAGACAACAACAACTCAAGAACCATGAACAATATACTGAGGTCCAGGATATGTATGTGTCAATATTTGATCACTGCTGCCATCCAACTGAGATCAGTAATCACAACACTATTTTTTCCTAAATAATTTTCCATGCCTGTATTCCAAGTCTGTTTGCACCAAGAGGCTTCATATTTGCCAATTCAGTCGATGGAGAACAAATCTTTAAGTGATGGTGCCCACAAACCCACTTAACAATATAGGTGCTGTCTGTGCTGACTACAATGCAACTGTAGAGGCTGCAAAAACTTTATGGCATTTGAAAAGTGCTTCAAAATAAACTTGACACAGGTGTAACAGAAAAGTAAGTGCGTGCAATGGAAATCTTGTCTGAAAAATATGATCCACTTTGATGTACATTACTTGTAAAAATAAACACTTCCATATGTTCAGCCTTACAATTCTTAATAACTCCCCTCTGTTGACAGATGTTTGTCTTGGGACAAGAAATTAGGAAATAATATAACAATTGGCAATACACTTTTAAAAAAAATAAAAACATTGAAAGAAGGTGTTTTTAAACACATCAACGTGTCATGCCTGAAACTCAAAACATGTAGGATCCACTGACCTTGTCAGTCATTCCATTTGGGAACAGACACTGAAACAGCAATATTTTGCATATCATGTTAAAACTAATTAGCTGCACTCATCAGTCTCTGAGTTTTCAGAACTGAACCAGGTGAGTGCCAAGAATCGGGCATAAGATTAAAGATACATTTACAGCTGGTAACTCCACAGGCTGTCTTGTCAGCTGCACAAGGCATACAGTGAGAAAGAGAGAGAGAAAGACACACACACACACATACAGAGTCTTAAGTTGCCACCACCTGTTGGTAGCATGAGGTGCTCCCAATCCTAGTTTCTATTGCTAATTGTCAACATCATAAACAACAAAAGCAGATTGTCATTGCTTTTATTTATTAATTCCTCAGCACAGGCACAATAAACATGATTGGCCTCCTGCGCTGTTGGGCTATCTACCAGATGGTGCTAATAACTTGGTTACTCATGCTGACTTCTTGAGGAGGGGAGCAGACATCACTATGATTGGAAGGGGAATGCAGCATTAAAGTAGGAAAGCCTTGCTACAACTGTACAGGTTGGAGGTGTCATTGATAGTGTCGAGGGCTAGTGCAAGCTGCAGTGCGACATAGACAGGATGCAGAGCTGGGCTGAGAAATGGCACATGGAGATCAACCTGGATAAATGTGAAGTGATATATTTTGGAAGGTCGTACTCAAATGCTGAATATAGGATTAAAGACAGGATTCTTGGCATTGTGGAGGAACAGAGGGATCTGGGTGTGCAAGTACATAGATCCCTCAAAGTTGCCACACGTGGATAGGGTTGTTAAGTATATGGTGTTCTGGCTTTCACTAACAGGGGGATCAAGTTTAAGAGCCGCGAGGTTTTGCTGAAGCTTTACAAGTCCCTGGTGAGACCACACTTGGAATATTGTGTCCAGTTCTGGTTGCCCTACTATCGGAAAGATACAGAAGCTTTGGAGAGGGTGCAAAGAAGGTTCACCAGGATGCTGCCTGGACTGGGGGGCTTGCCTTATGAAGAAAGGTTGAATAAGCTTGGATTTTTATCTCTGGAGAGGAGGAGGAAAAGAGACCTGATCGAGGTGTACAAAATAATGAGAGGAATAGATAGAGTCAATAGCCAGAGACTTTTTCCCAGGGCAGGATTGACAGGTACGAGAAGTCATAGTTTGAAGATATTAGAAAGAAGTATAAAGGAGATGTCAGAGGTAAGTTCTTTACGCAAAGAGTTGTGAATGCCAGCTGTGGTGGTGGAAGCAGTCATTAGGGACATTTAATCAACCTCTGGACATGCACATGGATAGCAGTGAGTTGAGGGGTGCGTAGGTTAAGTTACTATATTTGACATTAGGATTAAATCTCAGCACAACATTGTGGGTCAAAGGGCCTGTTCTGTGCTGTACTTTTCGCATTGGAGAAACCGTATCTAGAGATCTGCATGCAGTATTTGTCCCCTTATTAAAGAGGGATATATTTGCATTGAAAGCACTCCAGATAAAGTTCAGCAAACGAATAAGTGGTAATCTTATTGAAACAAAAATGTTCCAAGGGAACTTGACAGGATGGAGACTAAGATGATATTTTTCCTTGTAAGAGAGAATCTTATAGAGCTGGGGACTTTTATTGTCCCTGTTTTAAAAGGTTATTCGGATATTTATTCCCATATTGTATCAATTGAGCAGAAATATACATGCAAAGAAAGAGTCCTGAGGATAGCCAAAAATCTCTGTGGTAGGGAACTAAGACTCCAGGCTCTCAGGATCCTTCCTTTACTCTTGCTTTAAGGTTGCTAATCTGAGCAGGTGGAGCAGGATGTTTCCTTAGCAGTCCTTGACCAGGAGATAGGTAAAGAGAAATTATCCCCAGTCTTCATTACGATCCAATGAACCCAGTCAAAAGCATAACGACTGGCTATCTGATGACAGAAGGCTTATTTCAGTAACTTCCTCAAACCTTACAATAGCTGTCCCCCATGCCTCCAATTCTGGTTTTGCATGTTTTCTACCTTCTACCTCTTCCAGCTGTCTGCCAGCAAAGTTACGGAATTCTCTCAAATCTTTCTGCTTTGCTCTCTCCCTTGAAGGCAGTTCCTAAAAATCCCCTTGTTGATCAAGGTTTGGGTCACCTACCCTATCTTATTTGTTGGCTAAGTGCCTTCGTTATCTTATGATCTTATGAAACTTCTTGGGATGTTCTACTTACAAATGTGGGGAACTGATTCAATTAAAGGTTGGTGCTTGTCATGGCCAAGTAACCGTACCAACATTCTATCCAGGTCTTCACTGGAAGCATGTTAACAAGTTGCTGAAGAACTGGAAAAATCTCTTCCTTATCTCAAGAACAGTCAGTATGAGAACTGAAATGTTGATGTGGGGAGAAAAAAAATAAGAACAATCACAGACTAGTCTACATTTCAAATGTGCGCCCCTCAAGAGTGCTGTCTCCACATGTTGTAAACAACCTGAACGTTTCCAGCATTTTATTTTTGTATCATATTTCTAACCTATTTGTATTTCTTTTTGTTTTTCAGCAGACAGGTTGTTCTGTTTGTCTATTTGCTCAGTTAATTAAATCTCACTTTTACTGCTAACCCAGTCACCATATGACACAAAAGCACTTCATAAATCCAACAATTCCACTGTAGCAATCCTCAGTACAAAATCAACACAAATTCTCTGCATTCAGCACACTGTAGGTCTTGTACTTTTGAAAAGGATTCAGAGCACAAACACCTCCCAAAATTGACATTGTTAGTAAGTCACTTCATGGTGTGCCTTTGCAGTTTATGACACTATCTCAATCTCTGGCAGTAGTGGAGTGATATGTTCCATCAATGAATTGTCTTTTTCAGAAATAGATAAAACCACTAATCATTGCACAAATACAACATGCTACATAACAGTCTGGATAGATTTAAACAAGAGATATAATGAGCTTCAGAATTAAGGCATCTAAAATCTCACTGCAATAAAATTGGATTTTCTCATCTCCCCACTGTATTGGTGTTTTATCTTACTTTTGGGAATAAGTTGTGTTCCGTAAATTGTTTTGATGGCCCTCAAGAATCTCATTGCAGTAGGGAATGGAGACATCCAGGCTATTGTGATCCTTCCCTTACTCTTGCTTTGAGTTTGCCGATCTGGGTAGGTGGAACACCATGTGGTTCTTTAGCCCTCCTTGACCAGGAGATAAAGAAAAAGTAATTATCCCCAGTTTTAATTACTATCCAGTTGGAAGATAGTTCAGACACTCAACAAACAAAAAGCAAACACATCAAATTCTTTTGATTTTCTTTTAAAAGCAGCAGCATTAGCCAGATTCAATGATAGATACATTTGTAGAGAATTTCAAATGTTTAATAGGCAAAATTTAGAAACACCCAACAGCATCAGCAGTTGACCAGCACCTCACAAGGGGCACCATTCACATGCAGATCTGCCTTCAGCAGGCTGTCTGGTCACAAGCAGCATTCTTGTCCACTCCAGAAGCCCACACAATTGCTCCAGTTGGGGTCAACGGGTCAGATATGGGACATTCTTCTGGTTTAAATTCGCTTCTCAGCCTGTGCTTGCGATGTTGATCCAATGTAGACTTTAACACAAACTGAAATCTATCTCACTAATTTTACAAAGCCGGTAAGTTCATTTGCCAGCATGAACCAGCAAAAGAAAAAGGCATTTACAAAGCCTAAGACAATCTTTCAGTCCTAATCTAAAGCAAAGCAGTTTATCTTCATTGAGCTTGTGACTTATACGGTTGCACAGGAAGACATTAAGAATTTATTTATCAGAACAGAAAATACAGTCAATATTCTGGTCAAGCAGCATCTGCAAGTAAGGAACAGAGTAAACATTCAAAATGACCTTTCATCAGCAGTTTTCTCTCTGCACAGAGACTGCATGTACTACTGAAAATTTGTCACATTTTTTATTTTTATTTCGGATTTTCAACATTGGTTTTGTTTAAAGATTATTCAGCTGTTAGGAGCTGGAGAGTGTTTCTCCTTTGCCACTGAATTTCTAAACCCCACATGACCCACAGTCAGGCAGGCAGTCTGAATCACTCACATGACTTTCAAATCAATCATTGGATGTGCGGTCAAACACAAGGCTGTAACAAAACAGAAACCGCTGGAAAATCTCAGCAGATCTAGCAGCACATGTGGAGTGAAAGCAGGGTTAATGTTTGGGTCCACTGATGCTTCTTCATAAGGCTGTACGTTCCCTTCAGATCTTTGCTGAAAGCTTCCACTCACCACTTGTTTTAAGGTTGCCAAGCTTGAAATTGCAAAAGCACAGAGTCATCTCTTCAGGTTGTGCCATATTTAATTGAATAATTCTACTCCAAAGACATTCCAAACAAGGGAATCAGTGTGAGCAGAGTTGGGATAGTGGGGTTAGAGGAGAGATTAAAAATAACGCACAGGAAGATTTCACTGATCATATTAGAAAAGTGACACCCAGATGTTGAATGGCCACATCTGTCGATAGAGGGGGAAAGCAACAAACCATTTTTCTTGACTACACCTTCTGTTCCTTTGAAGCAGAAAGTACTGTGTGAAATTTTTGCAGCACCTTGAATGATTCCTAGAACATTCCATATTGAACATGTGCTATTTACTTTTGCAAGAATGTGGTTTAGACTGCAAAAAGTAACAAAACATATAAAGTATGAAGTTCATATGCAACTCAATTCAGATTTCCCACACTGAAGTAGTCTATCTAATTCCAGACACAGGGGCCTGTTGCTGTTTCCGAATCTTATTGAACAGCTCCATGTATTGAATAGCTGTGTCTGTTGGTGTATAAATTCCATCATGTTTTGCTGAGAATACAGAAGGCATCCCGGGTGTATGGCTTCCCATGAAACTTTGCATGAATTCCATCATGAGATTCCAACAGTCATTGGAGATAATGCAAGGACAGTACTCCACCTGGAATTTTGAAAAACACAATATTTACTCTTTTATGTAGATCTTACTTAACTGCAAGTTTTCTCTTATGTACGGTCAGGTCACTGCCAGGATAGGCCAAGAGAAGACTAAAACAGATGTCACAGAGAAAGTGGAAGAAGGGATACATGATATCAGGAGTAGGCCATTCAGCCCCTCCAGCCTATTCTGCTATTCATTGAAATCAAGGATGGTCAGTGGCCTAACTCTATATACTTGCATTTGGCCCACCTCCCTTAATACCATTGTTAAACAAAAATGCATTTATCTAGATTTAAAAAATTAACACTGGACTAGCATGAACTGCCCTTCATGGAAAGACTTCCAAACCTCTGCCATTGTTTAGGGACATCAGTCCAGCATCTTTGTTAAACTAAACTAAAGAGTCAGGAGCTATCCAATTTCTATTCAAATTCTGATTTCAAGTTTTAAAAAAATCAAATTGTTGTAATTACTAAAAAAGGGACAATTGATTTTCACCTTCCCCACCAATCTCTACCATCCAACATCCGTTTTCCTTTACCCTCCCCATAATCCCATTTGGCACAAGGAGTGATTCAAGTTTGCACATCAAAGGACGGAATCGACACAGATTGCACCTTTAGCCACTCCTGTCACATACAGTTAACTGAATAAAGTTGCATGGGGGAAGGCACTGGGAACTCACTCAACATGGAACATTTTACCACGCATCTGCTCTATCAAAGCTGTTGCAAACTGCAATTTACTACAAGCATTCTTGTGAGGAACAAACAAGTCTTCACTCAGAAGATATTGTTTAATTACAAACAACGAAAATTCTCAATCTTTCTTGTGACTACCTTAATCTGTACCCACCCACCTCACCCTCAAACCCAGGTCAAAATACCACTTTGCATTTGCAATTATCCAGAATGCTGCTGCCCATTTCTTACTTGCACCAAGTTCTGTGTTTCCTGACTTACATATCTCCGTAGCCTCCTTCAGACTCTCAGCCCTCAAAAGCATCTGTCACCTCTAATTCTGGCTTCTTCTGTATCCTCAATTTTAATTGCTCAATCATTGATAGTCATGCCTTTAGGGCTTGGGCCTCTGAACTCTGGAATACCCTCTATTATACACCTTTCCATCTCACTACCTTTAGCACCCTCATTAGAATCTCTCTCTTGACCAAATACCCCATGGGTAGAGTATACATTGCTTAGCATGTGTTTTGAAATCATAATTTTTATTAGTCAGAGCAATATAGCACAGAAACAACTCATCCGCGCAAACCAGGCATCCCAAACTGACCTATTCCTAATTGCCTCTAAACCCTTCTTATTCATGTATCCATCAAGATGCTTTTTAAATGTTGTAATTATATCCACCTCCACCACTTCCTCACAGTTCCATACATGCACCACTTTCAGCATGAAAAACTTACCCCTGAGGTCCTTTTTAAATCTTTCCCTCTCACCTTAAGTCTATGGCCTCTAGTTTTGGACTCCCCCTGGGAATATTCTTTGGCTATTCACCCTATCAATGCCCCCCATGATTTCATAAACCAGTATATGGTCACCCTCAGCCCCCGACACTCCAGGAAAGAAAGCCCAGCCTCTACAGCTTCTCCCTGTAACTCAAACCCTCTACAACATCCTTATAAGTCTTTTCTGCACCCTCTCAAGGTTACATCCTTCCTGTAGAATGACGATCAGAATTCTACACAGTATTCTAAAAGTGGCCTCTTCAATGAACTGTACGGCCGTACACAAAGTCCCAACTCCTATACTCAATGCTCAGACCAATGAAGGTGGGAATGCCAAATGCCTTTTTCACTACCCTGTGCGAATCCACTTTCAAGGATCTATGTAACAGCACCCCCAGGACCCTACCATTAAATGTGTTCGTGCTGCCTTGCTCAGCCTTACCAAAATGCAACATTACACTCAACTAAACCAATGCATTAAACATGGAAAAATAAAAGTAGGCTTTGAAGAAGAGCAAAGGGAGCACTTTTCTTTTTTAATTATCACATAAACGTAAAGTTAAAACAATATTTTGGCAAAGAATCCTCCAGAAACAATGCCAGGAAAATACAAAGGTGCGAAGAACAAGTACCTGCAGTTGAAATCAATGAACATACCTCAACTGATATGCCACGCACACTTGGTCCCATGGTGACTGTCCCCACCTTTATTAGGAAGTCGCCGTATTGGTAGCGAGGTCCACGGCTCTCTATCTTGCTGCTTTTTGCATTCTGGAAAAACCCCTTCAGTTTGATCATCAACGTGTCAAAGTTTGAGTCTGCCACCAAATAGGGGCCGTTTTCAAAAAGTGCAAAGCAGCTGAGAGGATATTCTGTGTTGTGCATAACATACATGAACTTTGCAGCCTGCCCTGATGAAAAGTAGGATGGATATCATTAGAATTAATGAGCACAAGGCAAAAGAAGAGATTTAAGACCTCGTTACACATCCAGCCTCACAAAGGTCACATTGAGTTCAGGGTGGGTGTTGCAGCTGTCTAACAAAGATGCAATAAATCATGCTCTCTAACACACACACACACACACAGTATTTAGAGTTCTAACTACACTCTGCAGGAGATTTACATCACTTATTAATTGAGCCGCTTCCTCTTCTGAAGGCACTCACTGATTCAGACTGGCTTAAAATTCCATAGGCATTGGATCACCTGCTGATACTACACCTTGAAAGCTATCCCACAGTTAAATAGTAGGACATGGTAGGCTATTCATCCATGCAAGTTATCATATACATTTTCACAACCCTGTCCTCTCTCTATGCATATGTGTTTTCTACTAAGAGTCAATGGATGGCAAACAAAAACCAGAATTCTGGCTGATTGCCTTCTCCCGAACTCATGAACACCAAAATCAAATGCAGATGCTCATCCTCTGGAGATCACTGGTTGAGGTTTGTTTCAGCAAATGAACATTGAATTCAGTAGATTGGAAACGCTTAAGCAAGACAAAATTGTAATGCAGGAAGACATCAAAATACACTCCAAGTTTATAAAAGAAAATGTTTAATACATATTGCATGCATTGACATTACACGAGTGAATTCACTTAAGTATTTCAAAGGTCTTGCATTATAAAATTGAGAATCCATGCCCAACATCAATAGAAATAGCATTTAAAGACCATGTTCTACTGCATTCCTGAATAGGTAAGCCCATGGCAACATAAGTGATTCTATGTATTATGAAGAGCCACTCAAACTTTCAAGCAGTTCAGTCTTTCAAGGTAGTTTTTATAAACATCTTAGGGACACCAATGTGGTGGCTGTGAATGTGAATTGCTTTAATATTATTGAGGTAATTTTATGTACATCAATACCAGCTGGCATCATACCTATAATGGTTCCTGATGTTTCAAGCAGCTGTAATGAGGTACAGCAGTTAGAAACGCACAAACCAAAATAAGACACAATCCTTTCTTCTGTAAGAAAACCTATCTGCCTTCCGTTCAGCTCTTTGCCAAGTTCCACTTCCAAGGTTGGTGACATTATCTCTCAGCAAGGCTTTGATCATGAAAAATTTGACATTGAGAGCGTTCATGCCAATTTTTTAAATAATCTGACATTCTGATCAAGAAAGCAAAAGAAACCCAAACTTCCTCTCCCCACCTCTAGCCTTTGATTCTTGCTGGGTGCAAAATCTTTGCATGCAAGGGAAAGTAGGCCATTCAGTCCATTAATTAAGACACAACTGATCTGTATTTAACTGTCTTAGTTCAGGGGGCAGTTGAGCGAGCGAGCGAGTGCTTAGAATTCCAGATTTCCAACACTTGTGTGAAGATGTGCTTCCTGACATGACCCCTGACTGGTCTACGTCTAAGTTTAAGGCAATGCCCCTTGTTCTACACTATAAGTGAAAATAGCTTCTCTCTATCTGTTCTTTCAATCAGAAATATTTTGAAATCGATCATTCCTTCATCTTCTACACTCAAATATGCAAGTCTAGTCCACATATTCTATCCTCATAATTTAACCCTATTAGCTCCAGCACTGTTAGGATGAAACAGAAGAAAATCACAGCATGGAAAAGGCCACATGGCTGTCAAGTAGCAATTTAGCCTCATCCAACTCTCCAGCTCCTAGGCTATTTCATTTTACATGTTGAAGGTTTTTTGCTTCTGTCCATTCAATGAGCTTGCTCAGCACCCTCAATTGTGAGTGAAAAAAAATGTTTCTTCTGCGCTCCAGCCCTTCCAAGGCTAATATCTTGTTCCTGAAGTTATGGCGCCCAGAAGTGAACATGATACCATAAATAAAAATAGAAAGCACTGGGAATACTCAGCAGTGTCTCTGTAAAGAGAAGCAGTGATAATCTATTCATCCCAGATTTGAAGTTGTCATTTGAGCATGAAAGCTTCAACAGTTTTTTCGGTGGGGGGGTGGGGGGGGAAGAGAGAGAGAGAGAGAGAGAGAGAGAGAGAGAGAGAGAGAGAGAGAGAGAGAGAGAGACACTATTACAGATTTACACCACTTGGGAAGAACTGATTTGTCAAATTACTCCTGAATGGCCTAGCTCCAATTTTGAAAATTACTCTTCTTCAAGCCAGTATTTTAAATGGGGACCACTTGAAGCTTCATATACCAGAATAAAACTTCCACCTCATTTTATCCAGCCACTTAAGACAAAGGTCAACATCTTACCAATCTTTCTAATTACTTTTATTGCCAGACAGATGGAGAGCAACCCATTTAGCTTAAAACAAAGGACAGTTTGTTTCATTTAGGAAGTGGATTTAAACCTCCTGGGTTTACAACATGATATAGAAGAAACTGCCATTCAACTGTTTGTGTTACACGAAGGTAGTAATATTTTCTGTCCACCACCTCAGAAATTGAACTACAGAATGACGTAAGATTTTCAATCATAGATTTTTCAAGTTTGCAGCAATTATTCTGCTGCTGTCCTCCTCCTATCTTTCTGGATGTTAAGCACATTAAGATGAATTATCGATTATCCAACTTGGAAAAGAAAATGAAGTCAGAACTAGATTAGAATATAGATGCTTATGATGTGTGCAGACATGATGGGCTGAAGGGCCTTTTTTGTATGTTGTAACAACTCTGATTTTAAATTGCCTGTTTTATTCCAGACACACTCTCCCTTTCAAACTTAACACTTAAGTTTGTGTGTGTTTGAGGTCATGTTTTATTATTTCTTTTTCATGTTAATGAGTAATAAAATTCCACTGCATTTTACTCAAGAAAAACTCACAAACTTGCAAACCTTTGGCAGGTATTGCGTTTTGTTAGTAGTGTGATACTGCAGCTTGCAAAAAACAACCAAAAAATCTTTGTTGCAGCCAAATCAGGGATTAGGAAAAATGGACTGATTCTGTCCCCAAAACAAAAACCTGGTTATAACAACATCTAACTTGCACCATCTTGTGAAACAATTCAGAGAAATTGCTCAGAGAAAAGGACAGGAACATTTTGCAAAACTTACTTTATGTATCAATTTTCCAAGTCAGCAGTTTGTGAAGTTACACTGTCCGTAACAACAATATGCAGTTTTCACTGTTCTGATTGGCTGTTAGGTCCATCTGGTGGGCAAAGATTGGCAAACGTTGATGCACCTGGCACGCAGGGGTCAGCAACCTGTGGCAAATGGCTGATTGCCAAAGACTAGGGGCAGCAGCAGGTGAAGGAGGTCGGTGGAGAAATAAAACAAAAGGCAAGGGGAACTGAAGAGCAAAGTACAAAGCATGGGACAGAGGCAGTTGGGGGGGGGGGGGGGGGGAATCAGAAATGCATAGAAAGAAGCGTGACATGGGAGTGTTGAAAGAAGTGGGACAAGAAGGATAGAATTAGGACTTACAAGTGTTGCAGCAAAGATGCCAACTTTGCTTCAAAATGTTTTGCAGGGCTCTGCAGGCTGTGAAAGTGTGTCCCTTTATATTTTACACCATGTGAAGAAATGATCACAAATTACTACATGGCAGAAAAGGACTCCTGGGTCTTCAGTATTTGTGACAGTTACCTGGGATGGTTACAGTTGGTCCTGCATGATAGGTTTCACAGTCCACGCAAAAGGTCCCCTGCTTAACAGCACCCAATAGCTCCAGTTTTTTGGTGAGCATCTCCACTGCTTGCTGGACACTCTTCCCCTCAACTGCAGGAATCTGGGAAACGCTGCGAATGAGAATCAGCAGATCAACAAAACTCAGCACAGATTCACCTGCAGCATTTTAAGTTTGGGAGTAGAGAGAGCAAAGGAATGAGTTTTGCATTTCCATTCTATTCTTTCACCTCACATCCTGAAAGATCTCCCTATCTGTGGGATACAGATGCATAAGACGTTTTCGAGTCCAGTGCAAAAGGTTGAGCAGGCTATTCAAGCATCATAGACATCTTTAATCAAGGTTCAGATATATGACAATCTCTGGAACAGGTGGGATTTGAACCTGGGCCTTCTGTCTCAGAAATAGGAATGCTACTGTTCCCCACAAGAGCACCCTTAAACCCAAAGCAAGAACACACCATTGTCTGATCAATTAAAATCAAAGCTCACATTTACCTCAACTAAGGAAGCTAAACGTCCCAATTACCTGATGTACAGAGCTGGAAAATCCTCCTGAAAAATAACCATTTCAATATTGCAATTAATCACTACTTGACTAGAGTGATCCATAGGGCCATCAGGCTGCTTTCAATAAAAGTTTGGGAGGTGGTGGGGGTGTTAGTGTGGGCAGGTTTACTAAAGACAGCATTGTCCTTCATATGAGCACACAAATCCCATTTCACAATTTGTCACAGTGGAATCTGTGCCCGAAACGTCGAATCTCCTGTTCCCTGGATGCTGCCTGACCTGCTGTGCTGTTCCAGCAATAAAGTTTCAACTTTGATCTCCAGCATCTGCAGACCTCACTTTCTCCTCCTAATCTGAATGCATGACCAACAGGTTTTGGGCCCAGTACCGTTACAGCAGTTATTGTACCTTGGCACTGATTAGGAACTAATCCTAATACTTGCACAGAGAAGGGGCTAGCCCTCTCACAAATTTCTGATGCAGACCCCTTACAACAGGCCCTCAGATACACAGCTTTCCTTTCACTTTGTACAGTCAGTATCCAGAGGGAAAAAAAAATCACTTGATTAGTGACTATTGGTACAAACCAAATCCGTTAGGAAGCAGGAAATGAGAACTGTCTGATCCAATCAGATCAATTACAAACCAGGAATAGAAACTGACAGAACCAACCAGATTGGTTTGAGGGTGAAACTGGAACCTGTACAAATCAGATTGTGTGTTACTTAAAACAATTGAGGTCATAAATTCTAAGCATAAGAAACAGGAGCTGGTGTCAGCCATTCAGCCCCTCGAGTCTGCCCCAACATTCAATCAGATCACAGCTGATCTTCTATCTGTTTCCCCACACTATTCCCATACCTGTCCATTCCTTAACTATCCAAAGGTTCCATTTCATCTCACCTCAATTATGTTACTGACCCTCCATAGCTTTCTGAAATGGAGAATTCCAATGATCCACAACTCTTTGAATGGAGGAATATTTCCTCATCGCAGTCCTAAATGGTTGACACTTCAGTCTGAAATTAGGATCCCTAGTTCTAAATTGCCCAAGCCAGGGTAAATAGGTCCCAGCATCTCTCCCTTAAGAGTTGTGTGTTTAATGAAACCACCTGGAGTGTTGCTGAACAAAGAGACCTTGGGGTGCAGGTTCATAGCTCCTTGAAAGTGGAGTCGCAGGTAGATAGGATAGTGAAGAAGCCATTTGGTATGCTTTCCTTTATTAGTCAGAGTATTGAGTACAGGAGTTGGGAGGTCATGTTGCAGCTGTACAGGACACTGTTGGAATATTGCGTGCAATTCTGGTCTCCTTCCTATTGGAAAGATGTTGTGAAACTTGAAAGAGTTCAGAAAAGATTTTTCTTTTGTGTGTGCTCTAAAACAGGTGTATTGTTTCTTGGATAAGGCAAGCAAATCTATATACAACATCCCAGATGTATTCTCACTGAGCTCCTGTACCACTCCACTATACAAGGGTGGCAACTACTGCCTCACAGTGCCAGGGAACTGGGTTCAATTGCAACCTCAGGGAGTGGAGTTTGCACTCTCTCCCCATGTGCAGGTTTTTCTCTGGGTGCTCCTGTTTTCTCCCACAGTCCACAGATTTTGCACGTTAGGTGGAATGGCCATGCTAAATTGGCGCATGGAGTCCAGGGATGTGCAGGGTTACAGGGATTGGGACGGGGTGGGGGAGATATCAGGGTGAATGCTCTGTGAAGGGTTGGTTTGAACTGTTGAGGATGGGCCGGATGGCCTGCTTCCACACAGTTGGGATTCTGTGACTTGTACATTCCACTGTCTTAGGGGTTAACATTTGTTTCTTCTTAAATATTTGCTGAACCTATGTGTTAACTTTTAGTGATTAAAATGACTCTCAAGTCCCTCTGAACATCAATATTTCCAAGTACCTCAACTTTTTGAAAGATATTCTGCCTTTCAATTCATCCGAACAAAAAGCAAACAACTTCACATTTTCCCACATTATCCAGTAGCATGTCTCAAAACCAGCTACTCAGGACCAGGGCTATGAATGAATTGAATCAGCATTATTGTCAAGTGTACTGACATGAGTACAGTGAAAGGTTTACAAGTCACCATTTATGCGGTATCTTAAGTACAAAGGTACATAGGTACAGATTCGTCAGTACAAATTCTTAGGAAGGAGAAAAAAGAAAAATAAGGAAATAAGAAATCCAGCAGTACTGACCTTCGAAAGTACATCCCCCCACCCCCAATAAAAGAAAAGCTCGGCACAGAAGCTAGTCAGCATGCCCAGCCATTATTTTACACAGAGTAATTATTAAAATTCCTTCCCTGATGGCATTGTGGGTCTACCTACAGCACATTGACTATAACAGTTCAAGAAGGGAGCTCATCACCACCACCTTCTCAAAAGGGAACTAGGCATCAGCAATAAATGCTGATCGAGCCAGTGATTTCCACGCCTCATGGGTGAATTTTTTTTTAAAAAGTGCTCACGGCAGCTTGGCTTCTTAAACTGTATTCATACATCACCAGTTTTTACTTAACCGGAATCTGAGGCATTGTACCAGTATTCCAACTAGCATGTGCGCGAGACTCACTTCACCCATCCAAATCCTTTCACAGCCTGTGTTCCCTTCCCCATTTAGGAAATCAAAATATACTATCTCCGCTGGCCCCCTTTACTTACCTGACTAGTTATACCCTCATAAAAAACTTATTGCTGGCTAAATACCATTTCCTTTTCATAAATCAGCCATGAATCAGCTTTATTACATTACGATTTTACAACTCCCCAATTATCATGCCTCAACTATTAGATTTCAGAATTTTCCCGAGTACTGATAAAAGGATAACTGGATATAATTTCTCTCACCTGCCTTTTTTTGAATAACTGTTCAACCTATGGGACTGGTCAGAAGCTAGGGAATTCTGGAAGAATTTGCAAAATGATTGAATAGCTTTGAACACTTGTGGTGTATTCATTCCCAAAAACACTTATAACTCAAACTACTGAAATTCTAAAACCTTTTCTTCTCGCTGATAAGTTTTTATTTGCAGCTTTCGCAATGGTAATATTGTAGTTATTAGCTTCTAGGCTTGAAGAAATTAAATTCTCTAAAGATTAAAAATTTTAAAAAGTGTACAGAAGAGATTTATGTGATTTGGTTTGATGTATTACGGTTACGTACCTAGGTACAGTGAAAAGTTTTGATTTGCGTGCAGTACAGGTAGATCATACCATATGAAGATCATAGGGTGATTGAATGGAGAAAGGAATACAAGTTAAGGCTGCAAAGAAGGTGCACAAAAAGCAAGATCAACGTTGGATTTGAAATTTGAGCGGTCCATTCAGAATTTACCAGGATGTTACGAGGAATGGCGGGGTTGAGTTATAAGGAGAGGGTGGATATATTAGGACATTTTTCACAGCAGCATGTCAGGTGTCAGGTTAAGAGGTGACCTTATAGAGGTTTATAAAATAATGAGGGGCATAGATAAGGTGAATTTCCCTAAGTGGGGGGGGGGGGGGGAGAATTTCAAGGCGATGGTGCATAGTTTTCAGTGTAGGGGATTTCAACACTCGGGGCATATTTTTCAGGTGAGAGGAGAAGAATTTAAGAAAGACATAGGGGCAATTCTTTCTTAAAAAACAGAGTGATTTGTGTGCGGAATGAACTTCCAGAGGAACTGGTGGATGCAGGTACAGTTACAAATTTTAGAAGACATTTAGATATGTTAATGAATAGGAAACGTTTGGAGGGATATGGGCCGAGTTTAATTTGGGATTATGGTCGGCATAGGCTTGTTGGGCCAGTATGACTCTATAAGTGAAATATGTCTGGGCAGGAATGTTTTAACTGGCTTTACACAACTAATCCACTGTATATGCAGAAATTTTTTTAAAAATAAATCAGGGGGAATTGATGTTGGAATGATCTAAAAGCAACCAGGAGATCAACTTATTTAGGATTACACTTGGTGTGTTGTCTACTTTGATGAGCGATATAGACTAGTGACACGTTTCAGTAGCCACTTCTGTTTCTGTAACTTTGAAAGCTTTCAGGCTGTTGAAAGTAACTAAAAATAACTTTACAGTGTCAGAACAAAAACTCAGCTTGTTACTTTGCAGTAAAGAACCTCCACCATAAAAGCACTGGCATTCTCTGGAGAGAAATAAAGCAATACAACAGACTGCAAATTCAACACTGGAAACAGTCAGATCCAGTTCCCTGAAGAGAAGTAGTGTTTTTTTTTTGTCAAGGTTCATCTTGAGCAGCTCTGCCACAAAGGGCTTTGTGCCCTACGGGTTGTTCTCAAGGATGCACATTGTGACATTATTAAATGTGGCTGGAGGACTATCAACCTGGTGAAAGATACCCTTTGGACTGTCTGAAGCTTCATACAATCACATGATAATTATAGTGCAGATGGAGGCAGTGTGGCCCATTGTACTGCTCCAGTTCTCTGAATAAGCATTATAACTCAGTGCCCTTCCCTTACTTTTTTTTGCCATTAATTTGAATAGCATTTCTATTTAAATAATCATCTAATGCCTTGGTCTGTAGGCTGGCCCTTCAGTGCAAAACATTGCTCTCTATCATGCTGCAGACTGGCATATTCCAAGATCCAGGGCTACATGTTGGAGGGACACACGGAAGCTTGAGAGAGTCCACAGAGGTGCTGGCTGGTTGTGTCTCTATCTGCCTGTGTGTCTGTTTTTTGGACAGATCGCTGTCTAAGGCCTTTCAGTCATGATATACTGAGGGATTGTTAAACAGTAGAACCTACCATGCTGTACACCTGACAAGGAATGTACACTGTGAATATCAAAAGTATTGAACTACATTGAGACATCTCAGAGTGGAACATGGTTTAGAATGAGAAGTTCATTTCTATGGCACTTTCCAAAATGTTTGATTTGATGGCATTTTATCATTGGCATTCCTAACATGGAATGCATATTGTACATATTAGTACAATTACAATTGTATTGAAACACCCGAGAGTGGAACAGGATGAATGGAGGTGACAAATTTTGTTGTAAATTTTGTAATTTAAGTAGAAAGGGCTTGTAATATACTTTTTTAAATTCCATGAATAATACATATTTTGGAAAAGAAAAATGGAATTCCCTGAGCAGACTGTGAAAATCATCTGGTAGAACATCTCAACAGCAGAATTTTCAAACAAAATTAAGACCTTGTTTGACCAGCAACAAGTTCTGCAACACAGAACGGAGTGCTCTATGTGCACACACTAAGATAAACAACAACTGCTGCTGTACGACCATCAACTCAGTGACAGCTGCACTTTGGATGGCCCAAAACTTCCCCGAGCTCTAGTGCAAGGAGTGCCCATGACAAAGTGTTGCAGACGGGCACTTTCCAAAAGGGCAGGACTACATGCTGACGGATGCACTACAGCCAGAAGCAGCAGCTGCAAAGGCTCATCTGGGAAAGAAACAAAATCAAGGCCTCCTGCCATTTTACAACAAGTGAGTGGAAACCAAGTTAAAAATGGTTTGAATACTTAACATGAATTGGATATAAATTTTAGCTCTCATTGTATTGAGAGGCATCTCAAGAGTGCCACATATTACAAGCCCTTTACTATACTTAATGCTGTATCAGCTCCACATTACTATGTGCTGCTCCTTTACAAATTTTAAGAATAAAGTATATTTTTAGGGAAAAATAAAATCAAATTGAAAATTCAGGTCCCCTTATCTACTCCTACAGAAAACATTGTTGAGCACTAACTACTACAACTAAGAAAGTGAAATTAGATTGACTAATATTCCCAGCAACAGGAAATGAATCAACAGTCAGAAGGCCAAAAGATATAGCTGTTAATAATTAGCGACCTTCTGAAGCACCACAGTATGTTTTACAACTTCATCCTTCATCTATATAGCGCCTCCACTATAATAAAATGCCACAAAGCACTTCACAGGAGCATTATAAAATAAAACAGGACATTGAATCACATAAGGAAATAATAGCTCAAATAACCAAACTCATGATCAAAGAAAGGTTATGACAAATACATTAAGGACAAAAGGGTAACAAGGGAGAGAATAAGGCCCCTCAAAGATCAGCAAGACGGCCTTTGTGTGGAGCCGCAGGAGATGGGGGAGATACTAAACGAGTATTTTGCAGCAGTGTTTACTGTGGAAAAGGATATGGAAGACACAGAATGTAGGGAAATAGATAGTGACATCTTGAAAAATATCTAAATTACACAGGAGGAAGTACTGGATGTCTTGAAACACATAAAAGTCGATAAATCCCCAGGACAGACAGGAAGAGTATACTTAAGAGGGAAATCAAGAGAGCAAAAAGAGGACATGAGATAGTTTTGGCAAATAGAATTAAGGAGAATCCAAAGGGATTTTACAAATACATTAAGGACAAAAGGGTAACAAGGGAGACAATAGTGCCCCTCAAAAATCAGCAAGGTGGCCCTTGTGTGGAGCCGCAGGAGATGGGGCAAATACTAAATGAGCATTTTGCATCAGTACTTTCTATTTAAAAGGATATGGAAGATCTAGAATATAGGGGAATAGATGATGACTTCTTGAAAAATGTCCATATTACAGAGGAGGAAGTGCTGGATGTCTTGAAATGCATAAAAGTGGATAAATCCCCAGGACCTGATCAGGTGTATCCTAGAACACTGTGGGAAGCTAGGGAAGTGACTGCTGGGCCTCTTACTGAGATATTTGTATCATCGATAGTCACAGGTGAGGTGCCGGAAGACTGGAGGCTGGCTAATGTGGTGCCAATGTTTAAGGAGGGTGGTAAGGACAAGCCAGGGAATTATAGACCAGTGAGCTTGACGTCAGTGGTGAGCAAGTTGTTGGAGGGACAGGATGTACATGTATTTTGAAAGGCAAGGACTGATTAGGGGTGGTCAACATGGCTTTATGCGTGGGAAATCATGTCTCACAAACTTGACTGAGGTTTTTGAAGAAGTAACAAAGAGGATTGATGAGGGCAGAGTGGTAGATGTGATCTATACGGACTTCAGTAAGGCGTCCGACAAAGTTCCCCATGGAACACTAGTTAGCAAGGCTAGATCTCATGGAATACAGGGAGAACTTGCTATTTGGATACAGAACTGGCTCAAAGGTAGAAGACAGAGGGTGGTGGTGGAGGGTTGTTTTTCAGACTGGAGGCCTGTGACCAGTGGAGTGGAACAAGGATCGGTGCGGGGTCCACTACTTTTCATCATTTATATAAATGATTTGGATGTCAGCATAAGAGGTATAGTTAGTAAGTTTGTAGATGACACCAAAATTGGAGGTGTCGTGGACAGCGAAGAAGGTTGCCTCAGATTGCAATGGGTTCTTGATCAGATGGGCCAATGGGCTGAGAATTGGTAGATGGAGTTTAATTTAGATAAATGTGAGGTGCTGTATTTTGGGAAAGCAAATCTTAGCAGGACTTATACACTTATCATAAGGTCCTCGGGAGTGTTGCTGAACAAAGAGACCTTGGAATGCAGGTTCATAGCTCCTTGAAAGTGGAGTTGCAGGTAGAATGGATAGTGAAGAAGCCATTTGGTATGCTTTCCTTTATTGGTCAGAGTATTGAGTACAGGAGTTGGGAGGTCATGTTGCAGCTGTACAAGACATTGGTTAGGCCATTGTTGGAACATTGCATGCAATTCTGTTCTCCCTCCTATTAGAAAGATATTGTGAAACTTGAAAGGGTTCAGAAAAGATTTACAAGGATGTTGCCAGGGTTGGAAAATTTGAGCTATAGGGAGAGGTTGAATAGGCTAGGGCTGTTTTCCCTGGAGTGTCGGAGGCTGAGGGCTGACCTTATAGAGGTTTATAAAATCATGAAGGGCATGAATAGGGTAAATAGACAAGGTCTTTTCCCTGGGGAGGTGGTTTCCAGAACTAGAGGGCATAGGTTTAAGGTGAGAGGGGAAAAATATAAAAGAGACGTAAGGGGCAACCTTTTCGCGCAGAGGGTGGTACGTGTATGGAATGAGCTGCCAGAGGAAGTGGTGGAGGCTGGTACAATTGCAACATTTAATAGGTATTTGGATGGGTATATGAACAGTAAGAGTTGGGAGGGATATGGGCCGGGTGCTGGCAGATGGGACCAGATTGGGTTGGGATATCTGGTCAGCATGGATGAGTCGGAACTCCCCCCGACCCCAGCAATAGGAAAACTGATATTTTGAGTCCAGAACCACCCAATTGAGTAACTGAGTCTGTTGATGTCACACATGGTACAGGAGAAAAGGGAGTGTTGGGCAGCAAACAGTGGGAGGGTGGGAGTGAAAGATCATATAATTAAACCTCCAGGATGCCCTCTGGCCCAAACTAGTAACATTACTTGGGTTCCATAGCAAGGATATTGGCAATAGCTTTAGAATATTGAATACTATGCTGCCTCGGATCATTGCTGACACGAGTCAGTTTATTCACTTAAACCTGTTGCGTGCAATAGTTAGGATTGTCAATGAAAGTAAGCAGTTCTAGTGATATGATATGACATTTTATGTTTTTAAAATATTTACCCTTTCAAGGATAGTTGTGGTATGCACCACAATGATAAAGGATTGAAAACAGAATTTTTTGGACAGCATAACGCTGAAATTCTAAAGAAATAAGAGTCAAATCATTGGTATTCATCAACGTTTAGCAGTTCTTGCTACCAACAGCACTTTGATAAACTTCAGGTTAGATAATATTCTAACTACAAGTGAGAGTAAAGATATGTTAAGATAGTGCCTTGCTGCACTCTCACAGAATTATTTGATGGTGATTTCCAAAATCAGGATTGAGAATCTAATAGCTGGGTAATTTCCAGGTCGAGAGTGCGGTGCTAGAAAAGCATCTGAGGAGGAGAATTGACATTTCGGGCATAAGCCCTTCATCAGGAATAATTTCCAGGTGGCCAACCCCATGCTATAACATGTCTTTATTCAAGGGATTGGCTGTGTGTGGCAGGGAGATAAAACCAACTTTTGCTGACATCTACATGGACAGATATTTGACATTATATAAAACAGCAAGGGCTAGAGAATCCCTCATGCAATGTCACTTCAAAATGCAAAAACTCGAACTGGTCCACTGCTCAGCATCTCATTATGGGAACCAAGCTTTATCAGGACGTGGTAGCAGTCTGTGGAGTGCAAGTGGCAAAGGCAGATGGCAGCCATGAAGGACCTTGCCACTACTTTGAAATAAGCAGACATCACCAGAGGGTCAGGTGCCTAACCATGAGCTTATGTTGCCAAATGGCCAAAGTGAGGGTGAAGATGCATAATCATCATCTGACTCAATTCCCTTCCTCGACATCTGTTTCCATTGCTGAGGATAGGGCTGGCCACCGATATACACTGCAAACCCCTGACTCCCACAGTCCCCTCAACTATAAATCCTCATCCTATGCTTCCTATAAAGACTCTATTCTATTCTGCCAGTTTCCCAGTCTACATTACAGTGAGAAAGGTTGTCCAGGATTGCAAGGAAACTTGATCATAATGGACTGAGTGGCAGATAATTTGGATAAATGCAAGGTATTGTATTTTGGAAAAACAAACAAGGGTTGTGTTGGCAGGATTAGACCAACTCTCCACGCTTCAGGCTCACTGCCTTTATTCCTGAAGGGCTTTTGCCCGAAATGTCGATTTCGAAGCTCCTTGAATGCTGCCTGAACTGCTGTGCTCTTCCAGCACCACTAATCCACACAACTTTGCATGTGTCTACATGCTAAAAAAAAGGATTAGAGAAACTCAGCAGGTCTGGCTGCATCTCTGGAGAGACAACGAGTTAATGTTTTGAGATCAATATGAACAGTTCATGAGTCAAAACCCTAATGCTTGTTTCTCTCATGACAAAAGGCCCTTTGACCTGCTGAGTTTCCTGAATTTTATTTCAGATCGCTGGCATGCATAGTACTTTGCTTTTATTTTCCTGCACCTCTAATGACCCCTTCAACCCAAATGCCTCTGAAACGTAGAAAATTGACAGCTGCGACAGAGGTCATTCGGTCCCATTGTGCCCATGCCATTTTCCAGATCTTGGTCTGTAACCCTGGAGGCTGTGGAACCACAAGTACAATTTATATATATATTCATGAGCGTGATGAAGGTTTCTACCACTGTCACACTTTCAGGTAGTATATTCCAGACCCCCAGCATCCTCTGGAGACAAAAACCAACCCAACTCCTTGTCCAATTTACAACTCAGAGCAGAAAGTGCAAAGCAAGTCTCGAATCTTAGTCCCTCTGTGAGGCCTAAATATGCATGTTGATTCCAGTTACACTCACGTCTGATAGTAGAGGGGAACTGGTCAGAATCTGTAATTGTGTCAGAAAGAAATCATTTAAGATAAAAACGGACGAATCCGACACAAGCATTTCACCTTAGAATGATTTGCAATGAGTTAAGCAACTTAGATATTCCACATTCAAGAAATGCTGGAGGCTCCTGACAAAGAGGGATGCTTTGACGTCTTTTTTGCTCTATATAATACAAATTTAACATGTGAAATTGTCTTGGAGATCCCAGGTTACTGAATGCTCTTGAATTCAGTTCTGGTTGCCTTGCTAAAGCTCAACTCCCTCCCCCTGCACTGACAGTTCTTTTGAATAAAGAGAGTTCATGAAAAAGGTGCCTCTCACCAGGTAACACCCATCCTCTCGGCTCCGGCTCTTCCTCCAACTCTGCAATCCTTCAACACCCTCCTGAGTCACCTCCTGCTGCTAAGATACGATCACAATCTCCCTCTTTCCCTTTTAGCGCCAATACTGCACCATCCTTCACCTCCTCCCTTGCGCTGTCCGCACCGCGACGATCGCAAACCCTCCAAGAAGCGTCTCTCACCTCACTCACAGTAACCCTCCCGCAACCGCGCCCCTACTGGACAAGTGACTTTCCCGCAACCGCGCCCCGACTGGACAAGTGGCTCTCCCGCAACCGCGCCCCTACTGGACAAGTGACTTTCCCACAACCGCGCCCCGACTGGACAAGTGGCTCTCCCGCAACCGCGCCCCTACTGGACAAGCAGACCTCCTAGCTGCAATTGCTCTCCACAATCAGGGTTGAACAGGCATCCCAGCATTAAAGATCCAGGTCAGACAAACATCCCCTGCCCTTGATGACAAACTTGATCACGACCTCATACCAACCTTTGAGAGTAAGGGAACTATTTAAAGCAAAATTAAACACGGTTTAAAAAAAATGTTCCATCTACATTGTTTTCTACAATACTGCTGGGTTAATGGTAGTTTTCTTTTCCCTAGGATGGGGAATTTCAAGTCTAGGGTACACATTTTTTAAAGTGAAAGAGATTTAACAAAGACGTGAGGTACAAACCTTTTACACAGATAATGGTTAGCGGTGGAATGAACTTCCTGACAAAGTGATGGATGTGTATAAAATTACAATGTTTAAAAGACATTTGGATCAGTAGAGTCATAGAATCATTGAGATGTACAGCACGGACACAGACTCTTCCGTCCAACCCGTCCACGCCGATCAGATATCCCAACCCAATCTAGTCCCACCTGCCAGCACCTGGCCTATATTCCTCCAAACCCTTCCTATTCATATACCCATCCAAATTGCTCTTAAATGTTGCAATTGTATGAGCCTCCACCACTTCCTCTGGCAGCTCATTCCATACACGTACCACCCTCTGAGTGAAAAGGTTACCCCTTCGGTCTCTTTTATATCTTTCCCCTCTCACCCTAAACCTATGCCCTTTAGTTCTGGAATCCCCCACCCCAGGGAAAAATAGTTTGTCTATTTATCCTGTCCATGCCCCTCATGATTTTTATACACCTCTCAGCCTCCGATGCTCCGGGAAAACAGTTCTAGCCTATTCAACCTCTCCCTATAGCTCAAATCCTCCAATCCTGGCAACATCCTTGTAAATCTTTTCAGAACCCTTTCAAGTTTCACAATATCTTTCCGATAGGAAGGAGACCAGAATTGCATGCAATATTCCAAAAGTGGCCTAACTGATGTTCCGTACAGCCACAACATGACCTCCCAACTCCCGTACATAATACTTTGACCAATAAAGGAAAGCATACCAAATGCTTTCTTCACTATCCTAACTACCTGCAACTCCAATCTCAAGGAGCTATGAACCTGCACTCTAAGGTCTCTTTGTTCAGCAACACTCCCTAGGACCTTACCATTAAGTGTATCAGTCCTGCTAAGATTTACTTTCCCAAAATGCAGCTCCTCACATTTATCTAAATTAAACTCCATCTGCCAATTCTCAGCCCATTGGCCCATCTGATCAAGAACCCATTGCAATCTGAGGCAACCTTCTTCGCTGTCCACTACACCTCCCATTTTGGTGTCATCAGCAAACTTACTAACTATACCTCTAATGCTCACAATCAAATTATTTATATAAAGGATGAAAAGTAGTGGACTCAGCACCGATCCTTGTGGCACTCCACTGGTCACAGGCCTCCAGTCTGAAAAACAATCCTCCACCACCACCCTCTGTCTTCTACTTTTGAGCCAGTTCTGTATCCAAATGGTGAGTTCTCATTGTATTCTATGAGATCTAACCTTACTAACCCGTGTTCCATGGGGAACTTTGTAGAATGCCTTACTAAAGTCCATATAAATCACACCTACCACTCTGCCGTCATCAATTCTCTTTGTTACTTTTTCGAAAAATTCAATCAAGTTTGTGAGACATGATTTCTCATGCATAAAGCCATGTTGACTACCCCTAATCAGTCCTTGCCTTTCCAAATATATGTACATCCTGTCCCTCAGGATTCCCTCCAACAACTTGCCCACGACGTCAGGCTCACTGGTCTATAGTAGATGAATGGGAAAGGTTTGGAGGGATATTAGCCAGGAACAGGCAGGTGGAACTAGTTTAGTTTGGGGTTACGTTCGGTATGGACTTGTTGGACAAAAGAGTCGGATTCTGTGCTGTATGACTGTATGACTAATCTTCAAACATCTCCCCTGATTTTAATTGAAGTCGCATGTAGTGCCAAAATACATATTGTGTAGAACTAAAGGGATACCGAAAAAACACATAATAGATTGGATATCAAAATAGAGTTTAACTTTGCAGATCTGGCAGCACCTTCGGCCCAACAAGTCCACACCGCCCAACTCTACGTATATCGCAAATTCGTGGTATATTGACATCTGAACAACGTTTAATTACACAATATATGTCCATGTTTACAAGTGTTGACAGACATGCAAAATGATGCTGCGGCAGAAGCATATCGCCACAATGAGTTCCCAACTACTTTAACATCTTGACGTTGTCCTTCCACTTACAGGACAAGATGATACAATGCTGATTGAAGCAGACAAGAGCCAGCTGCTAAATTGATCCTGAGGAACCAGAGCATTTTTGACCTTTGCCAAACATGTGAGTAATCCTGTACCATAGAATCCTGCAGCACAACACGAACCTACCGGGTGTTTTATGTCGATAGTTTCTCATTGAGAGGGCAATTCGACTAGTCCCAACCTTCTGCTCATTCCCCATAGCTCTATTTTCTCTGTTCAAATAATTATGGATTTATGCTATAATTACATTTCAAAGTTTTGAAAGTATTTCCACTACCATATCAGGCAGCATGTTTCAAAATTATTGCACCTTGGGGCTTAAACTTAAATTCTCATGTCCCAACTGGATATGAAAGAAGTGTGAGTTTTGGAACGATGGCAGAAAAGTGAACCTTTGAGGGCATCTGTCTTGTTTTGAGTGAGTTGAGACTTGTGCAGAATTCTTTTCATTCACTCATGGGATGAACATCTCTGGTTGGATCAGCACTTACTGCCCATCCCTGGGTGCCCTTAAAAAGGTGGTGGTGATGAGCCACCTTCTTGAACCTCTGAAATCCATTTGTCTGTTAGAAGAATCAAGTCTTGAAGTGATGGGCATGGACTGTAGGAGCCAATTAAGGAAACTGGTAAAAGGACCAAAAGTATATTGAGGGAGCAATTTGTATTTATATAGGATCTTTCATGTCATAAAACATGCCAATATGTTTCAAAGGGGTATTATATACTGAGCTACTTAAAACAATATTAGGGCCCAAATGTTTTGTTGAAGAAAAAATAGGTTTTAAGATGAGTATAAACAAAAGGGAGATAGAGAAGCAGGAAAATATAGGGCAAGAATTTCAGAGCATGGAGGCCTAGGGAAGGTATAGCCACTAATGATGGAGTGATTAAAATCAATGATGACAGGAAGTTAGAATTAGAGGAACATAGGTTATGGGGTTGGAGACAAAATGTTATGATCAGTTAGTAAAGCTGATGGAACCTTTTTAATAAGCATAAAGTCTGTAAAGACCGTTCCCTCGACCACTACCTTGTCAGGCCCCCCAACAACCCATCCTCCCCTCCTGGCATCTTCCCCTGCCACCACAGGAATTGAAAAACCTGTGCCCACACCTCCATCCAAGACTCCATCAAAGTTTCACCTGCATTTCCACACATGTCATTTACTGTATCCATTGCTCCCGATGTGGTCTCTTCTACACTGGGGAGACAGGTCACCTACTCGCAGAGTGCTTCAGAGAACATCTCCGAGACACCCACACCAACCAACCCCACCACCCATGGCCGAACACTTTAACTCCCCTTCCCACTCCGCCAAGGACATGCAGGTCCTAGGCTTCCTCCCTTACCACCCAATGCCTGGAGGAAGAACGCCTCATCTCCGACCTTGGGACCCTCCAACCACATGGCATCAGTGTGGATTTCACCAGTTTCCTCATTTCCCATTCCCCCACCTTACCCCAGTTCCAACTTTCCAGCTCAGCACCGCCTTCATGACCTGTCCATCTTCCTTCCCACCTATCCGCTTCATCATTCCCTCTTTTACCTTTACCCCCACCTCCATCTACTATTGCTCTCAGCTTCCCCCCCACCCCCCCATTTATTGCTCCACCCCTGAGGCTCCCAGCCTCATTTCTGGTGAAGGGCTTTTGTCCGAAACGTTGATTTTCCTGCTTCTCGGATGCTGCCTGTGCTGCTGTGTTTTTTCAGTACCAGACTCTCGACTAATCTCCAGCATCTGCAGTCTTCACTTTCGCCTATAAAATCAAGGAGATCTTACACAGGTAAAAAGGCTCTTCAGGCCATCGTGTCCTTTACTGGTCATCAAGCATCTATCTGTTCCAGTCCCATTTTCCAGCACTTGCCTCATAACCTGGTATATTACAGTATTCAAGTGCTGATTTAAATACTTTTAATTACCTTGAGGGTTCCCATCTATTCTATACTTTTAGGCAATAATTCCCAGACACCCAGCTACCCGCTTGGAACAAATTCCCCTATAAAATTGTACACCCTCCCACCACCCCACCTCCTACTACTACTGACTCTACTATAAAGGGGCAAAAAGTTCTTATCAGTGGCCCTCATAACTTTGTAGATCTCAATCAGCCTTCTGTAGTCTAAGGGAAACAATCCCAGTTCAAGTGAATCCGTTCTGAGGAAGGGTCACTCGACCAGAAATGTTAAGTCTGATTTCTCTCCACAGCTGCTGTCAGACTTGCTGAGCTTTTTTCATCAATTTCTGTTTTTGCCCCAGTCCAACTTGCAGGAGAATAATTTGCAGGGGCAGTGACCATGACAATAGATTTTCTCTTTCAAAGGGCCTGCATTAGCAAGATAGCCTGTAAAGCCTCCTGACGATTAAAGGGAAGCAATGGGTATGATAAGGGACCAAGTGGGAGAAAAGGTGCTCAGTGGTTAGCACTGCTGCCTCACAGCGCCAGAGACCTGGGTTTAATTCCCACCTTGGGTGACTGTCTGTGTGGGGTTTGCACATTCTCCCTGTGTCTGCGCGGGTTTCCTCCAGGTGTTCCAGTTTTCTCCCACAATCCAAAGAAGTGCAGGCCAGGTGAATTGGCCATGCTAAATTACTCATAGTGATAGTTGCATTAGTCACGGGGGAATGGGTCTGGGTGGGTTACTCTTCGGAGGGTCAGTATAGACTTGTTGGGCCGAAGGGCCTGTTTCTATACTGTAGGGAATCTAATCTCAAAAGCAGACTGCAACAACTGGGCAGAATGAAACTGACTACATAATAATGGAACGTTGTGTATCTTATTGAAATGGATACATATCGCGCAGGCGCAGTAGGCAGCTGTGCTGGCCACGTGGGCCGGGTAGACGTGCTCGGCGTTTCTCGATCTGGTGTTAGTTTCCCCCCGGGATCTGGGAAAAGAGGGGCACGATTCCGTTTTTGTTTTAACGTGTCCCAGGTGGGGGGGAGTCGGTGCTTCAATTTCGGTCGGGAAATGCCGAAAACGAAGGCGGCGAAAGGCAGGCTGAAGGAGTCCAGGGGCCTGGCCTTGGCCGATCAGATCCTGCAGGAAGATGCTGTCAAACCGACCAGCCGCATCAAGAAGCGGGGCCGGGGGGACGAGGAGGCCGACGATGAGTACGTGGACGAGAAACTGTCCCGTAAGATCCTGGAGCAGGCCAGGATTCAGCAGGAGGAGCTGGAGTCAGAGCATGGGGTCGGCAAGAGGAAGAGACCCCAAACCACGATCCTGGGTAGGTCTGACTGCACTGTCCGGCGCGGGGGAAAGGGGGGATGTTGGCGTCTCCAAATACAGAATTGCGACCGGTTTAGTGTTAAATCTGCATCACCCAAGCTTCTCAAAGCAATTGTGAAAAAGAGTTAATGTTTACCAGGATAAACAACCGTTGGAAGATCATAGGATTTTGGAATTCAGTCGAAATTTAAGGGAAGGTTAGATAAGCGCATGAGGAAGAAAGAAATACTACTCAAGTTAGATGAAAATGGTGTGGAGCATGGACACTAATAGTTAACTGCCGAAAAGCCTGACTGAAAGTGCTTTCGAAGTGTTCACTTGAAATAGTAGCCCATTTCTGTACAGAAGCTAATAATCCTACTATTTACAGCATTTCCTGTGTGGTGTAGTACTGTAATTCCAAGACCACAATTGATGAATACAAACTACCTTTTTCTCTGTGGCTTCTAATACCAGTACAGCACAAAAGTGAATATTCAGGTCTGTACTGTCTCTTTTTTTCAATTAGAAATCCAGTTAGACCCTCTATTGCACTTACTGTTTTATTGCTGGCAAAAAAAAGCTATTGATTCCTTTTCGACTGCTATAATCAAACCTGTATCCATCGCTCCAGTGGATACTGCCTTCCACACATTAACCATTCAGTGTTGGTATTATTGTCCATCGTCAATGCTTCCTTCACCCTTCAGTCTTTGGTAATTTTCTGTTTATGTTCAGTACCCTCTCCAAACTCCTCTTAACTTATAAAAACTCTGTTCAAGCACCTGTGAATCCTCTTCTCCAAGGAGAACAACCCTGAAGAAGAGCCATTTGGGACATTTTTAATCATTTGGGCATCGCTGGCTGGCCAGCATTTATAGCTTGTCTGTAGTAGCCCTTGGGACTGCGCTGCAGTCCACCTGCTGTGTGTTGGCCACAATGCTATTAAGAAGGGAATTCTAGGATTATGACCCAGCAATGGTGAAGGAAAGGCAATATATTTTCCAGTCAGAATGGTGAGTGGCTTGGAGGGGAACTTGAAGTTGGTGGTGTTCCCATATACCTGCTGCCCTTGTTCTTCTAAATAGAAGTAGTTGTGGGGTTTGGAAGGTGATGTCTAAGGATCTTTGGTGAACTTATGCAATGCATCTTGTAGATAGTACACAATTGCTGCTACTGATGGTTCCGCCAGTATGACTATGTCACGCTGGGTTGACGAGTCTGTGAGAGGCTCTCCCCATTTTGGCGCCAGTAAGGAAGGTTTTGCAGGGGCTGTTTCTGTCATTGTCTTTTCCAGTACATAGATTGATGTGAGGTGATGTGTCCGGTTTCATTTCTTTAAGACTTGTTAGGAATTATTACAACTGAATGGCCTGGTAATGTCGAGGGTGTGGTGCTGGAAAAGCACAGCAGGTCAAGCAGCATCCGAGGAGCAGGAGAATCAATGTTTCGTACATAAGCTCTTCATCAGGCGTGGCTTGCTAGGCCATTTCAGAGGGCAATTGATAGTCAACCACGTTACTGTGGGTCTGAAACCACATGTAGGCCAGATCAGGTGAGGACAGTAGATTTCCTTTCCTGAAGGACATTAGTGAACCACAAGGGTTTATACGACAATCAACAATGGTTTCATAGTCCTCAGCAGATTCTTAATTCCAGATTTTCAAAAAACAAAATTCTGCCATAGCAGAACCCAGGTCCCCAGAAAGTTACCTAATGAGTTTTCTCTCTCTGTAGGTGCTGCCAAACTTGTTGAGTTTTTAAGTGAAGAGGAAGATCCTCCAAGTAGTAGTTGTACACCTACTTATAAAACTGGAAACTGCTTTATTCTTTGAATGTGTAATACTTCGGGCCTTAGTGATGTATTGTTTTGCCTATTGATCATTTGAATGTTTAGAATATTAAGGGACATAGGAACAGGAGCAGACTAATCAGCATGTTGAGCCTCCTGTAGATTCAAAATGATTATGGCTATTCATCTAATTCAATGCCTTTTTCCCCACGCTATATCCATACCCCTCTATGTCATTGGTCTTGGAAATCTGTCCATCTGTACTTCAAACCTACACAATGAATGAGCTTCCACAGCCCTCTGGAGTAAAGAATTTCAAAGAATCATATCCCTCACAGTTTTAAAAAAAACTTCTCTTCTCAATTTTGAGAGGCTTCCCCATTATTTTTAAACTGTGACCCTTGGTTTTAGACTTTCTAACCAGAGGAAACCTCTTGTCTGCATCTTTCCTGTCTATCTCCAAGTATATTGTAGATTTTTGATGAGATGATCTCTCACTCTATATAGAATATCATCTCAGTTTCCTCAGTCTCTCTTCAAGGATAGTTCAACCATCCCAGGATTTCAGGAATTGGTGAAATTTCAGTGTGCCCTCTCTTTGACAGTGATATCTTCTGTAAGACAAGAGGACCAAACCTGCACATGCTGTTCTGGGTACTGTCAAACCAAGGTTCTGTATTATTGAAGCAAGACTTCATTATTCCTGCCCTCACATCTTCTTAACATGGGGAAAGGCTAATATACCTTAGCCTTTCTAATTGCTTGCTGCATGGGATTCTCTAGTACGATCAGAAAATGGTAACAAGGTATAGCCGCTCTAATGGAAAGGAATGGGGGATAAAGTAGTTAAGATTTGGATGGAAATTGTTATAGAGTCATGGAGATGTACAGCATGGAAACAGACCCTTTGGTCCATTCTGTCCATGCCGACCAGATATCCCAATCCACTCTAGTCCCACCTGCCAGCACCCAGCCCATATCCCTCCAAACCCTTCCTATTCATATACCCATCCAAATGCCTCTTAAATGTTGCAATTGTACTAGCCTCCACCACATCCTCTGGCAGCTCATTCCACACACGTAACACCCTCTGCGTGAAAAAGTAGCCCCTTAGGTCTCTTTTATATCTTTCCCCTCTCACCCTAAACCTATGCCCTCTAGTTCTGGACTCCCCGACCCCCAGGGAAAAGACTTTGTCTATTTATCCTATCCATGCCCCTCATAATTTTGTAAACCTCTATAAGGTCACCCCTCAGCCTCCGACACTCCAGGGAAAACAGCCCCAGCCTGTTCAGCGCCTCCCTATAGCTCAGATCCTCCAACCTTGGCAACATCCTTGTAAAACATCTGATCATTTCTTTTTAGTTTGTGGTATCAGTAAGTTGTACACCTAACATGAAGTGGATTGCTTCTGTGTACAGTTTCTTTAGATTTTGGGACTTCAGATTATTTTCTCTTTTCCCCAGGAATTTGGAAAGAAATGATTTCAATTGTGGGGCTTTAAAGCAAAATATAATTGCGTCGTTTTAAAGTATGAAAGCAAAAAGCAATTAAAATATTTACAAATTAGGTATTGAAATTGGTCCCAAAACAAACAATCTGTTATCTTCTCTTGGTAGTTGATAAACATTACTCAACTATTGTGTTGGAAAATCTCTGATCCTGGACCCTGCTCACCAATTGTAAAAATGTGGACTAAAATAAGGGTGCAAACAAAAAGTTACTGAGGTATGTTTTCATGCATACGCTGAAGGTAGAGCAAAGAGATTGCAATTTGATTTTTATCAAGGAAGATGTGGGGAATTGCAGCGTGTTTGTATTTGGCATTCCATGAAGACACATTGTACAGACTAAAGAAAGTCACTACAGACTAACCTGCTGCTCCATATCTTCAGCTTGTTAACCAGCTTCCTCGTTTATATCTGGTCTCATCTTACCAAGTATTTTTTTGGACTAACTTTGAGTAGATGTGTGAGGTACATATGTGGACAACAAGGAATCTTATTCTGATATTGTCCTCTGTTTGCTGTTGGGCAAAAGCTCCACCTAGGAGGAGAAAGTGAGGTCTGTAGATGCTGGAGATCAGAGCTGGAAATGTGTTGCTGGAAAGGCGCAGCAGGTCAGGCAGCATCCAGGGAACAGGAGAATCGACGTTTCGGGCATAAGCCCTTCTTCAGGAATGAGGAAAGTTTGTCCAGCAGGCTAAGATAAAAGGTAGGGAGGAGGGACTTGGGGGAGGGGTGTCCTCCACCTTTTATCTTAGCCTGCTGGACAAACCTTCCTCATTCCTGAAGAAGGGCTTATGCCCGAAACGTCGATTCTCCTGTTCCCTGGATGCTGCCTGACCTGCTGCGCCTTTCCAGCAACACATTAAAAGCTCCACCTAAGATAGGGCTATTTATAAGTGACCAGTCCTGTTGCGACCTCCAACTATAGCCATCTGTGACACTGCATGTTTCTGATTTCATTTGGAAAAACTGAGAGCAACATTAATGAGTTGATGCACACTGATCTATATACCTTGAAAAATTATATCTTGTGCTGTACATGTGTTGATGTGGTAGAATGCATGTAGATGGTGTTTAACCATGTCAGTTATGGTATAGGTCCTGTGGAATTGTACCCAATCAATACTTAGGTAAATGGGAAGGGAAATCTGCCGTAACTTTCTTAAGTAATGTGAAAGATGGACAATATAATTATCTATAGACCTATTTCCTCGTTATTTTTCAATATTTTAAATTAACTATACTCCTTTGTGCATCATTTCAGATGAACAGGATTTCAGAGCACAAGTTGAGCGTTTTGATACTCAGAGCTGCTAATCTCCCATTCCTTTATGACTGTAACATTACTTCAGTCATCCTAAGGTCTTTGATTTATTTTAGGGTATTGGCTGAATTTATTTGCCTGTCTCTAAGACCTAGTACTATTGCTCACTTTGAATGCACGCAATTCTTGTTTGGGGAGTATTGTATCACTCTGGATGCAGGGCACGATTTTGGTAAATGCAAAGTCATGAAATTTACACCTGATATTTCACCAGTTTTCAGGTAATCTTCTCACATCAATATTGCTAAAAGCCCTTTTGTAGGAAGGATAGAGACCATTAGTGTGTTTTCCAGTGCAGAGTTGAACGCCCAAGATCGATAAATGGGGAGAAACTATTCCCAGCTGGCAGAAGAGTGAGGAACTCAAAAGTGCCCGTTATTAAGGTGACCGCAGAAGAACCAAAGGAGACATGAGGAAAATCCTTTTTTAGCACAATGACTACTTATGATCTGGAATGCACAGCCTGAGAGCATGGTGGAAGCTGATTCAATAGAAGTTTCAGATGGGAATTGAATAAGCATCTGAAGAGAGAGAATTTGCAGAACGACCGTGAGAGGACTGAGTAGTGGAATTAACTGAATTGCTCTTTAGAGGTCCAGGACTGGCATAACTGTTCAGTGCCCTCTGATTGCATAGTAACCATTGATTGATTCTATCTACATTTATTGCCAATATCATTCAGAGCTGGAAATCTGGAAAAAGAGAAGGATCACCGCTTTTAGTGAACATTAAAATGAAGGGTTATATAGGGAGGCTGAAGGGATCAGGCACATAGGCTGGTGTGCCATACTTAGTGTAGGTTACGGTAACAAAATGCATATTTATTGCACTGAAAAGACTCAAATCTGTAGGTATTAAATGTAGAAAATTATCATCTTAGCTTGTTGATCCTGTATATTGTCTTATCAATTTTTGATTTGGAGGTGCCGGTGTTGAACTGGGGTGAACAAAGTCAATTATTAATTTGCAGCCTTATACAAGGAATTCTTGGACACCTTTCGAAGTTTGGGTCAAAAGGGTAATGCGAGAGGTGACTGGCTGACCTTCATTAAAAGCTGTTGGAAGTAATACCAAGGGAATTAAAGTTTTGAAGCATAACTGTCGAAGTTGGAGGAAGAGGACACCTGTCCCCCCATACTTGTTTTTATGAAATGTATTTTGATTATGTAGGCGCAAGTTCGAAGGGAAGAGGTTCTGACTCCGAATCGGATGATGAATGGCCTGCACTGGACCAAGCTGCAGCAATGGCGAAGGAAGACTTTTGTAAGGAGGTCATTGTGAATCCCGAGGATGAAAAGGCTATCGATATGTTCATGAGCAAAAATCCACCATTGAGGTAATGTTGAGAAAAAACTTTCCGTATTTTTGCTCTATTTTTATTTATATGGAAGTGGCTGCCTCAGTAGAAAACACAATAATTTCTATTCTGTGCGTGCTCCATTCTTGAGCTCCTAACTTTTTTTTTAATTCCTGTTTTGGACTGGAATATTAAATATTGTCAAGTTGGACTTTTCCCACCAATGGGGAGGACATTAGTGGGGCCAGCCTATGGTGTCTGCTGCTGTGTAGAGTGGCTTTAATGGTTGCCAGAGAGAGCTGTGAGTGTTTTTTTCAAATCTGAGATTGTAAGAATGGAGAGTGATAGAGATATAGAGCATGAATACAGACCCTTCGGTCCAACTCATTCATGCCGATCAGATATCCTGAATTAGTCTAATCCTGTTTACCGGCATTTGGCCGTATTCCTCTAAACACCACAGCGGCTATGTTTGTAATGCACAGCATTGCTATTTGAAAAGATATATATTATTTACATATGTTTTGAACACCCTTACAGGACAAAGGGAGACTTGCAGAAAATGTGTGGTCAAATTGGTATATTTAATCAATTCCACCATCTCATGCAGCCCACCGTTCCAGAGATCCTGTCTTGGGTGCAAGTCCATTTGCGATTGCCGGCAGGTGATTATCTCTGGTGGGTGCAGATTAGGGTGAACGTCACAGCTGATAATTATTTTCTCAGCGAATGCATTTGTATACAGTTTCAAGTTGCGGTATCTACGCAGTGGTCAGGAACAGGAGCTCACAGGGAAAATTTGATATCTTTGAGACCCCTCAGCTCACTTGTGGACTTCAGTATATTGGCATCTAGTGTAATGTCCCAGTGCAGCCATTGCAGATTGAAAAGTCCATCACAGCACAAGGATTAAATCTGTGCTTTTGTGTGTATATGTGCCCAGCGTGGCCTGGACAATGAATATATCCACAGAATCGGTATGAGTGAGGGTTAGCTGTTCTTAGTGATGTTATAATGCTCTTGAGGCCTCCAATGCCATGTTCCAAAAGATATTTTCAAATCAGTCTGTTCAGGGATGATATGACACAGCTCTGGATAGATAGGTCTTGAACCTGAGCTTTTTTGCTCAGAGATAGGGACATTTCATTGTGTCACAAGAGTCCCTTACTACGTTCCTTTATGTTGTCAGTAATTGTAGAGTTAAATGTCAAATAATGATCTACCTTTAAATGTTGAGCCCACACATTTATTAGATGTACAAGTATTTTGGATGCACATATGCGCACTGGTCAATTAACTTGCTTGTTTTTCACTGAAGGCGTACTCTTGCCGACATTATCATGGAGAAGATCACAGAGAAGCAGACGGAAGTGGAGACGGTCATGTCTGAATTTTCTGGCCGACCTATGCCTCAGCTCGACCCCAGAGTCCTGGATGTTTATAAAGGAGTTAGTGAGGTAAAGTGTTCTGCCAAGTCCATTGTAAACTATGTATTATTGACCAAAGTGTTCATTGTACAGGATGCAGTTTATAATAATTTGCTATATCCAGCTTTGCCAGTAGAGGGAGTGCAATCTGGCAAGTGAGACAATTGGATAGAATGACTAACACTGCTTCCACTTCCTTAATATAGGGATGTTCAAAACTCAAGGGCATGGGTTTAAGGTTGGGGTGGGGGAGAAGAGATGAGATTTAAAAGCAACCTGAGGGACAACCTGAGGGTGGTGTGTGTATGGAACAAGTGGCCAGATGAAGTGGTAGACGAGGGTACAATTAAATGTTTATAAGACATTTGGACAGGTACATGGAGAGGAAAAGGTTGGAGCAATGCAGGTAAATGGGACTAGTTCAGTTTATGAAACCAGGTTGGCATGGACAGTTTGGGCTGAAAGGCCTGTTTCCTTGCTGTATACCTCTATGACGCAATGTTGACCAATACAGCATAAGCGACTTTGTGCAAAGCACATCTTGAGCATCCTGATTTCTGCGGTGGAAACATTTTCTCTCGGTAAAGCCAATTGTCAGCTAATGAAGCATTTCCAATAAGGCAGGACCTCAAAAAAAAACCCACCCTCAACTAAAATCCTGCCCTCCCCATTGAAACGTGTTCCACACCCCAATAAACTGGTGACAGCCATACCTCTTTGTAGTCCACTACCTGGTTGACGGCAAACTTAGCCAACTGCAACCTGGGGAAAATAGCTAAGCAATTAGGTCTCAGTTTTCCACCACCATGGAAAATCTGGACACTCCTCAACTATTTGGGGACACACCAAAGAAATGTGGCCACGTGCTCCACAGGTGGAATGAGGGACAGCTCAAATTGTGACTGTGGCGGTCCCGGTCTGCCCGTTGCCCATATAGGCAACTCCTGCCCTGAGAGAAAATCCTTGTGCTATCCCAGTAATTCATGCTGTGTCATTGTTATGGTTTGTCATCGAACTCCCCATCCTAACAGCACATACCTATATCTCAAGGATTGTAGCACTTGAAGAATGATCACCATCATCTTGCCATAGAATACCAAAAGCATAGAAGCAGGCCATTCAGCCCATTGAGTGCAGGCTGCCCTCCGAAGACGATCCACCCACCTAATCCTACTTCTGTGACCCTGCATTTCCCATGGCCAATTCACCTAACCTGCACACCTTTGGACTGTGGGAGGAAACCAGAACACCTGGAGTAAACCCACGCAGACACTGGGAGAATGTACAAACTCCACACAGACAGTTGCCTGAGGGCTGGAATTGAATTTGGGTTCCTGGCACAAGGAGGCAGCAGTGCTAACAGCTGAGCCACCGTGCCACCCTTCTCCAGGGCAATTAGAGCTGGGCAATAAATGCTGTCCTGTCAGCAACACAGAGGAATGTTGATTATCCAAAGGACACGGGCCGTTCGTATTTCATTCAGTTAATCGAATGCCGGATAACATAGTTTACCCAAGCATTGGGACATTGCAATCTTGCCAGATAATCCAATATTCAGATAATCGAATGCTGGATAATCGAGGTTCCTCTGTACTCGTATCCTATTAATTTTTTTTTAAAAAAGGTTTTCACAATGCAGCATATTTTTTTCTTTTGTTAAAAGCTAAACTTATTTTCTTGCCACTCCCCCCTAGCCCTAACCCTATCACCAACTCCCCAGCTGAGAAATCTTGTAGATTATTTATCTAAAAATCAGTTTTTCTGAGAGAGATTAATTTTACTTCCCACTGATGCCCCTCCCCCAAAATTTGTGGATGGGAGCTCTGAACTGTAAAGAGTTTACCCTCCATTCTGACTCTGTCACAGTGTAATACGAAAGTGTTATGAATGTCACTTCATCCATCTCTGCAACTCCATCACCAGGAACCCCCAGTCCTCGGATTCTGACCATTCTCATTCATTGACTAGGCCCCATCCCATGGAATTTCCCCTCTAAACATTCTGTCCCTCCATTCTCAGACCAGCATTTAAAAGTCCGCATTCTGACTTGAGCGTGTAGTCTCCCACCCTTGGTTGTGGGGAGACAGCTATCTGTGGTACAGGTGGAGCCTAAATTGGAACTTGAACATGTTCAGTTTTTTTTTTTTGCTGTGCTTTTTTCATCTTACACCTCTAGATACAAAGCCAAAGAAACAATGAATTTGATATCTACTTAATTAAACTGAATAAGTTACAATTATCTGTCATTTATACTTTGCTGGAGGGCTGTTTGCTCACTCATTGCTTGCGTTTCAATCCTGAACCATTTCCTTCGCAGTCTTCTGTCTGCGGTACTATGTAGTTCTGTATTATGGTTTCTTTACTCCATTCGACATTTTAAGATTTAAGGTGTGATCTCATGTACTTATTTCTGAGAGGCTTGACTTCACGTTTCTTTGAATTGAGCTGCGTTTTCCACTCATTACTCTATTTTCTTCTTGTAGTCATTCACAGTCCTAGCTATTACTTATCATTTCCTCCAACCTAAAATTAGTTTCATCTGGAATTTTTAATATTGTTATTATTGATAATCCTTTAAATCCTATTTGCATATCAAACATTTCCAGTCCAAAATGTTTGCTTTTACCCCATAAAATTAGAAAAATATTTGAAAGGAACCTTTGTGCAATTGCCCAATCTTAAAAAAAGTTAAGGTTAAAAGGTGGATTTTTAAAAATCCTTTTCCATTCGAGAGATGTGAACATTGTTGGCTCAGCCAGCATTTATTGCACGTCTCTGATTGCCCTTGAGGACTTGAAGTTGCTTTGTAGTGTGTTGGTATGTATTCTTTAAATAGATTAGCCTACTGATTATTCCTAACTATCTGTCCCACACACTGATCCTATGTAGCGAGCATTGTGAACTGCTCCCATTTTGTGACGGAGTTAGTCAGCTGTACAAATAATTGATGGCTTCCTCTTCCTTCGCCTTCTCCTGTCATTTCCAGGGAAAAGGTCTTGCGCTGGAGAGTATGTGCGTCATAATCCAATTTGGGAAAAGACGTTAGGCACGTGTTAATTGTGCCCAATTGAAACACAGTCCCATTTTTTTCTTTAAACCATTAACAACTGGAATCTCCTTTCAGAGCTAGGTCCAATGTCCTTTGTAGGTGCATGAATTTTTCCACAACTATTATTCGTTGAAACAAGTCGGTTCTCAACATTTAAAGCTGGAATGATACAGTAATGGTTTAACAAAAATGGTTAAATTTTGCATCTTGATTTCCAAAAGGTATTGTGCAAGTACAGGAGTGGGAAACTCCCCAAAGCCTTTAAGATTATCCCAGCATTGTCAAACTGGGAACAGATTTTGTACATCACTGAACCAGAAAGTTGGACAGCAGCAGCTATGTATCAGGCAACAAGGTAAGCGGGACCTGCACTGTTACCCTTTGAGTCCAAAATGTCTCTTCTTTGAGCTGCTTCCAGTACACTTGCATCCTTTTTTTAAATAAGGAGACCAATATTGTACACACTACACTAGATGTGGTCTTGCCTCATTCCTTGTATAACTGAAGCATACTTTTGTCTACTTTTGTCTTTAATCCCCCACAAACAGCAGTAGTGCTTATTTTTCCCCAGCACCCACGTAGTGTGTGTGTAGGTGTAGGACTCAGTGAACATGGAGTGCAGAAAACTTTATTTGTATTCTACCACCAGGAATAAAAAACACCTGAGTGGCAAGCAGTGCCCTTCTCTTCTGTGGCAATGCCTACGTGATTGAAAAAGTGAAGGGGAGGTGAGAGAAATAGAATTGTAGGGGGTGATAAAACACTCCACACCCCATGGTGCCCAACTCTCCAGGAAAACCTGGAAGGTATTGAAAGACACTGCGTGCTCCTTCTTTAAGGACACCCAGGCTTGAATGTAACCACGGAAGAGGGGCAGGCAGTCGGCCATAACAGCTCCCACCACGGCCCGCTGCCTGGACCTGTTTTAGGGCCAGCCTGGCCAGGCCCAGGAGCAGACCCTCGAGGAGACCCTCTAACCTGCCCTCCCCTCTCTGCACCAGATACCCAAAGATTAGCAGTGTGGGGCTGAAGTGCAACCAACAACATAAAAGAAGATCCTTAAGAAAACTAAAAAGGGAGTGCAGATGCCCACCCCCATATATACATGGTCCACAGATTCCACAGCACCACAGAACAAGCAGTTGGGCTCGGAGTCTGTGAACCACCGCAATCTGTGGTTGCAGGGGACTGACATTAGACAGTAGACAATAGGTGCAGGAGTAGGCCATTCTGCCCTTCGAGCCAGCAACACCGCTCATTATGATCATGGCTGATCATCCTCAATCAGTATCCTGTTCCTGCCTTATCCCCATAACCCTTGATTCCACTATCCTTAAGAGCTCTATCCAACTCTTTCTTGAAAGTATCCAGAGACTTGGCCTCCACAGCCTTCAGGGGCAGAGCATTCCACACACCCACCACTCTCTGGGTGAAGTAGTGTCTCCTCATCTCTGTCCTAACTGGCCTACCCCTTATTGTTAAACTGTGTCCTCTGGTTTGGGACTCACCCATCAGCACCCATATGCTTCCTGCCTCCAGAGTGTCCAATCCTTTAATAATCTTATACATCTCAATCAGATCCTCTCTCAGCCTTCTAAACTCCAGCATATACAAGCCCAGTCGTTGCAATCTTTCAGTGTAAGATAGTCCCGCCATTCCGGGAATTGACCTCGTGAACCTGCGCTGCACTCCCTCAATAGCCAGAATGTCTTTCCTCAAATTTGGAGACCAAAACTGCACACAATATTCCAGGTGCGGTCTCACCAGGGCCCTGTACAGCTGCAGGAGGACCGCTTTGCTTCTATACTCAATTCCTCTTGTTATGAAGGCCAGCATGCTATTAGCTTTCTTCACTGCCTGCTGTACCTGCATGCTTGCTTTCATTGACTGATGTACAAGAACACCCAGATCTCGTTGTACTGCCCCTTTACCTAACTTGACTCCATTTAGGTAGTAATCTGCCTTCCTGTTCTTGCCACCAAAGTGGATAACCAAACATTTATCCACATTAAACTGCATCTGCCATGCATCCTGTCCAGGTCATCCTGTATTCTCCTAACATCCTCCTCACATTTCACCCTGCCACCCAGCTTTGTGTCATCAGCAAATTTGCTAATATTACTTTTAATACCTTCATCTATATCATTAGTGTACATTGTAAAAAGCTGCGGTCCCAGCACTGATCCCTGCAGCACACCACTGGTCACCGCCTGCCATTCCAAAAGTGAGCCGTTTATCACTACTCTTTGTTTCCTGTCAGCCAACCAATTTTCAATCCATGTCAGTATTTTGCCCCTAATACCATGTGCCCTAATTTTGCTCACTAACCTGTGTGCAACCCCTCCACCCCAGATCCCCGAGTGAAAGGCAGAGGACTCCTGCCTAGAGAGCCCTCCACTGGGGATCCCCGACACCAGGTAGACTCCTGTCTTTAATTCCCTCACAATAATAACATTCCATTAACTTATCTAAATACTTGTTCCTGCATCCTAACCCTTTTGCAATTCATACACTTGGGCACACCTCCAAATTATGTCTCAGTGAAATATCTCACTACTTATAATGCTTCTTTCTTTATTCTTCCAATCAAAATGAACATTTTCATATTTTTCCTCAGTTGCCAGTGTTTTACCCACTCATTTAACTTATCTTTTATAGCCTCCTTATGTACTTTTCATATTTTACTTTCATAACTGTCATTGTTGTGACTGTAGTCTTTTTATCTAAGACATTTATATGAACAACAGACAATCAAGGTTCTGGCAATATGTACCGAATGGTGTGCCAAAATCTGAAAATTAACTGTCTATGCCTACTGTTCTCTTTTGGCCAACTGTTCTTATATAGCTCACCTGAGGTGTGAGGACCCTCTGGTTAAACCATCACCAGTCATCTCTCTCTCTTATGAGAGAGCAGCTGTTATGGGGAAAATCACCAGTCTCTGAGTCAGAGTTGGGTTCAATGACAGAGTTTGTTGCACAAGGAAATACTGGAGCTCTGGGGAGAGAGAGAGAGACACCAAGAGCACAGTGGTCAGCTGTGAGTCTTCTCTCGACCCGGAGCACATGTCAAGACACTTTGATCCATCTTGTGATACAATAGGTCAGTGGTGAAATTATTGTCTTTGTAACATGGTTTGTTTATCGTGATCATTGCAGAATCGTTGGTAGTTCGATACAGTCATTGTCAATTGCAGCGCAGCCTTTGTTAATTTCAGTGCAGATATTGTCAGTTTCAATGTCTGCGTGGAAATCCATTGCTCTCGTAAAGGGTGCTAATTGCTCTTCCTGAGAAGGATGATTACTGCAGCCCTGGCTATTAGCACTCTGTATTGAGTCCGTTTCAAGCAGTTAGCATTGCTATCAAAAGTGTTGGCTGGACCTAGACACTTCAGCGGGCAGTGTACATTATTCGTGTATTCTCTCCCCCACCCACCTTAAACTAATCAACCAGGTTGTGAGTGCATTGTGCTGGCGTTTTGGTGGCCCCAGGCAGTATCTGTATTTGCTCTGCTGTCTCTCTCCATATTGTGGTCTGGCAGCCATCTTATGTGTCAAGTGGCCAACTAATGGCTCAGTGGCCATCTTGTGTGTCTGTGTTTAGTGTCACCCTGCCCCGTGCCATCTCCCACTTCAAAGCCCTATGGCCTGTAGCCATAGACAAAGACTGTAACAATAAGACAAAGAAGCTGAATTAGGCCGTTCGGCTCATTGAGTCTGCTCTGCCTTTGATCATGACTAATATATTTTCTCAACCCCATTCTCCTGCCTTCTTCCTGTAACCCTCGATTCCCTTATCAAGTAAGAACCTATCTATCTTTGTCTTAAATATCCTCAATGACTTGGCCCCCTCATAAACTTTGTAGCAATAAATTCCACAGATTAACTATTCTCTGGCTGAAGAATCCCTTCTTCTCCCAGTTCTAAAGGTCGTCCCTTAATTCTGAGAGCTGTGCCCTCGAGTCCTAGACTCCCTTACTAGTGGAAACATCTACTGTGTTCACCCAATCCAGGCCCCTTATATTTTGTAAGATCCCCACTCATCCTTCAAATCTCCATCAGGTACAGACCCAGAGACCTCAACCTCTTCTCATATGACAAACTCTTCATCCCTAGCATCGGTTCTGTAAACCTCCTCTGGACCCGGCCCAACACACCAATGCATCTTTTCTTAGATATGGGGCCCAGAGCTGATCACAATATTCCAAATATGGTCTGACCAGAGTCTTATATAGCTTCAGCAGTATATTTCTACTCTTGTATTCTGGCTCTATTGAAATGAATGCTGACATTGCATTTGCCTTCCAAATTGCTCATTGAAACTGCATGTTAAGCTTAAAGAGAATCCTGAACTAGGACTCCAAGTCCCTTTGTGCTTCAGATTTCCAAAGCCTTTCTTCCTTTAGAAAATTGTTTATCTCTATTCTTCCTACCAAAGTGCATTATTTCACACATTCATACATCATATTCCATCTGTTACTTCTTTTGCCTAGTCTTCTAGCCAGTCCAAGTCCTTCTGCAGCCTCCCCTTTCCTCAACACTACCTGTCCCTCCACCTATCTTTGTGTCATCTGCAAGCTTAGCAACAATGCCTTCAATTCCTTTGTCCAGATCGTTAATATACAACGGGAATCGTTGTGTTCCAAACACGGACCCCGTGAACTTCCACGAGCCACCTGCTACCATCCAGAAAAATACCCCTTTGTCCCCACTCTGTCTTCTGCCAGTCAGCCAATCCTCTATCCATTGCCAATATCTTGCCCCTAACACCATGGGCTCTTATCCTATATATGCTCCTGTGTGGCACCTTGTCAGAAGCCTTCAGAAAATCCAAAAAGATCATGTTCACTGGCTCTCCTTTGTTTGACTTGCTTGTTACCTACTCAAAGAATTCTAACAGATTTGTCAGGCATGACCTCCCCTTGATGAAGTCATGCTGACTCCACCCTATTTTACTATACACTTCCAAGTACTCCACAATCTCATCCTTAATAATGGACTTTTAACGTCTTATCAACAACCGAGTCAAGCTAACTGGCCTATTGTTTTATGTCTTCTGCCTTCCTCCCTTCTTAAATAGGGGTGTTACATTAGTCATTTTCCAATCCTCCCTGACTCCAGTGATTCTGAAAGGTTACCGTCAATGCCTCTACAAACTCCTCAGCTATTACCTTCAGAACTCTGGGATGTAGTCTATCTGGTCTGGGTGATTCAGACCAATCAACTTCCCCAGCACCTTCTCCTTAGTGATGGCCACTATACTCACCTCTACCCCCTGACCCTGTTGAAGTTCTGGTATGCTGCTGGTGTAAGGTTAACCTGTTCCCTTTCTTTGTTCCTCATTACTACTTCTCCAGTCTCATTTTCCAGTGTCCACGCTTGCTTCTCTTTTGTCTTTTGGATATGTTCAAAAAAATCCTCTTGCAATTTTCTCTTATATTACTAGCTAGCATACCCTCATATTTCATCTTCGGCCCCCTTTATTGCTTTTTTGGTTATTTTTTGAGGCTTCCTGATCCTCTGGCTTCCCCCTAATTGTCACCACATTCTCACATGAACAGCGATAAATGTGAGGTGATGAACTTTGGAAGAAGAAACAAGATGAGGGGGTATTTAATGAATGACAGGATACTGTGGGCGTAATTATTCGGAGATCCCTGAAGCCGGCAGAGCATGTGAATAGGAGAGTTAAGAAGGCGTGTGGGACACTTGTTTTCATCTGTCATTGCATAGAATACAAGAGTAAGGAGGTAATGTTGGAGTTGTACAGAGCGTTGGTTAGGCCACAGCTGGGGTACAGTGTGTGGTTCCGGTTACCTCACTACAATAAGGATGTGATAGCAGTGGAAGAGCTTTAGAGGAGGTTCGAGTCGAAGAGTGTGGTGCTGGAAAAGCACAGCTGGTCAGGCAGCATTAACATCAAGCCCTGATGAAGGGCTTATTCCTGAAACATCGACTCTCCTGCTCCTCAGATGTTGCCTGACCGGCTGTGCTTTTCCAGCACCACACTCTTTGACTCTGATCTCCAGCATCTGCAGACCTTGTTTTCTCCTACAGAGCAGATTCACCGGGATATTGTCTGAGATGGAGAAATTGATTTATAAGGAGAGATTAGATAGGCTTGGATTGTTTACTTTAGATCTATTAGGCCTGAAGGTGTTCATGATTGAAGTCTATAGGATTATGAGTGGTATGGACAGCTTGCATAGAGAGCAGCAATTCCCTTGGTTGAGAGATCAGTCATGAGGGGGTATGGATTTAGGGTAAGGAGCAGGAAATTCAGAGAGGATTTGAGGAAAAAAAAACACTCAAAGGGTGGTGTAAATCTGAAATGCACTGCCTGAGAAGGTTGTGGGGGCTGGAAACCTTACAATGTTTTAAAAAAATAAATTTGGATGAACACTTGAAATATAACATTCAAGGATATGGAATAAATCCAGGAAATTGGGATTAGTGCACATTTAGTAGTAACTATTGTCGGTACAGACATGATGAGCTGAAGAGCTTTTTCTGCACTGTATGACATTGTACGCTTTTGCTTTTATGTTGTCCCTGACTTCCCTTGACAGCCATCTCTTTGCTTTATCCTACCTTAGTATGTTTCTTCTTCTCTAAGATGAATTTCTGCTGTGCCTCCTGAATCCCCCCGAAACTCCTGCCAGTGCTGCTCTACTGTCTTCCCTGCTGGAATCCCCTTCCAATGTACTCTGGCTAGCTCCTCCCTTGTACATTTATACTTAGTTTTACTCAACTGTAATATCACTACATCTGATTCTAGCTTCTCCCTCTCAAAGTGCAGGGTGAATTCTGTTGTATTATGGTCACTACCATCTACGGTTTTTTCACCATAAACTTAGAGGAGAAAGTGAGGTCTGCAGATGCTGGAGATCAAAGTTGAAACTTTATTGCTGGAACAGCACAGCAGGTCAGGCAGCATCCAGGGAACAGGAGATTCGACGTTTCGGGCACAGGCCCTTCTTCCTGACTGGGTGACTAGAACTGGACACAGTACTCCAGAAGAGGCCTCACCTTCTTCCTGAAGAAGGGCCTGTGCCCGAAACGTCGAATCTCCTGTTCCCTGGATGCTGCCTGACCTGCTGTGCTGTTCCAGCAATAAAGTTTCACCATAAACTTACCCTTCACCTTAATCAGATCTGCCTCATTACACATCACCAAATCCAAAATTGCTTGTTCCCTAGTGGGCTTTACCACAAGCTGCTCCAAAGAAAAATCTCTCGGACATTCCACTAATTCTTTTTTCTTGAAATCCGTTACTAATCTGAGTTTCCCAGGTCACTTGCTTATAAGTCTCTCATGATTATTGCAATAGTACATTTCCTACAGGCTCTTTCTAACTCCTGATTTGTTTTTTTATCCACGTGCTGACAACTAATAGGAGGCCTTTAAATGACTCCTATCGGGGTCTGTTTTTCCTTTTGCGGTTCCTCAATTCTATCCATACTAAGCTTTCTGACTCTACTTCACTTAAATCTGTAGTAATAATTTCATTTCTTACTAACCCCGCCCCCTCTGCCTACTTTTTCAATGGGGTGTGTATCCTTGGTTATAGAATCATACAGCACAGAAACAGACCCTTCAGTCCAATCTGCCTATGCCAAACATAATCCCAAACTAAACTCTTCCCACCTGCCTGCTCCTAACCCATATCCCACCAAACCTTTCCTATTTATGTACTTATCCAAATGTCTTTTAAAGTTATAATTGTACCTGCATTCATCACTTCCTCAGGAAGTTCATTCCACATGCAAACCACCCTCTGTGTAAAAAGGTTTGCGTTTTATGTCTTCTTAAAATATTTCTTCTCTCACCTTTAAATAATGTGTACCCACTCTTGAAATCCTCCATCCTAGGGAAAACAAAGCTACCATTAACGCTATCTGTGCACCTCATTATTTTATAAACTTCAATCAGGTTGCCTCTCAACCTTCTACGATGCACTGAAAAAGTCTCAGCTGATCCAGCCTTTCTTTATAACTGAAACCTTCCATACCTGGCAACATCCTTGTAAATCTCTTCTGAGCCCTCTTCAGCTTAATAACTGGGTGACTAGAACTGGACACAGTACTCCAGAAGAGGCCTCACCAATGTCCTGTACAACCTCCACATACCATCCCAACTCCCTCTACTCAAAAGACTGAGCAATGAAAGCAAACATGCCAAATGCCTTTTTAACCATTTCCTGAGGAAGGGCTTATGCCCGAAACGTCGATTCTCCTGTTCCCTGGATGCTGCCTGACCTGCTGCGCTTTTCCAGCAACACATTTTAACCACCCTGTCTGTATGTGACACAAACTTCAAAGCATTATGTACCTGCACCCCTCGGTCCCACTATTCTACAACACTACCCAAGGCCCTACCATTTATTGTACAAACCCTACTCTTGTTTGTTGAACCAAAATGCAACACTTTGCATTTATCCAGATTGAACTCCATCTGGGTTTTGAGAAGATCTGTAGCTCAGGTTGAGGTTCTGGATGTAAGTTTGCTTGTTGAGTGAGAACCGTCCAGCTCAGCGAGCAAACCTACATCCTGAACTCCGTCTGCCATTTTTCAGCCCATTGATCCATTTGTTCAAGATCCCCCTGTAATCTTAGAAAACCTTCTTCTCTGTCTACAAAGCCACCAATTTTGGTGAAAACGTGCTCAGCATATCTTCCATATTCTCATCCAAATTGTTTATATAAATGACAAACAAATGACGACCTAGAACTGATCCCTGTGGAACACCACTGGTCACAGGCCTCCAGTCAGAAAAGCGACCCTCCACTATTGCTCTCTGTTTTGTTCCCTGCTGCCACATCTCCGTGATATCCACAATACCGTACATGCCAATTTCAATCTGCGCGACAATCTCACTTACCTTGTTTCGTGTACTGTGTGCATCTAAGTACAAAGCCCTCAGTCCTATGCTGACTGACCCCTTTCTCTTAGTTGCCCCCTTATCTGCTGTGCCTGAAGTTTTACCTGACCTGTTCCATACTCTGTATCCAATCACTTGGTCTGGAAACTTCAATAACCGCTGCTGATCCCTGTCCCACTTCAAGCTTTTCCATAATTTTCTAGCTGAAACTGATTCACCTCCCCCACTATTTAGTTTACAGTCCTATCCATTGCCCCAACTAAGCAATTTGCTAGGACTCTGCTCCCAGGACAGTTTAGGTGGAGCCCATCCCATTGGAATAGCTCCCTCCTCCTCCAGTACTGGTGCCAATGTCCCATGAATTTGTTTGCTTGAATTCATTTCTAACGAAAGCCATTTCACCCTCACAATTGTTTGAGTCTAGAATCTACCTCTTTAATCTTGTTAGCCCTGTGTCAATTTGCTCATGGCTCAGATAGTAATCCAGAAATTATTACCTTGTATGACTCTGCTTTTTCATTTAGCCCTTCGCTCATATGCCCTCAAGAGAACCTCTTTGCTCTTTCTACCTACCTACTTTATCTATTAGTTAGTCATTCCTTGCTGTTTTTTATATTCTGTCTCCTGTGTTGGTGCAGTTATCTATTTTTGTTAACTTTGAAACTGCCTTTAATTTTTCTTTATCTTTTCTTTCTCCTTTTAACCATAGATGGTGCATCCTCCCCTAGGAATTTTTCTTTCTCTTAGAAGGCATCTATTCTGTATATTTTGAATTACCCTCTTAAATATCTACCACAGCATCTCTATTGACTTAACTTTTAACCTAAGTTGTCAACTTAGTTTGGCGAGCTGTGCTTTCGTTCTCTCACAGTGACCCTTAATTAAATTTAAACTGCTAGTCTTAGACCCACTCTTTTCTGTCTTAAACTGAATGAAAATTTAGTCATTTAATGTGTGTGCATGTGAGTGTGTGTGTGTAGCCATGGAGATGTACAGGGAGAAAGTGAGGACTGCAGATGCTGGAGATGTACAGCACGGAAACAGACCCTTCGGTCCAAACATCCATGCCGACAAAATATCCCAACCCAATCTAGTCCCACCTGCCAGCACCCGGCCCACATCCCTCCAAACCCTTCCTATTCATATACCCATCCAAATGCCTCTTAAATACATGTACCGCCTTTTGTGTGAAAAAGTTACCCCTTAGATCTCTTTTATATCTTATCCCTCTCACACTAAACTTATGCCCTCTAGTTCTGGACTCCCCCAGCGAAAAGACTTTGTCTATTTACACTATCCGTGAACCTCATAATTTTGTAAATCTCTATAAGGTCACCCCTCAGCCGCTGACGCTCAGGTATATATCAAATATACTTCAATCATATATATATCGTAATAAGTAGATATAGAAGAGGAAAATGTTTGTGAGATTTGACCAACTTTGGTTTGAAACAGAAATATCAGTAACATTTTGATGTTTGTCTAACTTGTTCCCCTTCAAACTCCTTCAGGATTTTTACTGCCAATCTGAAGGCAAAGATGGCCCAGAGATTCTATAACTTGGTACTTTTGCCTCGAATCAGAGATGATATTGCAGAATACAAACGCCTAAACTTTCATCTTTATTCGGCCTTAAAAAAAGCACTATTCAAACCTGGAGCTTGGTTTAAAGGTAAGATGGCTTTCCTGGGGTAAAGGCAGTAAAGTGTGCGAATGTAGGGTTAGGGAAATGGACAAGTTCTGCTTTAACATGAACTAACCCTGTAATCGTTTTCCTACCCATTCGAGATCCATGATTGTAAGAACGGGTACATTCTATCTGGAAGGTTGCACCTTCACAGACTACAGTTGATTTGTAGTTTTTGTCAACTTCCTGTTTTCAGTGACAGGATTTGTGTGTAAATCCCTCAGTTGAAACTTTATTGCTGGAACAGCACAGCAGGTCAGGCAGCATCCAGGGAACAGGAGATTCGACGTTTCGGGCACAGGCCCTTCCTGAAGAAGGGCCTGTGCCCGAAACGTCGAATCTCCTGTTCCCTGGATGCTGCCTGACCTGCTGTGCTGTTCCAGCAATAAAGTTTCAACTTTGATCTCCAGCATCTGCAGACCTCACTTTCTCCTGTAAATCCCTCAGCCTCCCTAACCCAAAACCCATCCCCCCCCCCTCCTTACGCTTGCTGGGGTTTCCCAGCCATAGCTGCTTTAATTGCTGGATTTACCTGTAGGTCAGTATCCATCTTGACCAGTATGGATAGGCTGAATAGCTAAGGTCGTTTTCCTAGTGTGGGGGAGTCCAAAACTAGAGGGCATAGGCTTAAGGTGAGAGGGGAAAGATTTATAAAGGACCTGAGGGGTTTTTCACACAGGGAGTGGTACATGTATGGAACGAGCTGCCAGAGGAAGTAGTGGAGGCTGGTATAATTATAACATTTAAAAGGTATCTGGAGGGCATATGAATAGAAAGAGTTTAGTGGGATATGGGATATTGACAAATGGGGCTAGGTCGGATTGGGATGTCTGGCTGGCACAGAATGAGTTGGACCGAAGGACCTGTTTCTGTAATGTATGGCTGCGTGTGTTACTGGGACTCTAAAGTGGAACTGGAACGTGACAAGGTCACATTTCTTTACACTAATTGTGTTGATCAAGTAGTAATAAATAAACCCAAACTGCACTTGGATTCTGCTTGAAGAGATTTTGAACTGTAGAATGCAGAATTCCCTCCCTAAGGGCATTGTGGGTCAACCCACAGCAGGTGGACTGCAGCGGTTCAAGAAGGCAGCTCACCACCACCTTCTCAAGGGGCAACTAATGGTGGGCAACAAATGTTGACCAGTCAGCAACGTCCACATTCCACAAAATGAAAACACTTTTAAAAATGTAAGGATGAGGTGCTGGTAACTCCAGGGCAGTAACTGGTGTTCACAATAAAACAGTACTATTGATATTTAAATGCAGACCTATTTTCCTCTCCTGTGCTGAAAGGACTTACTGTTGCTTTGGTGGACTTTGTCATCATCTGAGTGAAGGCTGGCAGATGACTTTATGAGGGACGTCCCATTTTAATTTCTGTCCAGCTGTAACGATTCAAGAAGGTTGTTTGTCACCACCACTATATGGAGGACAGTTGAGATGTGTAATAAATGCTTGCCTAGCCAGTATGCCCATGACCTGTGAAGGGATATACTTTACAAATCAATTAGTTAAGACCACAAGGTATTCACATAAATGCATTCCCCTCCACGCTGATTGTTGACACAGCTATGCTTATTTTTATGGTCCCAGCTATTCTAATTTAATATCAATGAAAAGCTGCAGCTTAAGGCAACGATAATGAGGACATGTACTTGGAAAGTATGATCCTGGTAGTTACTGAGAGCACTAAAAAATTTGGAGAAAACGTTTAGGAATACTAATGAGAAGTGTCCCATGTTTGTTCTCTGGATATATTGTGTCTTTTCATTCCTAGCAATAAGTGGATTTTTGTTAGAAAACCAAAAATACTGCAGATCCTGGGAATCTGAATTGAAAATGGAAGTTGCATTTCTCTGGCAGCATCTGTGGAGAGAGAAACAGAGTTAATATAGCAGGTTTATCATTTGTGTTTTGTTACTGTTCTGGTGAAAGATCATTAATCCTGCATATTTCAAGCATTTTTTTGTTTTATTTCAGTGAATATTGAACATGTTAATTTGTGTGAGAGAGACTGGGGAACGATGCCTAATTTGCAAGAAGGCAAGAATACATGCTTGGTTGCAATTTTTTAATTAACATTTTTCCCCCTCCGCATTCCCCAGGTATTCTACTTCCCTTGTGTGAATCTGGCACGTGCACATTAAGAGAAGCTATCATTATTGGGAGCATTCTGACAAAATGCTCTATTCCAGTTCTGCACACCAGGTAATTGTTGGTTTGCATGTTGTACTTTTATAAGTGGATGGGAGGGAAGGAAAATTTCCACATCAAACTGTTTATTTGGTAATTCATGTGTGAACCACTTTTGGGCATTTTGTTTCTGCTAAAGGTGTTATTTAAATGTAGGCTGATACTCCTTTATGAAATTGTGACACTTACTGGGGATGTAATGTTTTGCACTTTTGGTGACCCAACCTCTCCACTCCCCCAAACACACAAACGTACTTTCTCGTACAACCTCTTTGGCTCATTGCCATCCTGCTTTTGAGGTAATCACTTTGAAGCACCTCGGAACATCTCTGTTAAAGATACTATTCAAATGAAAGTTGTTGCTACCCATAGTGATGAGAGCAGTTCTTCCTCGACTTTGCCTAACTGTTTTAAAATTAATAAATTCCACTTTTCAATGATACATTTGTGGATGGAGAAAAGTAATCAATGGAACGAAAGGTGTATTTTGCTTCCAAGATGATGCATGTTTAATAGTAGAAGTTCAAAATTCTTTTCTAAGTTAATTAATCACTCCTTATAAATTTGAGTGATTATTCCAATGGTTTCTTTGGTGCTTGAGATGTTTTTAATAGACTGCAGTTTTGTGATATTGCTATCTCCGTCTCTGTAGTACATTCTGTTTTCTGTTAATAGTGCTGCAATGCTGAAGGTTGCGGAAATGGAATATAATGGAGCAAACAGCATCTTCCTCCGGCTGATGATTGACAAGAAGTATGCACTTCCCTTCCGAGTAATCGACGCTTTAGTGTTCCACTTCCTGCAGTTCAGGACTGATCAGCGAATCCTACCTGTACTGTGGCATCAGTGTCTGCTTACCTTTGCTCAGCGGTATAAAGAGGACTTGTCCTCTGAGCAGAAAGAGTCCTTGCTGGAACTGCTGCGGATCCACTGCCATGCGCAGATTTCACCCGAGATCCGACGTGAACTGGTCAACTCTAAGTCGAGGGATGTGGAAGTGGGAATGACAGTGGAGTGATATTTGGTGTCTTGGTTCTTATTGATTATGTGCTCCTGAGTGAATAAATACCTGGAAGTGAAGGGAGATTGATTGACCGGATGATTGGCTTTTGTTTTCTGTCTAATATCGAGCTCTCACTAGGTCAAGGGAACAAATCATTATTTATTTGTGACACATCACTTAGGAATAATGATTTATTTTGCACTCATTCCTTTTGCCTTGCTCATTTATTTTAGTTTAAAAGAGGGAGTTTTAAAAAAAATGTATATATTCCTTATGGTTATCAGACTTTGTTTTCTAATGCTCCTGTGAAGCATCTTGGAATTACTTGTTTGTAGACACTCTGGTATCTAGCCCAAATGACCATTTTTTTTAGTATTCACTTGTGGGACTGGGCATTGCTGGCTGGCTAGCAGTTTTCTATTGCCCATCCCTAGTTGCCTTTGAGAAGTTGGTGGTGAGCAGCCTTCTTAAACCACTGCAATCCATGTACTGTAGGTTGAATCACCAATGCTGTGAGGGCAGGAATTCCAGGATTTTAACCCAGTGACAGTGAAGAAACGGTGATATATTTCCAAGTCAGGACGGTGAGTGGCTTGGAGGGGAACTTTGCAGGGGGCGGCCCTTGTCCTCCTAGATGGAAGTAGTTGTGGGTTTGGAAGGTGCTCAGGAACTTTGGTAAAATTCCGCATCTTGCAGATAGTACAATTGCTGCCACTGGTCATCAATGGTGGGGGGGCAGGGTGTGTGGATGCTTGTGGATGTGGTACAGATCAAGTGGCTGCTTTGTCCTGGATGGTGCCAAGTTTCTTGAGGAGAAAGTGAGGTCTGCAGATGCTGGAGATCAAAGTTGAAACTTTATTGCTGGAACAGCACAGCAGGTCAGGCAGCATCCAGGGAACAGGAGATTCGACGTTTCGGGCACAGGCCCTTCTTAAGGGCCTGTGCCCGAAACGTCGAATCTCCTGTTCCCTGGATGCTGCCTGACCTGCTGTGCTGTTCCAGCAATAAAGTTTCAACGCCAAGCTTCTTGAGCCTTGTTTGAGCTGTATCCATCCAGGCAGTTCATATGGACAATATATCTTAAAAATTGTCAGACGGTTATTATTAAAACTTCTGAGTTGTGGCCCAATGAAGGAAGTATTCATTTTTGGTTGTAGAAATTTTTTAAAGCATCTGTTAACACTGGGAGAGGGGAAAGTTGATTATTTGGAAAATAAAATGTTGATGATTTTTAAAGTTTGAGATGTTTCCAAATTCTCTCAACTGCTTTGCTGCAGTCACAGCTGTCAAAATGTGAGCAGGGTTTTCAGAGCTGGTTGTTGGATGTGGATTGGCCTGAAACCTGGTCAGTGGGATGCAAGTTCTTAATGAAAGGATTTATTTCCCAGCTTTGTAGTGACAGAGTATCAATGAGGCAGGGAAACATGTCGGAAGAGGTGTATAATTGCATGGGGAGAAAGTTGGAATGTTGCACTGGGATACAGGGTCAGCCATGATCATATTACCCAGCAATGCTGGCTTGAAAGGCTGAATGGTCTAATCTTGCACCTAGTTTCTGTAAGTTAATATGGTGGACGAGTGCTCTTGTATCGATTTTTGTGGTATTAAAAGAGCACATTTTTCATCCAGAAATCATAAGCCAAATGCATCATCCCAATGCAAATATTAAAATACACATCCAAAGAGTTCATTACATTTTACAGTTATTAGATTAATGTTTATTCCCTTTAATGCACATGGGATGGGGCACTTGTCTCATTGTGTTTACTTGCAGTAGTTTGGAACTAATCACATGTCCTTACCATGGATTTGCTATAAATAGTATTTTGTTGCCTTTTGTAAAATCCAAAACTCGCCTTAGTAATCTCAGTAAGGACATAACAATTGTTGCAAGGTTTGGATTAGAATTGTGAAGTTTGATTAAAGTTCCTGGGCGAATTCTATGTGGAATGTTAGATGTAAAGTAGATATTTGTTGAGTTTTTTTCTTGAAAAGCACCAGGAACAACCACTATGCAATTAATTAGAGTCCAGTGAGGGAATCTGATGCTTACAAGAGAGGGATAGGAGAACTAAATACAAAATATTTTAATTTGACAATCAATGTGTGAAATGTTGTTAGTGAAACGCAGGTTGATACTCTTCTAACAAAATGAGCAGCCCAAGAATAATTAGTAATTCACTCCCTGGATTTGTAAATTTGTATATAACAATAATCTGCAGTGTTTAGCATTTAAAACATTTTCAGAGACACCTGTAATATGCTGTTCTACATTGGATTTGCAGCATTTGAGGGTTTCTTTATTTACATTTGTTGGATTCTGAACTTGGCAACAAGTAGATGATTGGATATGAGTCTAGCTTCCCTGGTACAGGTTGATGGATGTCACGAGGTCTATGATGCCAGTGATTCCACTGATACCTTTCATTAATAATGAGACCTGCAACGGTGGACCTGTCACTAAAGCTTAAAGTCATACCCTTTGCCTCAGATAATTTGACACAACAATGTCCTGGAAGAGAACAGTAGCCCCAGTTGGTCATGAGGCTCTGTACAGAATAGGCTGCAGGTTCAGTTCACATTGCGTAGCATACTGCTGGGAGTCCTAAGCCTTAGCAATTGCTACTCTTCACCCAAGCTCTTGAGACTTTGGGTAAATGAGGTTCAGTCACACTTGCTTCATCTCCAGAGTTTGGCTCTGTTGTCCCTGTTTGGAACAAGCTAGAATGAGATCTGGAGCCAAGTCCCCCTGGTGGAACCCATGTGTGTGTTAATGGCAATTCAATGCAGTAAATTGGCAGGTGGCAGTATGCTAAATTATACAATTTTAAGGGAGCAGCATGAGGAAAGAGAATCTAAGGTACTTGCACACAAATCTTTGAGAGTGACAGGATAAGTTACAGATGTAAAAAAAAATCTGAATGTTTTTGTACACCAGTTACTGAAAGCAAGTAGGCAGTTGCAGCAAGTAGATTGTACGGGTCATGGGTGAGCCCTCGCCTGAATACTGTTGCCTTACCAAGAAAGAATATACTTGCTACAGATGGAGTGCAACAGGCTGATTCCTGGGTTGGCAAGATCGTTACGTGAGGAGACACTGAGTCAACTAGGCCTGTATAAACTGGAATTTGGATGAATGAGAGGGCATCTTGAAATGTATAGAATTCTGACAAGGTTGGACAGACTGAATAATATTTTCTCTGCTTGGGGGATCTAGAACAAGATCTCAGATACCAGAGTAGGCTGTTTAGGACTGAGATGAGGAGAAATTTCTTCACACACAGGGTGGTGAACCTGTGGAATTCTCTATCACATGAGTTTGTGGAGGCCAAGTCACTGAATATATTTTTAAAAAGATGGATTACAGATGTCAAGGCATATAGGGAGAGCCCAAGAGTCTGATGGTGTGATACAAGATCAGCCATAATCCTATGGAATATTGGAGCAAGCCCAATGGGCTGAATGGCCTCCTGCTGCTTCTGTTTTGAGTTTCTGTTGAGAGTGGAGGTGGAGGGGAGAAACAGTAGCATTTATGAAATAGTGAACAATACCTCTAGGGATTTTACATGAGTTTGGTTTTATAATATAGGGTTAACCAAAAGCTGGGAAAAGATCATCTTGTGAGTTCTAAGTATAATACTGTACAGTAAAGTTTCAAATGTGTTAATGCGCTTGTGGCAGTACCTGACAGGAATTACAAAATGCTAATTAAAGCTTTTAAGATTCCTGTTATTTTTAAAGAACTGATGAACTAACCAGCTTGACAGATACAATGGGAAAGAATATTCCTATTGAGTGTCAAGTAGAGTTCTGAATAAATTGGCAAAATGTACCCTCGAGAATAAGCTGTTAGCAGTGTTGGCTTCACATTCCTACCTGCTACTTTAATTAGTCAGAGCATTGCCCGCAGGAGTTTAATGTGAAAACATAAAAGCACATGGAAGAAGATAAATTAGTGGCTAGATATACACTCAAGATATGTTCAAGAAGGCAATTATACTCCTGTGGTTCAAACCCATGCAACCCCCCCGCTACTCCATAAAGTCCTATCTATGTGTGGCCTGGGGTCCAAAGTACAGGTAGTCAGCATAGGCCCTGTCCCTCAGAACAATAGATGTACAGAGGTGGTGTGAGTGACCTTTAAAAGACCGCTGATAGAGTCATAACAATACTCAATCTGGACTGTGATTACAGCACCAATTATCAGCATAAGCAACAAATACAATCGGACACATTTAAGTTTAAATAGCAAAGGAACAGATGGGAGAGGAGAAATATTTTTACGCATGGATATGTTTTAGAATGTACTGCCTGAAGGGTGGTAGAAACAGATTCAGTAACTTTCAGAAGAAAGTTGCATTTATGTTTGAACAGGTAAAAGTTGCGGGAATGTGGTCTAATTGAGTACAGGGTTAGCAAACCTTAATAACTAAGGGGCATTTTTAAAATTTAGGCAGAAGCGCAATATGAGCCTCAATAATAATGAACAAATAAGGCATTGAAATCAATAGATATAATACATCTTTACTGGCATTTAAGTTTATTCAAATGCTATTCGGTTTAAAAAAAAAGGCAGCCTTAAAATATCGTATAACATTACTAATGCTAAAAACTTCTGTTTAGAAACTTGATAAAAGAAATTTATTATTGTGTACATTTTCATGAAAAGTACAATGAAACATTTTACAAGTCGCCCTACCAAGGCCCTATATTAATGACAGCAGTCATGGTTACTAATAGAAAAGTAAAATGAAGACAAAAGTTCATCAGAGTTCAGTTAACGACTCCTGGGTTTGGAGGAAGCCGATTAAGAAATGATGAAATAACTGGAACACACAGCCGGAATGAGACCGTCATTCTCTGACGAGAACGCCAGGCCGGGCCACTGGAAAACTGGCCCTGAAGCTTCCGCTGAATAAAACCGCCATGCTAGGCCCAGATCTCCACCATGGACGAAACCTCCACCAGGCTGCCGGAACACGCTGAAGAAGACCCCCATTCGGGGACAAGACGGCCAAACCAGGAGACCGCGCTGCTGAGCCGAGACCACTGTGGCAAGAAAAGTCTGCCACTCCAGGCTGCTGGACACCACCTCGTCGCTGGGTCAGGACAAGCCTTCGGCTGAAGCCCTTTAGAACAAGCTAAGATGAATCTTGATAGTAGCTATAATAATTGGAAACTTTAATAAAGCAGAGAAAGGAAAAAAAATGTAAAAGGTAACAGTGTAGATGAACCCTGGGCTCCTGGGTTGAGGAGCCTGCACCCTGCACTGCTACTCTGCTGCCATTTTGAAGCAATTTATGGAAAAAGTTAAAATTATTTTAATAAAACAGACTAAAACTTATATTGCAGTTGATTCCTTTATTTATGCATATGTGTATACCTGCAAGCATCACTAGGCGATACATGAGCCATTAACATGAAGCCTATATAATGTCACATTTTGCTTGGCTAAATAATATCCTAAGTTGTTATGAACTTTCCTTTCAAAGCTTGTTTGGATGAATTTCATGTTTCGACGATTAAATATTTCACAGGTCTTGTTATCTTCTAAGCTGTTCATTGTTGAGAAGATTTTTTTAGACGCCTGATATTTTTAAATTACAAATGCATTTAGATAATGATATCTGATGAAACCGTGATAATGAGGAAATAATAAGTTCAATTATTCAAGTTCGGTAGCTGCAGATGAGCCCCTAATGAACCATTTTCATTCCTAAGCCACAGGTAGTTAACCTCAAACAGCTCATAAAGCTGGATCTGCTAGGATGGTCTGAATAGCCTTTTTCTGTGCTGCTTTTCGTTATCCATTTATGGGATGAGGGCGTCACTGGTTAGGCAGCATTTATCACCCATCCCTAATTGCCCAGAGGGCAGTTAAGAGTCAACCACATTGCTGTCGGTCTGGAGTCACATGTAGGTTAGACCAGGTAAGGATGGCAGTTTCCTTCCCTAAAGGGTATGAGTGTACCAGATGAGCTTTTCCTGATGATTGGCAATGGATTCATGGTCATCATTAGATTCTTGATTCCAGGCATTTATTGAATTCAAATAATTTGTTTCTGTGAATGAGTGAAGATTGTGCAATAAGTCCATTCAACACAAGCCGAGGTAACATGCAAATACAGTAGCCTTGTGTTACCAATTTACATAAGTTAAAATTTGCTTGAGAATTGCACATTTTTTTAAAAAGAACAGTTGTTTAATAGTGTTGTTATGAAGATGTGGGTGTACTAGATCTTTAAGCAAGTAAAAACTAGCAGTGACAGCACCAAGTGTTCTCAATAAGACACAACGTGACATGTGCTGCAGCTACTGGAGTAGTTAGTTGCCTGGAAACGACAAAACAGATACAAATTTGGCTAATCAGTTTAAATTATATCCTGAAAAATACCAAATTCCAATCAAGTTTGAATTTAGTATATTGACAATCTTAAAGGCCACTAACACAAACTGATGCTTTGGGGAGTAAGACTAGGGAAAATTGAACAGTTGGGAGGAGAACCATCACCAGACCAATAGCTGTAGACTGCTGGTCAAGCTCTCAGATACCTGTCTAGAGAAAAACCTCGACACTGACCTGGAGAGCCAGTCTACCGACTAAGATAAAGAGAAGATTCAACAGCTGGCTGGTTTTAAACTGAATTTTCCTGTAAGTCTTAAGTGGGAGTTTTATCGGACTAGTATTATAGAAGGGTAGCTAAAAGATAGGTTAGAGGAAGGAGTTGTAAATAGTTGTTAGTTAATTATTCTCTTATACTTTAAGAAATAAAATTGTTAATTTTTACTTTAAACAGTTCTTGGCCACTCAAATTTTACAGATTACTGCATGCAATAAATCCTTTCTGTGTTGCTGATTCCAATATTTGCTTCAACTATCACAGGCATTTTCTAATGGAGTATTTTGTGAAGTAGTTTAGAGATATCTTGCTGCATTGCATGAGCACATCGATGGTATCAGATTTGTGACATGATATACTAGAGACATTGGTTTGTGAATTAAGTTTGAATTCCTTTGTAATTGACTTCATTTGTTTAATGCAGAGTCTAAGAATATCTAGCGCAAACAGGAAAGAAAAAAGCAAAGAGTCTGGAATGTCAGGTTATGGATGGAACAATGATAATTAAATTGCCTACCTGCTGCTCCAATAAACATTGTAGTTTGGGATGCTCACATGCTAACATTTCTGTCCTAGTCCTGCTATCATTTCTGTCCTAGTCCTGCTATAGTGTTCCAGTGAAGCCCAACAAAAGCTGGAGGAACAGCACCTGAAGCACTTTCCAACCTTCAGTACTTCATGGTCTGAAGCTGTTGAGTTCAACATTAACACTGCACTCCATTTGTGATTATAACCATTTCTGCCTCTCCTTGCATATCTTGTTTGCCCTCAGCAGACCTGAACTATTATCTGCTATTAACATGTACTATTAACATCTATTTGTATCTGTATCTTTCCTCCACTACCATTAACACTCCCTTTGCCGTTTGCTGTGGGCACCGTCACTATCCATTCCACTTGTTCTTCCTTCATATATATATATATATATATGATGACTTTTCCAGCCCCTTCAGATCTGAAGCAGAATTCTATTGGATTTGAAACATTTATTCTTGGATGAATATTACAATGTTTTTTGGCTTTCTGAATTATGTTGAGTTTTTAGGAGGGATTCCTGCTTTGAGGCCTAGCACGAATTCTTGCTGTATCTTACCAAATATTCCTCATTATTACCTACCCTGCCGTAATGACCCCGTTGTCCATGTGCCATTCCAGTGAATTACTCATCAGATATCCACTGAAAGGTTGGTATCCCTTGTGTCCATGCCATCCTGGAAAGGTTGCTGGGTGGACAGACAATTGGCAATCCATTGTTGCCTCTTGTTCGCAAAGTCATGGCACAGCAGCCAGTCATGCTGCCCATGACATTCAGCTTTACAGCTGACATGCCCTCACACATACGCTATTCTCTCACCCCTATTGTTACATAACCACCATGCCACACAGTTTGCCTGTCTGTAGCTACATCCCATCTAAATACCCTTTCTAAGTCACTGTGATTCTGTCCCCAGTGTTCACTGGACACCCACTCCCTCCCATTGTTCAATAGGCGATCATCACAAAGAGCTAAGCATTCGGAGAAGTCAAAATGTGGGCTTCATTGATGGTCAACATAAGGGAACAAGAGTAAAACCAATAGAGGCTTCAGGTTGCACCCACAATGCAAAGCAAATACTGACATGATGACCAATGGCAACATTCCAAGATGGTCTGCAGCAGCAAGACTTCATCGACTGGAATTGGGTCTCAGTCAGCTTCTGGCTGGTTTGTAATGTCTGATGCAGCTGAGCTCGGTCATGGACCGGGAGAGCTTCCTCCTCCCTAACGTCCTTGTCATCCTCCTCGGATTTCTACTCCTGTTCTTCCAGCCCCTCAGCACCCAGCATGTTGCCTGATACAATTGAGCAGAGCATAGTATATTAGGATGGCTTTACTGGAGTACTCCAACTCCCAACTGGTCTAAGAATGGAGCCATATCTTCAGCAGCCCCGTGGTCTGCTCCACCACAGCCCTGGATGAAGCATGGACAGTATGCATTTGTGTTCTGCTTCACGGGGGGGGGGGATTGTGTGATGGCATCATTAGCAATGGCCACGCTGGGCAATCAAGCTTGCAGGGCACCTGGACCCTAAATGCTGTATGTATATGAGAGTGCTGAAGGATGACCGTGCCATGGGGAAACAAAATGAACCGTTGCGACCTTGTACAGATGGTATCACTTACCGTCCTGATATATTTGTGGGAGCATGTCTGAGAGATCCCATAATGGTCACCCATTGCTCCCTGGCAGAAGCCAATCGCAGAGAGGTTCAGAATAACAATGAACTTCACAGCTAGTGAGAGAGGATGGCCTCCCACCACTGTAGCCCTGAGCTCCCATTCCTGCAATTGGCAAAGTTCCGTCACAATGATCTGGGACGTATGGAGCTTGCACCTCATCCAACCCAGGAAATGGAATCAGGGCTACCATGCTGTGGGCTTTTTATGGACCCCACACATCTGCAGAGGCCCTCTGACTGCAATCTCTCTCCCTGAGCTGGGTACTCCTTGTCTTCCCTGATAGATTGCTGCTGCCCATTTGGATTCTAATGATGTGACGGTACATACCTCTTGCAGCTCCTTTGCAAGTTGTACAAATAATGATTCACCTTTGGCCATCATTGCCTTTTTTAAATCCAATATGCCGTATACCTCAATTGACTCTGCCTCCACCACCTTTCCAGGAAGCGCATCTGTTCTGATGATGCCACCTTCTTTAAAGGGAGGGGGGGGCCTCAGAAATGTCCACCTTTTTCCTCAACCTAGGACTGCCCCCTACTGTGGTCCACAGGGCCTTTAGCCTTGTCCAGCCCATCTCCTGCAGTTCTGTCATCAGCCCTTCTCTCCCTCCCTCTCACTTACCACCAGCCTCTGCATCCGAAGGATTGTAACCGCCATTTCCGTCATGTCCAGCAGGATACCCCCACCACCAGACACATATTCCCCTCCCCTCCTTTGTCAGCATTCCATGGGGACTGTTCCTTACTGGAAACCTCAGTCCACTCCTCCTCCACTCCCAACAGGTCCCCACAGCATCTTTCCCTGCAACCGCAGAAGGTTTAACACTTTGTCCCTCCTCAGTATCCAAGGGTCAAGACACATCTTCCAGGTGAAGCAGCGATTTACCTGCACTTCACTCAATCTAATCTCCTGCATTCACTGCTCACAATGTGATATCCTCTACACTGGGGAGAAAAAGTGCAGATTAGGAGACTGCTTTGCAGAACACCTATGTTCTGTCCACAAAAATGACCCAGAGCCTTTAGTTGCCCATGCCACCTGAACACACCACTGTGTTCCCATGCCAAAATTTATTTCGTAGATCTGTTGCAGTGTTCCAGTGAGTCTCAGAGTAAGCAGAAAGAACAACAGCTCATTTTCCACTTCAGAACTCTACAGCTTTCTGGTCTCAATATCGAGTTCAATAATTTTTTGGGCTTGAGGCAGCTTCTCCCATGTCCTTACCCTAACTGCCTTGTTATCACATGGTCAGCTGCACAACCCATTGTTAGCCACTAATTGTCCCCATTCACAGTCATTCATCCTCCAAGGCTGACCGTGTGGAAAATAAAGAGCATGAAAGCATGGGAAGGGTTAAAGGATGAAGACCTCTGGCGATCTGTTGCAAGGGGTCTGTGGAATGCTACACTAGTCAAAAGGTCACTGTGGCAGGATGGGATAAGAATATTGGAATGCTCCGACACCAATGAGCAGAGTCAGGTTGGGGCTGAAATGTCACTATGGTGGGATGAGATAACAACAGTAAAATCAGCCTCGCCTGCTAAATATCATCATTGGCAGGTTGGGAAAGGTTGTGACAATAAATATTTAGGACATGACATTAAATATTATAGTTAGTAGAGTCAGCCTGCTTGAGACCCTTGACAGTAAAATATCTAATCATGACATTAGAATAATATTAAGTAGGATCTGGGATGGAAGACCATTGTTACAGAGGTGACAGTAAAATATCTAATCATGACATCAGAGTAATATTAAGTAGAATGTAGGAAAAACCATAGTGGCAGTGGAGAGATAATGGGAACTAACATCATTGGTTTATTATGTAGCTGGTGTGAGGTAATTCTGATGAACACAGTTGGACATATTGATAAACTAACAGAAACATGATTTAAAAAAGGTATAAGGAGCCACGGACCCTTAGGTTCGGGGACATTCAAGAATTTGCTAAGTGTCACGGTCTTTTGTTTGCAAAGAAAATTGAGGGACAGGATGTACATGTATTTGGAAAGGCAAGGACTGATTAGGGATAGTCAACATAGCTTTGTGCGTGGGAAGTCATGTCTCACAAACTTGTTTGAGTTTTTTGAAGAAGTAACAAAGAGGATCGATGAGGGCAGAGTGGTAGATGTGATTTATGTGGACTTCAGTAAGGCGTTCGATAAGGTTCCCATGGGAGACTGATTAGCAAGGTTAGATCTCGCGAAATACAGGGAGAACTAGCCATTTTGATACAGAACTGGCTCAAAGGTAGAAGGTGGTGGTTGTATTTCAGACTGGAGGCCTGTGACCAGTGGAGTGCCACAAGGATCGGGGCTGGGTCCTCTACTTTTTGTCATTTACATAAATGATTTGGATGCGAGCATAAGAGGTACAGTTAGTAAGTTTGCAGATGACACCAAAATTGAAGGTGCAGTGGACAGCGAAGAGGGTTACCTCAGATTACAACAGGATCTTGACCAGATGGGCCAATGGGCTGAGAAGTGGCAGATGGAGTTTAATTCAGATAAATGCAAAGTGCTGCATTTTGGGAAAGCAAATCTTAGCAGGACTTATACACTTAATGGTAAGGTCCTAGGGAGTGTTGCTGAACAAAGAGACCTTGGACTGCAGGTTCATAGCTCCTTGAAAGTGGAGTCGCAGGTAGATAGGATAGTGAAGAGCTATGTGTATGGAATGAGCTGCCAGAGGAAGTGGTGGAGGCTGGTACAATTGCAACATTTAAGAGGCATTTGAATGGGTATATGAATGGGAAGGGTTTGGAGGGATATGGGTTGGGTACTGGCAGGTTGGATTAGATTGGGTTGGGATATCTGGTCGGCATGGACGGGTTGGACCGAAGGGTCTGTTTCCATGCTGTACATCTCTATGACTCTATAAAAATCTACTCCTTGAAGAACTCACCGTGTCTCCTGGTGATTCTCTATATTTTCTCCATGACAACCGTTACCCACTCCTTTGTCTGTCCAACAGTTCTTCTCTCTCATTAGAATAAAGAACAATATAGCACAAGAACAGGCCCTTCAGCCCACCTGACACATTTTGCCTTTCTCTGTTAAAACTATTTCACTTACAGGATATGTATCCTTCTAATCCCTTCCTATTTGTATATATGTCCAGATATTTCTTGAATGCTGCATTGTGTCTGCTTCCACCATCTCTTCCAGCAGCGTGTTCCAGGCATTCACCACCCTTTATGTGAAAACCATGCCTCGTGCATCTCTAATCATCTGCCCTTGCATCTTGAATCTGTGTCCCCTAGTAATTGATCCCTCCACCCTGGGAAAAAGCCTAATTTATACTCTATCAATGCCATTCGCAATCTTCATAAACTTCTATCAGGTCACTCCTCAACTTCCTGTGATCCAGTGAAAACAAACCCATTCTATTCAACCTTTCTTCATCGCTATTGGAACATGATAAATTACCAAGCAACATCCTGGTAAACCTTTTCTTTACCCTCTCCAAAGCATCCACATCCTTCTGGTAGTGGGGTTACCAAAACTGTATGCAATATTCCAAGTGCGGCCTAACTAAGGTCCTGTAAAGCTGTAGTATAATTTGTCTATCCTTACACTCAATGCCCCTTCCAATGAAGACAAGCATGTCATAAGCCTTTTTTACTACCTTATCTACCTGCACTGCCACCTTCAGTGATCTATGTACCTGCACACACAGATCCCTCTGTAAATCAATGCTACTAAGGGTTCTGCCATTCACTGTATAATTTCCACCTGTGCTTGACCTTCCAAAATGCATCACCTCATATTTGTCTGGATTAAACCCCAGCTGCCATTTTTCTGCCCATGCCTCCAACTGATCTGCTGAATTTTCTGACAATCCTCCTCACTCTCTGCAACTCCACCAATCTTTGTATCATCCGCAAATTTACTAATTAGACCAGCTATCGTTTCCTCCAAATCATTTACGTAGATCATGACCAGCAGAGGTCTCAGCACTGAACCCTGTGGAACACCACTAATCATAACCCTCCATTCTGAAAAGCATCCTTCCACCACTACCCTCTGTCTCCTATGACTAAGCCACTTCTATATTCATCTTGCCAGCTCTCCCCGATACCATGATACCATCTTTTGTACCAGTCTGCCAAGAGGGACCTTGGCAAAGGCTTTACTGAAGTCCATGTAGACATCAACCACTTTTCCCTCAACAATCATCTTCATGCACAAAACCATGCTGTCTAATGCTAATACGTCAATTCGCTTCTAAATACATCCCTGAGAAACTTTTCCAATAGTTTCCCTACCACTGATGTGAGGCTCTCAGGCCTGTAATTTCCTGGATTATCCCTGTCACCCTTCTTAAACAATAGGTCAACATTGGCTGTTCTCCAGTCCTCTAGGACCTCACCTGTGGTCAAAGAGGATAGAACGATATCTTCCATGTTCCAGCAATTTGTTCTCTTGCCTCCCTCAATATTCTGTGATAGCTCCCGTCAGGACCGCCAGACTTATCTATCTTAATACTTTTTGAGATGCACAACACCTCTCCCTTTTTACTAGCAACTTGGCTTAGAAATTCAGCACTCCCTTCCCTGAGATCATCCTCCACCAGTTCCTTGTCTTTGGTGAATACTGATACAAAGTATTCATTTAAGACCTCCCCTACCTCTTCTGGCTCCACACATACATTTCCTCCTTCGTCCTTGAGTGGGCCAACCCTTTTCTTTGGCCTCTATCTACACCAATTGTTCACTCCTTACCCCTCCCTCCACCCTATCTTCTGCATAAAAAACAACTTTTTCCTATCTACCATCAGTTCTGAAGAAAGGGAACTGGACCCGAAACATTAACCCTGATTTCTTTCCACAGGTGCTGCCAGACCTGCTGAGGTTTTCCAGCAATTTCTGTTTTTGTGCCAGGATATTATATACTTTATTAGCAACATTCTCCACCTGTCCTGCTCCCTTCAGTGCTCTGTGGACATGTACATCAGGTCCCTCTGCTCCTGCACCCCGTCAAGGATTGTAACCTCTATTTTCTATTGTCTTTTTCAAATTCATTTTGTGGGATGTGGGCATCGCTAGCTGGTCAGCATTTATTGCCCATCTCTGGTTGCCCTTGAGAAGGTGGTAGTGAGCTGCCTTCTTAAACCGCTGCAGTCTACCTGCTGTTTGTTGACCCACAATGCCATTAAGGAGGGAATTCCATGATTTTGATCCAGCAACCCCGAAGGAGCAGTGATACATTTCCAAGTCAGGACGGTGAGTGGCTTGGAGGGGAACTTGAATGCGATGCTGTCTGTCCATGTTCTTCCCACCAACATGCATCAGGTCACACATCTCCACATTGGACTTCAACTGTCGCCTTTTGCTAACTCCACCTATGTCCCTTTGAAATTCTACACTATCTTCCTCACAGTTTACAATGCAAGTTTCATATAATCTGCAAACTTTGACT